>NC_068934.1:26557978-26861008 GCF_023091745.1 Budorcas taxicolor
CAAGTGGTCCAGTGGTTAAGACTCTGCACTTCCAAAGCAGGGTACGTGGGTCAGCGAATGAAGATCCCACATGTAGCGCCGTGTGGCCAAAAAGTAAAAATACATGAATAAAATAGATTAAAAAGATCTACGGGATAGCACAGAGAATTATATTCAATATCCTTTTTAAAATGTTTATTTATTTATTCATTTTTGGCTGTGCTGGGTCTTCGTTAATACAGTGGCTGCTGTCTAGCTGCAGGCCACGAGCTTGTCCTTGTGGCATCTTCTCCTGGTGCTCAGCACAGGCTCGAGAGCGCACGGACTTCAGGAGTTGTGTCGTGTGGTCAGCAGTTGCAGCCCCCAGGCTCTAGAGCGCAGGCTCAGTAGCTGTGACACATGTGCTCAGTTGCTCCATGGCATGCGGGGTCTTAACGGATCAGGGATGGAACCTGTGTCTCCTGCATTGGCCGGCAGATTCTTTACCACTGAGCCACTAGGAGGGCCCTATATTTCACTATCTTGTAGTAAGCTATAATGAAAGGAATCTGGAAGAGACTAGATAGATAGATATACTTATGTCTATAATCTGTGTGTCTATATATCTATATCTGATTCACTCTGCTGTATACCTGAAACCAACACCACACTGTAAATCAGCTATATTTCACTTCAAAAAGTATGAGTTATGATTTAAAAAGTACTGCAGTAAGTCCCACATGCAGTTGAAATTGTATAGTATTACTATGATTATATAGTGTTTTGGAGCTAGAAGGACTCTGGAGGTCACTTAGGCTAAGGATTGCAGACATTTTCCCCAAGAGAGTCAGTGTGCAGCATTAGGCCTACAGAATTTTGTTTGAACAACAAAGAGGTTTTGTTTTGCTTTGTTTTGTTATGTTCTTAATATAAATTTGAGTGACTGTACATGTACTCTTTCCAATTTGCCACAATGACCATCTCCCCAAATTTTCTTACACTTGACAACTTCACATATTATATAGTGAAACTCAGATTGAAGAATTAAGCAATTTTTAAAATGAGCAAACCATTTTAAGTATTCCTTATAATAATAATAAACATGTATTTTACACTCACAACATAATTTGCATGCATTAGCTCGTTTGTTTCTCATATTTATTGGAATTTATTATTCACATTATATTGCTAATAATACTGAAGCTCAGAGAGGTTAAGTGCATTTCATTAAGGTTGTTTTACCAGTTCAAATAAGCAGTAATGGATTAGATAAATATTTTATGAGCATTAATTTTTTTATTTGATAGTGGCTGTATAGGACAGTGTTTTGTTTTTTCTTTCAGGAAATATATGCTAAAGTATTTGGGGTGAAAGGGTATCATATCTTCAGTTTATTCTCAGTTGGTTCAGAAAATAGAGGAAAAGGCACTGAGAAAGTACATGTGATAAAATGTTAAAATTTGAGCAATCTGAGTGAAGAACATATGAAAATTCTTTGTACTTTTTTTTTTGCCAGCTTTTCTGTAAATCTGCAGTTATTTAAAAATAAAAAAAAATTTTTAAAGGCAGTTAGACAAGACTATTCCCACATAAAGATACTCTGCTAGTAAACACATTTCTGCTGTTGTTGCACTTTTTGGAGATGTATTTTTAGTACTTCTCCCTGTATCTTTTAATTAAAAGAATTAAGTTTTTCAGTTAAAAATACTATGTAATTTTTGTATGGGTTTGTATGGGTTTTCAAAAAATGAGAGCATTATGCAGTATTCTTTTGGCTAACTCTAACAATGTATAGATTAATAAGGTAGTATTCCTTAGCAAAATTTCTGCATAACTTTTCCCTTTGTGTATTCTGTAGCCTAAATCTATCATTGTTGGATTAATTAAAGAAATGATTGCCAAATTTCAAGAGGAACTTCCCCTGTATTCTCTGTCATCATCTGACGAGGCACGGCAGATAGACTTGCTAGCCTATATTGCAAAAATCACTGAAGGTTTGTATTTTTGTTAATAATAGCTTATGAGTTTAGTTTCTCACGAATATCCTTTATTCTCTGCTACTTGAGTTCTATAAATAAATACATGCTTGTGTATATACATAATTGTGTTGGATCAAAAATTCCTATATATTTATCATAGGGTATTACCATATAGTTCCAATGAATATGGTTTCTTAAAATGTAAAAGATTACTGTTATCCTGACAGATAAGATAATTTGTTTTGTTGAATACCATTTGATATGTCTTAATGATCCCAAACCTCTTTCATTATATTTGTATGTAGCTTTTTGCCTCTATTGGACTAGAGAATCTGTGATTCTCATTGTTTTTCATTGAGGACAAAGGAAAATAACCATTCTTGCAACAATTTAGTAAGTTTTAAACATTTTTTTCATTGTAGATTAGAGCAGTAAGAGTCACAATGTTTTTCAAAATTATGGAAATCCTATTTTTTTAAAGCTTAGAAAGACATTTTCTTTTTAAAGTGGTAGCCTCTACTGCTAAGTCACTTCAGTCGTGTCTGATTCTGTGCGACCCCATAGACGGCAGCCCACCAGCGGAGCCTCTAATAAAATATTTAATATGAGATTTCTGTCTTCCTTGCATTTCATTTGTTCAAAAGTATTTTTGAATGCCTATATGGAGTGCCTAGTACCATCTTTTCTGTTATTAAATAACTTTTCAAGTTATTAAAGTTTGGGTTTTTTTTAATGCTAAAAAGACTTTTGATATTATTTTTAAATTATGATAATCTGCTTTTCTTTTTAGGTGTCTCAGACATAAATTCAAAGAACTGGGCAAATCGTGAGAATAAAACAGTCAATAAAATTACTGTGGTTGGAGGTGGAGAACTGGGAATTGCCTGCACGTTAGCAATTT
Source organism: Budorcas taxicolor (assembly GCF_023091745.1). Classification (NCBI taxonomy): domain Eukaryota; kingdom Metazoa; phylum Chordata; class Mammalia; order Artiodactyla; family Bovidae; genus Budorcas; species Budorcas taxicolor. The sequence goes on from NC_068934.1 coordinate 26,560,817, forward strand.
CAGCCAAAGTACGTAAGCATAGTGGTTATAAATACACGTCATATTGCTACACTTTTAGGCAGTTTCTGTTTTAACACACAAGAAATAATGACGTCATTTTGTCACGTGGGAAAACCTCATTTTGCCTTAAAATATATTTAGTAAGTTGACAAAAAAATGGCTGAAAGCTCTCATTAGTCATGTTGTTTCATAATTAGTAGTTAGACATGGACTAGGCTTGGAAAACCTGGTTTGAACAATGGGCTCATCACTAATCCAAGGGAACCTCAGGTTGACACTCATCTGACTTAGTCACAAATTCTTTTGTGTTTTCTGAGTCATGCTGCTTTAATTAAACTCTCATTTAATATAATACTTAATTTAGCTCTTTCTAAAGTTAACATTTTTTTAAATTGCCTTTTCTTGTGTAATTACTCCACTTTCTTTTAGGATCATAGTTCCTGATTTGATATTTTACAGTGGTCTGAGATTTGTCTATTTTTTCATCAGTCCTTTTTTACTGGATCTTTTCTATATAAATTATTTTTAGAAAGGCTTAAATCTCCCTCCACGGAAGTTGAAAAGACCCTCCCCAGCCCAGTGTCCCCAGTGTTGTGGTAGTAGCGTGTCTGTGTCATTTGAGCAATGTAGCCCCAGATAGACTGGCTCTCCCTTGATATATTTGTTTGGTAGCTGGTATTTGAGTTTCTGTTCTATTAAAATTTGATTGGTTGACATGTAAATTCGTCTCTTTCTATTTAAGATTCACTTAAGTCTTGGAGGTAGGTTCTACTTAAGCAAAGAGTGAAATTGTATCCAGGGAGCTAGAAGCTTTTAAAAGCTGACTGTTCAGGATAATATATGTTAACTTGTGGCACATTGTAGTTTCATTTCCTCCATCCTCTTGTCTGAATGCACTCTTCTTCTTAATTGGAATTTGAAATGTTTGCAGATCTTTTGTTACTAAATAGAGTATTTCTATAAACATTGCCTTAGAAGTTGCTTATTTTCTTGTCTGAATTTTCTTTTAGATGTACAGAATCTCAGAACTAGTACTCTGAGTCAGAAGGCATGAGTAGTTTCTGTGGCACTTACTATATATTGCTAGATTGCTCTTCAGACAGGCAGAAGTAATTTATGCTGCTAATAATGTACACGTCAACCTCATTTTGGCATCCCCAACAGTACTGAGTTTTATCGATTTTACTTGCTTTTGGTAAGTGCAGTAAGTGGGCTTCTCTCGTACCTCAGCTGATAAAGAATCCTCCTGCAGTGCAGGAGACCCTGGTTCAATTCCTGGGTCAGGAAGATCCCCTGGAGAAGGGATAGGCTACCCTATTCTTGGGCTTACCTGGTGGCTCAGATGGTAAAGAATCCATCTGCAATGCGAGAGACCTGGGTCCGATCCCTGGGTTGGGAAGATCCCCTGGAGGAGGGCATGGCAACCCACTCCAGTATTCTTGCCTGGAGAATCCCCATGGACAGAGGAGCCTGGTGGCCTGCAATCCATGGGATTGCAAAGAATTGGACACGACTGAGCTACTCAGCGCAGCACAGCACAGCACAAGAAGGCCCCTTAACAGTTAGAAATCTCACTATCAGTATTTGTCTGTGAACTGTCTAGATAGAAAGTTTATTTCTGTTTTTCCTTTTAAACATTAATATTCTGAGGAATTCCCTGGCATTCCAGTGGTTAAGACTCTGCACTTCCAATGCAGAGGTATAAGTTTGATCCTTGGTTGGGGAACAAAGACCCACATGCCCATGTGACCCAAAAAAAGCAAAACAAAAGGAAAAAAAGTTACTAATATTTTGATATGAGGTACAGTATTCAAATAGTGCAACAATATTCAACTAGTACAGTAGTAGTCATAATAATGGCAGTAGTTATAATGATGGTTACAGCAATAACTAACCTTTGCTAAATGTTTGCTAGGTACCAGGCACTCATCTAAACACTTGATTCATTTTTACAACAACCTTATGGCTTCAGCTCAGTTCAGTTCAGTTCAGTCGCTCATTCATGTCCGACTCTTTGCGACCCCATGAATCATAGCACGCCAGGCCTCCCTGTCCATCACCACTCCCAGAGTTCTCTCACACTCACGTCCATCGAGTCGGTGATGCCATCCAGCCATCTCATCCTCTGTCGTCCCCTTCTCCTCTTGCCCCCAATCCCTCCCAGCATCAGAGTCTTTTCCAATGAGTCAACTCTTCACATGAGGTGGCCAAAGTACTGGAGTTTCAGCTTTAGCATCATTCCTTCCAAAGAAATCCCAGGGCTGATCTCCTTCAGAATGGACTGGTTGGATCTCCTTGCAGTCCAAGGGACTCTCAAGAGTCTTCTCCAACACCACAGTTCAAAAGCATCCATTCTTGGGCACTCAGCCTTCTTCACAGTCCAACTCTCACATCCATACATGACCACTAGAAAAACCATAGCCTTGACTAGACGGACCTTTGTTGGCAAAGTAATGTCTCTGCTTTTGAATATGCTATCTAGGTTGGTCATAACTTTTCTTCCAAGGAGTAAGCGTCTTTTAATTTCATGGCTGCAATCACCATCTGCAGTGATTTTGGAGCCCCCCAAAATAAAGGCTGACACTGTTTCCACTGTTTCCGCATCTATTTCCCATGAAGTGATGGGACCAGATGCCATGATCTTCTTTTTCTGAATGTTGAGCTTTAAGCCAACTTTTTCACTCTCCTCTTCCACTTTCATCAAGAGGCTTTTTTTTCCTCTTCCCTTTCTGCCATAAGGGTGGTGTCATCTGCATATCTGAGGTTCTTGACATTTCTCCCAGCAATCTTGATTCCAGCTGTGCTTCTTCTAGCCCAGCATTTCTCATGATATACTCTGCATATAAGTTAAATAAGCAGGGTGACAATATACAGCCTTGACGTACTCCTTTTCCTATTTGGAACCAGTCTGTTGTTCCATGTCCAGTTCTAACTGTGGCATCCTGACCAGCATATAGGTTTCTCAAGAGGCAGGTCAGGTGGTCTGGTATTCCCATCTCTTTCAGAAGTTTCCACAGTTGATTGTGATCCACACAGTCAAAGGCTTTGGCATAGTCAATAAAGCAGAAATAGATGTTTTTCTGGAACTCTCTTGCTTTTTCCATGATCCAGCAGATGTTGGCAATTTGATCTCTGGTTCCTCTCCCTTTTCTAAAACCAGCTTGAACATCAGGGAGTTCACGCTTCACATATTGCTGAAGCCTGGCTTGGAGGATTTTGAGCATTACTTTACTAGCGTGTGAGATGAGTGCAATTGGGCGGTAGTTTGAGCATTCTTTGGCATTGCGTTGCTTTGGGATTGGAATGAAAACTGACCTTTTCCAGTCCTGTGGCCACTGCTGAGTTTTCCAAATTTGCTCAGGTACTATCATTACTATTGTTTGACAAATGGAGAAACCAGGGCATAGGGAGGTTACCCAATTTGCCCCAAATCATACTGTTAATAAAAGGAGCCAGGGTTTGAGGCTGGGTATTCTGTTTATAGATCCTGTATCCTAGATCCTTACTACCCAATGTGTGGCATTGGCGTCATCTGAGATCTTATTAGAAATGCCTAATCTCAGGCCCTATTCCAGATCTGCAGTTTAAAAGTATCCCTCATGATCAGTGTGCTTCACTGATGTTTTAAATGGTGCCCTCATAAAGGGACCATAAAGGCACTGAGAAGCTCTAAGTTAGGAGAGATGCTCAGATCCTTTACTTTTTGGAAAAAGGACTCTCACAAAGGTAAATTGACTCTCAGAAGTTTCTATGCCGTCGTAAACAGTCAACCCACCGTGGCACCCAGGGAGCTGTCTCCTGGCGTGTGGAGTATTTCCCATGAGATCTCTGGGAGAGAGAACTGCATGATAATTGGTTCTGTTTTAGCTCTATGTCTATTAACTCTTTCGTTTTCTTTAGAGAAACTTGGCGTTAATGTTGACTTTCATGCTTGAAATGACCAAATGGTGCTAAAATAACCAAAGGCTAAATGACCAATGGTGCTAAAATAGATCAAAAAATCACTCTAGATTCTTTAGATTGGAAGTTATGACAAAACAGAAACAAACTCAAAAACAACAGCAAACATATTGAGTGCACCATGTCATCCTTATTACTCATTATCCCATCAAAAGATAGCTGCAATTTGAGACTTTCTATTTAAACCCTGTTAGAACACAGTTTTTAGTTAAGCCAAAGGATCACATCATTCAAGTGTATGATACTGTTTTCTTGCTTGCATATCCCTTTTATTGCTGTTGTGTTACTTCCTTCATAAGAGAGTACATAAGGCCTATGTGTGTTCTTTGGGCTTCCCCGGTGGTGCAGTGGCAAAGAATCCACCTGCCAGTGCAGGAGATGCAACAGATGTAGGTCGGGAAGATCCCCTAGAGTAGGAAACGGCAACTTGCTCCAGTATTCTTACCTGAAAAATTCCACGAACAGAGAAGCCTGGTGGGCTACAGTCATGGCGTCACAAAGAGCTGGACACAACTGAGGACCTGAGCAGACACCCCCACACACAAACATGTTCTTTAGCTGTCATCTCTGAATAAATTTCAGCTGAGTAAATGCGCATGTTCAGTGTAATACTGTGCTTTTTCTTTTTGCACTGTCCAGGGCATTGCAGACAAAGTGGTCCTTTTAGACTTCTCAGAAGGGACTAAAGGAGGGATGATGGACCTTGACATCTTCAACCTGCCTAATGTGGAAATCAGCAAAGGTCTGGCTATTCTGCTTCAAAGATTTGTGCCTTGTTTGCCTCTGTATTTGAGTCAGTTTTTCTGTAGATTGTATTTTTTAGGGCAGTTTGAGGTTCAGGGTGCTGTTGGGCAGAAGGTACCGAGGTTTTCTGTATACCTCCTGCCCTGTACATGCATAGGCTCTGGATTGTCAACGTCCCCTCCTTGAGTAGTACAGTTGACAGACCTCCCTGGACACATCATTATCATCTAAAGTCCATAGTTTATTTACATTAGGATTCACTCTTGTCTGAGTATTCTATGAATGTGGACAAATCAAACATGTATTTACCTTTATAGTATCAAACAGTACTTCACTGCCCTAAAAATTCTCTGTGTTCTGCCTGGAGTCCTAGAATTTAAATACTGAAAGCATCTTAAAGATCACCTAGTCCAAGTCCCTCAGTTTACATATTGGGAAACTAAGATTCATATAAATGAAGTAGAGAGATCACAACTAATGATGTTAATAAGAGATAAGCAGATAACATTCATATTGGTTGGAAGGATTTGTTCTTGGTATCTGACTCACCTTGGTATACATCATTTCCTCTAAACTCTTCTTTTTTCATAATATATTGGTTAACAACACTGTTTTTAGAGTTAGACAGATTGGGGTTTGTATACTAGTTCTGCCATTTGCCAGATGATGTAACCTCTCAAAGTTCAATCTTATTATCTGTAAAATGGGAATTAATATATACCTCTTGGTATATAGCAAAGTGCTATATATAGCAACTCCTTACTTGGTGGCAAGCACCAAACCCTATATATATTATATACATTGTTAAATAGATGCAAATCTTTTGAATTAATAAAACTTTTTTTAAATTGAATTCACATTATTTCACTAAAAATAATTGTTAAAGTGAATTTTAACAGGAACAAAAAGAGAATTTATATCATTAACAAATGAAATTTAAAATGTTAAAAAGTAACTTTTATTTCCTCTTTTTAATCCAAAAGATTTGCATCTATTTAACAATGTATGTAATATATTAGTATAGACACATATATATGTAGGTGAATATAAATATGATTGGGAGCTAAAATTACTTTATTACCGGGGATACATGATCAAAAAAATTAGAAGACCATTGAACTAGAGAATGTTTAGTCTCAGAAACCAGGTTATAGCTAGAGTCAGTCAGGTGGTAATATGTTATAGTTGCTTAGCTTTCCTTTGCCTTTCCTTACTCAGGTCTCCAGTATTCTTAACCATATTTTCTAAGTGAAATAATGAGACATATGATTTCACAAGCCTCAATGTACTAAGAACCACAGTGGATCAGAAAAGTTGAAATTGTACCTGTAGGTTATAAACATGGGATATAGTAGTTGTGGCGTCTCTTGATCCCTGTAAGATACAATGGATTTATTTTCCTTCTCTGGAAAGAGTACAATAGTTGGCTTATGATCCTTTGGTAGGATCCTTTGGGGAGCTGAGTATTCTCTTGTGCCTACCAGTTTCCAGGTACTGAAGTTCTTAATGGACCTCGTAACCCTTCCAAATCTCTCCAGGAAAGACTGCTTAGTACATGGACCCTAGAGATTGTGAGGCCATTTAGGACCTGAGGAAATTGTTTCTTCCTGTGTGTCTCATTAACCATCAGTAACAATTGTTTCAGATAATTGAAAGACTACAATCCTTGGGGTAGATTTATAGGGTTTGCTGGCCACCAGGTAAGGAGTTTTGAATGAATGAATACTATTTTGGGGTAACTTTCATGTTCCCCCTGTTAATTTTAATTGCATAGTCCTGATAACAATTTAATTACTATTATATGAAGTGATTTAATGTTAGTAACATCTCAGATATGTTCTATAATATGGAAAAGCACATTAATAATTATTGTAAAGTAAGCTGCAGATGGTGACTGCAGCCATGAAATTAGAAGACGCTTACTCCTTGGAAAGAAAGTTATGACCAACCTAGATAGCATATTGAAAAGCAGAGACATTACTTTGCCAACAAAGGTCCGTCTAGTCAAGGCTATGGTTTTTCTAGTGGTCATGTATGGATGTGAGAGTTGGATGGTGAAGAAAGGTGAGCGCCGAAGAATTGATGCTTTTGAACTGTGGTGTTGGAGAAGACTTGAGAGTCCCTTGGACTGCAGGGAGATCCAACCAGTCCATTCTAAAGGAGATCAGTCCTGGGAAGGATCATTCTTTGGAAGGACTGATGCTAAAGCTGAAACTCCAGTACTTTGGCCACCTCATGTGAAGAGTTGACTCATTGGAAAAGACTCTGATGCTGGGAGGGATTGGGGGCAGGAGGAGAAGGGGACGACAGAGGATGAGATGGCTGGATGGCATCACTGACTCGATGGACATGAGTCTGAGTGAACTCCGGGAGTTGGTGATGGACAGGGAGGCCTCGCGTGCTGCAATTCATGGGGTCGCAAAGAGTCGGACACGACTGAGCGACTGAACTGAACTGAAGCTCATTTTGACATTTTACTAATGCCCCATCACGACAGGCATTGATGATCATCCTAGAGTTGTACTTTGCTCCGTTTGGAGTTTTTAAATAGCTGCTAAAATACTTTGGAGAAGGATATACATGTGTGTATATGACCCTGCAAATGGCCATACTATATATACGTAGACAAACAGTGTGTGCATAGACTAAATCTGGAGAAATACTGAGGGAACTGTTAAAAGAGTAATTGCTTTAGGAGTCATATTGGGGAAACTGGTTCTGCACTTGTTTTTTGCACTTTTATCCCTTTTTTTTGTTTTCTATTGTGCTAAAATAAATATGCGTAAATTTACATTAGTGAGTCAGCACTTTCACAGTGTTGTGCAACCATCACCACTATCTAGTTCCAGAACATTTTTCCTAGCCCCGAAGGAAACCCTCCGTACCTTAAGCAGTCACTCCCCTATTTACCACTCTCCCCAAGGCCCTGGCAGTCACTGGTCTGTTCTGTGAATCTGCCTTCTCTGGATGTTTCATATGAGTGGAATTACAGAGCATGTGGCCTTTGTGCCTGGCTTTCTTCACTCAGTGTAGTGTTTTCAGGGTTCATCCATATTGTAGTGGGTATCAGTGCACCCCTCCTGTTATGGCTGAATAATATTCTGTGGTGTGGATATGCCACGTTTTATTTATCTGTTTATCAGTTGCTATACATTTGGGTTGCATCTTTTTGCTCTTGTGAGTAGTCCTGCTATGAACATGTATGTACAAGTATTTGTTTGAACACCTGTTTTCAGTTCCTGTAGGGATGTCCCCAGAAGTGGAATTGCCAGATCATATGGCAATTCTGTGTTTTAAGTTATTGATGAATTTATATTATCATTTTGAAGATCATTATTAACAGCACATAAAGATCTAAATACCTGTATTTCTTGAACAGCTTCTTAATAATACTCCATCGGATGAGTATCTCCTATTCGTATAGACATTTAATTTTTTTGTGTGTTTGTTTGTTTTTTGGTGATTACAGATAATGCTACAGAGAACACTGTAATGTAAAAATCTCTATGTATTTCTCTACCCAGTAGGATAAACTAGGATTACTGGGTCAAAAGTTGTTTCTATTTATGTTAAGTAAAATGTTTCTTTAATTTTGGCTGTGCCTTGAGGCATGCAGGAAATTAGTTCCCAGACCAGGGGTTCAGTGCTTACCCTCTGCAGTGGAAGCACAGAGTCCTAACCACTGGTCTGCCAGGGAATTCACAAAAGGTGTTTTTCAAAATATGTATTTTTGAGTTGTACTAATTTATACTCTCACCAGCAGTATAAGAAGGTTCCTATTTCCTTCTTGCTGATTTATTTTATATTAAACAGAGCTAATAGAATAATTATCCTATGATATTATTTTGATTATGTCATTTCCTGGCTGAAGACACTATTTTGTTGGTCTCTTATCCCTTAATAATAATTATAGATGCCATGTTTTATCAGGGAATCAGCAATATATTCTAGCTAATTTACATGTATTCATATCCCATTACTGCTCTTAGTTTATTTTATAGTTTGCTCAGAGAGATTGTGGATTTGTCACACAGTAAGCAGCTGAGCTGGCATTTCAAATAAGTTTGTTACCAATTTCTTATGATTCACTCCAGAAATAAATAGTCTCTGCATACATGAGCAAAATGTGTGTATGAGTATGTCTGTGCCTGGAGAAGAAAATGTTCAGTAGTTGAATATTATAAGTTGTTGCTGACATACAGAGCAAAGTAAAATTTGCTCAATAGTCAGCGGGTTATAGGTTGATCAATTGTGTGAGAATCACCTGTGTGTTTTTTAAACTTACAGAAGCCTGGTGTCCACCCCAGGCCTATGGAGAGAGTAAAAGGCTTTGAAGCAGGAAGCCTTTCTTGCACTTGGTACTGCTCTGTTTACTTCTAAGTCATCCTTGAGGGTGAAGGCATTTTCATCATTCGAAGTAGAGGAAGCTACAGGAGGAAGATTAAAGAAAAGAAAAATCTTGGCAAGATAGGTTGGGGCCTGTCTTGGTTGTAGGATCATAGTTCAACCATTCGCTGATGTTTAATAATATGGACAAGCTCCCTCGTCCTTCCAGATATCAATTTCCTTCCATTTTATGAGAGTATAGGACTGAGTTTCTAAATATAGCATAATGTTTATCAGCACTCTGAAGCCAGATTGCCTGGGCTTGAATTCTGACTCTGCTATTTACTAGCTCTATAACTTTGAGCAAGTTACTAAACTTCTCTACGCCTCAGACTCATCTGTAAAATGGGGATGATATGGACCCCACAGTGTGTTGTGGACTACATTAAACGAGTACGTACATGTCAAGGTCTTAGAACAGTACCTGGCACATAGAAGTGGTATGGAAGTGTTAACTATATACCTTTCACTTCTAATGTCTTCCAGTACTGAGATTTAGACTCATCACCAGGTTTTTCATCTGAGCATTAGAACATAGGAATTAAGAGTACTCATGAAGAAACATAATTAAAATCTAGGACGTCAGTTTTTTGGATCTCTACCCCCACAATTGTGTCAGAACATGAACTAAAATTGGATAATGCATCTCACAGACACATTGCACACAGGTTCCCTTCTGCAACTTGTTTAGAAAAATGGCCTTAAGAGGCTTGACTGTAAACCCTGGAATCTACTCATTGTCCCACTAGGATGCTAATAAAGATTTATACGTGTTGACTGAACTGGTATATCTGTTACTTTATTATTTTTCTGCTGTTACTGATGCTGATAATTCTGGCCAGTGTTTTGGCATGTACTTACTGCAAGACAATGCTTCCATGGTGGCTCAGACAGTAAAGCGCTGCCTGCAATGCGGGAGACCTGGGTTTGATCCCTGGGTCGAGAAGATCCCCTGGAGAAGGAAATGGCAACCCACTCCAGTACACTTGGCTGGGAAAGCCCATGGACAGAGGAGCCTGGTAGGCTACAGTCCATGGGGTCGCAAAGAGTTGGACACGACTGAGCGACTTCAGTCTCAGTTTACTGCAAGACATACTATGTAATAGAGAGAAATGCAGTTGTGAAATAGCTTAAGTGTGCTTAAGGATCAGAGGCATGAATTCTGAACAGCTTTTCCTACGTCATAACAGTTGCTTATATGTAAGTCCCATTCAGTTCAGTTCAGTTCAGTCGTTCAGTCGTGTCCGACTCTTTGTGACCCCATGAATCGCAGCACCCCAGGCCTCCCTGTCCATCATCTACTCCCGGAGTCTACCCCAACCCATGACCATTGAGTCGGTGATGTCATCCAACCATCTCATCTTTTGTCGTCCCCTTCTCCTCCTGCCTACAATCCTTCCCAGCATCAGGGTCTTTTCCAATGAGTCAACACTTCACATAAGTTGGCCAAAGTATTGGAATTTCAGCTTCAACATCAGTCCTTCCAGTGAACACCCAGGACTGATCTCCTTTAGAATGGACTGGTTGGATCTCCTTGGAGTCCAAGGGACTCTCAAGTCTTCTCCAGCACCACAGTTCAAAAGCATTAATTTTCAGCACTCAGCTTTCTTCACCGTCCAACTCTCACATCCATACATGACCACTGGAAAAACCATAGCCTTGACTAGACGGACCTTTGTTGGCAAAGTAATGTCTCTGCTTTTGAATATGCTATTTAGGTTGGTCATAACTTTCCTTCCAAGGAGTAAGCGTCTTTTAATTTCATGGCTGCAATTACCATCTGCAGTGATTTTGGAGCCCCAAAAATGAAGTCTGACACTCTTTCCACTGTTTCCCCATCTATTTCCCATGAAATGATGGGACCAGATGCCATGATCTTTGTTTTCTGAATGTTGAGCTTTAAGCCAACTTTTTCACTCTCCTCTTTCACTTGAACCTAAAACCAAGATACTGGGCTTCAGCGTAAGGAAAAATAGAAAATGAGCCAACACTATTTAAAGATTTTCAAATAATTTTTTTCCTCTTTGGAGTAGAATCCTTAATAAATAAAGCAGATGCAAGCAGCACTGCACCGCTTGCAGAGGTCAAAGTAAATAGCATGAAGCTGTGCCTGCCAGCCATCTTTATACTTTTTACTATTCCTACATGGTCTCTGAGTCACTTTCAAGGAACTGTAGGACTCCTAAACTTAGAGTTTAAAAATCAGTGATGTAAGTGATTATAGGTGCATTCTGCCTATAGCATATATTTTTGTGAATTATAAAAACCCAAATCCCTCCCTGCTTGTAAAGTCTGGATCCTGTAATTTATTTTATCTTTTCGGCTCTTTCCTCCCTTGGGATATGCTGTTGCTTCTAATTCTCTTTCTGGAGCAGACCTCAGCATTTTGAATCCTTCCTACGGAGCCAGGGTTGATCTGGAGGCAACTGCTAAAAGCTGTGTAGTTGTAGAAAAGAAAAACCTGATCATCATGAACAAGAACTTGGTTAAAACCTTTATCTTGAGCTCAGACTGTTTCTTTTTATTCATTAGATTTGTCTGCCTCTGCTCATTCCAAGGTGGTGATCTTCACAGTCAACTCTCTGGGTAGTTCTCAGTCCTACCTCGATGTGGTGCAGAGCAATGTGGACATGTTCAGAGCTCTTGTCCCAGCTCTGGGACATTATAGTCAGCATGGCATCCTGCTTGTTGCATCTCAACCAGGTATAAGGTTTTATTCTAAATGAATATGATGGACCAGTGCCTCAGTAGAATTGCCATTTCTGATAAAAGTCATAAAACAGGGTTATAAAGGGACAGCTAGAGTATTCAGTTAACTTGCTCTTGTGATGAACAAGGCAGTACTTTTCACATCCTGTCAGCCAGTTACTACTGCTGACTGGCGTTAACTAGAAGGTTGCAACTTACAATTTTTTATGCAGTACTACTTTTAATATGTTCCAGGCTGTTAGCCATGCCTTTGTCAGTGAGAAAACAGTTAAAAACGCCCAAGAGAAAGATGCAATATCTTATAGGAAGGATCTTTTGTTAACTCTGAAGTGTCATAAGATGTTAGTGAGCACGCCGGAATGACTTTTCAACATTTTTTATTTTTAATTGTTTCTCAAATTACTTGAGAAATTTTTTCAAAGGATTAGATGGTACTGGACTCAAATGGGTGAACAGATTTTTTTTTTTAATGTTCCCAATAGAGGAGTATGATAGGCATTTCACTTGTTTTCTTACAGTAATTGATAGAAAGACATTGGTTTTAAATTCCTGACATCTTTTTGGCACAGAATAAAAAAATGGTTGTGTTTTTGTTGATAATGCTGTACTACATGGTGGTGGTGTGTGAATCAGTATTTTAATTTCAAGGTAGAAATTCACCTTAAGCTAGATGTAAAAGAGAACTTGATCAATGAAAAAAAATTATCTTCTGGTTTTCTATACCCAGTTTTCCTCTTTCATCCTTAACTGCTCGAAGACATGATCTGTTTTCCACTGTTAAAAATTTATATTTAATACAAAGTTATGTAAAATGATGCCAAATACTGGTTAGCTGTTGTTAATTGTTAATTAAAATAAATTTATATAGTATATAATAAAAATAAATAATGCCACATAGTGCATTTAAGACCTAAGAAGAATATATACAGGTTTTGATATACTTTATTAAAATATCTTGTTTAGGAACTAGGCTAGAAGTATATTTTAAAAAATAATTTATATTTTCACCTTGCATGTAATATTTAGTGGAAATCATGACCTATGTGACTTGGAAACTGAGTGCATTTCCTGCAAACCGAGTGATTGGAATTGGGTGCAATCTGGATTCACAGAGATTACAATATATTATTACACATGTCTTGAAGGCACAGACTTCAGGAAAAGAAGTATGGGTTATCGGTGAGCAGGGAGAAGACAAAGGTAAGAAATACATGTTTATTAGTTACGTATATTGATAATCTATATCACCAGAGGCCATGGTATGCATATATGCACAGTTCTGGGGATTCCAGTTGTGGAGCCTAGCTGGTTTTCCTTCCATATTTGAGTGCCTTTTGTATGTGGGGCCCTGTATCGTAAATAAACTCTACAAGCGTGTCATTCTAATTGTATTTACTCTTCTGTAAATAAAAGGCAAGACTCCTTAGGTTATATATTTTTATATTTTGTATTTGAATTTCAGCATCCAGGATGAATTTGAAAGTTTAATTTTCTGGAGAGCAGCATTTAAATAAACCCTAAAGCATACACAGGTCTTCCTTGGTGGCTCAGATGGTAAAGAATCTGTCTGCAATGCAGGCGACCCAGGTTCAATTGCTGGGTCTGGAAGATCCCCTGGAGGAGGGCATGGCAACCCACTCTAGCATTCTTTCCTGGAAAATCCCATGGACAGAGGAGCCTGGCAGGCTACAGTCCATGGTGTCGCAAGAGTCAGACTTGACTGAGCAACTTTTACACACACATAAAGCATGTACAGAACTCTTTCCTTTTCTTTCCCATCCTGCAGTCTTGCTTACCTTTCCTAAGTCCAGACTTTCTCCCTAGGTGCATACCTCCTGTCTCTTTCTCACCTTTTAAACAAAATATTCACTTTTATTTACCCTTATGCCCCCCCTTTTTTTTCTTTTAACCAGCTACTTGCTCTGTGCTCTGTCCCTACCATAGAAACCATTTATAAAACCTAGTCCCCCTGGATTTGAAAGCCCTTTTTCCTATCCCATAAGATTGCTTTCCCTACTTAATTCAATAATCTCTTTTTTTTTTCTTTATTATTTCTCTCATGCTGTAAAGTCAGGTTGGTCTGGTGATAAAAGTGCGTTATCCTAAGTTTGCTAATTTTCATTCATTTTAAGCAAGTATATCTACTCACTACTGTAAGATGCCAGTGTAATCCAGAAGAGGCACAGAGCACAGCCTCTTCCTTCGCCACTCTTAAAAATTATTCTGGGGGCTTCCCTGGTGGTCCAGTGGTAAAGACTTTGCCTTCCAGTGCAGAGGGGTGGGTTCAGTCCCTGGTCAGGGAGCTGAGATCCCACATGCCTGGGGCCAGAAAACCAAGACATAAAATAGAAGCAATCTTGTAAAAAAAAAAAATTAAAGATTTTTAAATGGTCCACATCAAAAAATCTTTTAAAAAATTATTTTAGAGCGATAAGACAAAATTTTTAATAAAGCTATTTTGGCTGACATTAAAAGTAAGGGCCAGAATGAATATATTTTAGACTTACAGTGCTTAGACACTTATGAGTGAGCATTTAACATGGGTTGAAATGACTGGAGAAAACTCTATGCAGGCTATCATTGAACTGCACTTTGGAAGAATGAATAGGATTCAAATAAATAGCAAAGAGTGGGGGAGACATTCCAGGAACGGGAAAACAGGCAAAGGCACACACTTAGGTATGGCATGTTCATGGGATAGAAAAATCTAGACTGGTTGTTACAGAGTTTCAACCAGATAAGCTTGGTTGATAACTTGTTGATAACTCATTTTGGAGGTATTTTTTTCTTGAATACCTGATAAAGGGTTGGAAAGATTATCAGGCAGAGGGGAATTATTAAAGGTATTTGAGCATGCGAGTGATATGTTGAAAGGGTAATCTGGAGGAAATTATCATTGCTTCCTCATTTAAAGTGTATTGTTGTTACTGTTGTTCCAGTTGCTAAGTCGTGTCTGACTCTTAAAGTGTATTATTACTGCTTTATTCATGCTATAGTTGCTGAGAGGTAGAGCACATTGTACAAAAGAACTTCTCTGCCTGTGAGGAAGTGATCATTTAACTCAAGAACTGGAGGAAGATTTAAAATCTGTATAAATCTGCACTGGCTACCTAGAAAGTTCAATGCTAGAAAGACTCAGGCAGTAGACTGCTGCTGCTGCTAAGTCGCTTCAGTTGTGCCTGACTTTGTGCGACCCCATAGATGGCAGCCCACCAGGCTCCCCCATCCCTGGGATTCTCCAGGCAAGAACACTGGAGTGGATTGCCATTTTCTTCTCCAATGCATGAAAGTGAAAAGTGAAAGTGAAGTTGCTCAGTCCTGTCCGACTCTTTGCTACCCCATGGACTGCAGCCTACCAGGCTCCTCCGTTCATGGGAGTTTCCAGGCAGGAGTACTGGAGTGGGGTGCCATTGCCTTCTCCAGGCAATAGAATAAATCTTTATAAATCCTGACTATGTGATTCAAGCAGACATAGCTTTTCAGGCTCAAAATGCTTACTGACACTAAAGACTAATCAATAGAATGAGAAAATGGGGAGCAAATAAGAACTTGGAGCAGATGTATTTGAGTAACATGTCTAGGGATTCAAATAAACCCAAGACCCCAAATGTTATTATTGCCATTTGAGTTCTGGTCCATGTTGATCTCTTGCTTGTCTGATTATTGTAAATCTCCCAGTTAATTTGCCCTTTTCCCTCTAGTGTACCCTATAAATGATGCCAAATTAATAATGATATTAGCTAAAACTTACAGTGTTTGCAGTATGTTTCACATATTAATTCAGTCTTCCTAAATCACATTCCTCTTTTCAAAAACTTTCACAGGCTTCCTCTGACCAAATCATTAAATTCTTTTACTTGCCATTCAAGTAGTCCCAAAATACAGCCCTAATCTTTCTTCCCAGTTATAGTTATGGAGGCAGTCATGTTGTTAGAGAGCTGGAAGCCACTCAAAGGGTCATCGATTACAGTTTGTTGTAGGGAGTCAGCAGTGAATGTGGGGCTA
Source organism: Budorcas taxicolor (assembly GCF_023091745.1). Taxonomy (NCBI): domain Eukaryota; kingdom Metazoa; phylum Chordata; class Mammalia; order Artiodactyla; family Bovidae; genus Budorcas; species Budorcas taxicolor. The sequence continues at coordinate 26,576,621 of NC_068934.1, forward strand.
GTAGGAGTGACCGCTCCAAGAGCCTTTTCCGGTCAGTTCAGTTCAGTCGCTCAGTCGTGTCCCGACTCTTTGCGACCCCATGAATCGCAGCATGCCATGCCTCCGTGTCCATCATCAACTCCCGGAATTCAGACTCACGTCCTTCTAGTCAGTGCTGCCATCCAGCCATCTCATCCTCTGTCGTCCCCTTCTCCTCTTGCCCCCAATCCCTCCCAGCATCACAGTCTTTTCCAAAGAGTCAACTCTTCACATGAGGTGGCCAAAGTACTGGAGTTTCAGCTTTAGCATCATTCCTTCCAAAGAAATCCCAGGACTGATCTCCTTCAGAATGAATTGGTTGGATCTCCTTGCAGTCCAAGGGACTCTAAAGTCTTTTCCAACAACACAGATCAAAAGTGTCAATTCTTCGGTGCTCAGCTTTCTTCACAGTCCAACTCTCACATCCATACATGACCACTGGAAAAACCATAGCCTTGACTAGACGGACCTTTGTTGGCAAAGTAATGTCTCTGCTTTTCAACATGCTATCTAGGTTGGTCATAACTTTTGTTCCAAGGAGTAAGCGTCTTTTAATTTCATGGCTGCAGTCACCATCTGCAGTGATTTTGGAGCCCCAAAAAATAAAGTCTGACACTGTTTCCACTGTTTCCCCATCTGTTTGACATGAAGTGATGGGACCGGATGCCATGATCTTCGTTTTCTGAATGTTGAGCTTTAAGCCAACTTTTTCACTCTCCTCTTTCACTTTCATCAAGAGGCGTTTTTTTCCTCTTCCCTTTCTGCCATAAGGGTGGTGTCATCTGCATATCTGAGGTTATTGATATTTCTCCCAGAGATCTTGATTCCAGCTTGTGTTTCTTCCAGCCCAGTGTTTCTCATGATGTGCTCTGCATATAAATTAAATAAGCAGGGTGACAATATACAGCCTCGATGTACTCCTTTTCCTATTTGGAACCAGTCTGTTGTTCCATGTCCAGTTCTAACTGTGGCATCCTGACCTGCATATAGGTTTCTCAAGAGGCAGGTCAGGTGGTCTGGTATTCCCATCTCTTTCAGAATTTTCCACAGTTGATTGTGATCCACACAGTCAAAAGCTTTGGCATAGTCAATAAAGCAGAAATAGATGTTTTTCTGGAACTCTGTTGCTTTTTCCATGATCCAGCGGATATTGGCAATTTGATCTCTGGTTCCTCTGCCTTTTCTAAAACCAGCTTGAACATCTGGAAGTTCACGCTTCACGTATTGCTGAAGCCTGGCTTGGAGAATTTTGAGCATTACTTTACTAGTGTGTGAGATGAGTGCAGTTGTGGAGTAGTTTGAGCATTCTTTGGCATTGCCTTACATTCAGGTCAAAGAAGGACTAAAGGTCTTGTGCATCTCGGCACTGCCCTACAGCTTTGCTTCAGCCACAGGGATCTTTGCCCATTGTGTTTACTTTTTTCATAATCCCTTCTCCTTCTCACTTAGCATTTTCAAATCTTATTCTTCGAGGTCTCAGTCAAGTCCCTCTTACTTAGCTTTGAAATTTTTCCTGATCACATCATCACAAATTCCCTCATTCCTTTGAGTTAAAAGCTTTTGCTAGTTAAATGTAATTAATCATATATTGTCTCAGGATGTTTATTCTTTTGTAAAGTTGCTGTTTATTCTGATCCAATTTGAATTTTGTCTGTGTACCTTCTCCTTATTGAAAGTAAATTATTAAGCTGTTCTTTTAGTTGAAAAAGTCGTACATTCACATTGCAAAACAATTAAATAGTATAAAAAGATAATGTAGTGTTAATTGTCTCCCTTCTATGCCAGACACCTAGTCTCTCTCTGTAGAAGCAATGCCACCTTTTAGAAATGTTCTGTGTAAGGACAAGCATATGAAATACGCATCATACATCATTCTCCATCTTGCCTTCTTTCTAATTGTTATGACTGGGAAATGACTACATACTAACATACAGACATCATTCATTCTTTTTAAGTACTGGAATACCAAAATGTAACCAATCCCTTAAGTTACAATTTTTGAATTAATAAGAACATTTTACAATATGATTATAGGAATATCTCAAATTGTAAAGAGAAAATAAAGGATGGCGTGACTTGATAAGTAAACCTAAGACACTTTGCTGACTGCTGTTGGAGCTACATAAATGAATAAAGACCCTGTCTTTAGGTAGGTTAGAGACTGATACAGAAAGTGAATATAATAGGCAGTATTGATGAGCCTTAAGAGAGGTCCAAGAGAAGTAGGGTAAAAGCACAAGGAACTGGGCTTCCCTGGTGGTCTAGTGGTTAAGAATCTGCCTTGCAATGCAAGGCACACTAGTTCCATCCCTGGTCCAGGAAGATTCCACATTCCTTGGAGCAACTAAGCCTGAGAGCTGCAACTATTGAAGCCCTCGTGCCTAGAGCCCATGCCCCACAAGGAAGAGTAGCCCCCATTCCCTGCGACTAGAGAAAGCCTACATGCAGCAATGAAGACCCACCAAAGCCCCCCCCCCCCCCCAAATAAATACATATATATTTTTAAGTACAAGGAATGGAACTCTCAAGTAGGAACTAGAAATAGATGTAGATGGATGTGAACTGAGATTACGTAAATATGATTTATGTAATATTTGATACATAGAATATATATATAATGTATATATTTGTTTTAAAACACAGTTGACCAAACATTCATGAATCCATACTCAATTAAAAACACTATGAATGCCAGTGAAGCTACTTATGTACTCCCCAGCCCATCTCCCTATGTCTAGTCTTGTCTCATGTTCATGCCCAGTCGTGTCTGAGTCTTTGTGAGCCCATGGACTGTAGCCCACCAGGCTCCTCTGTCCATGGAATTTTCCAGGAAAGACTGGAATGGGTTCCCATTTTCTCCTTCAGGGGACCTGCCCAATCCAGGGATCGAACCTGCATCTCCTGCATTACAGGCGGATTCTTTACCACTGAGCCTTGGACTGCTGTCAGATCACTTTTTTATCATGTCTTCTACTTTGTTTGAGAAATAATTACATCCACTGATTGGTGGGTTTCCCTGGTGGCTCAGACGGTACAGAATCTGCCTGCGATGCAGGAGATCCCGGTTCCATCCCTGCGCAGGGAAGATCCTCTCTGGAGGAGGGAATGGCTACACCCTCTGGTATTCTTGGGTTTCCCAGGTGGTGCTAGCAGTAAAGAACCCACCTGCCAATGCAGGAGACACAAGAGATGCTGGTTCCATCCCTGGGTGGGGAAGATCCCCTGGGAAGGGCATGGCTTACCCACTCCAGTATTCCTGCCTGGAGAATCCAACGGACGGAGGAGCCTGGTGGGCTACAGTCCATACGGTTGCAAAGAGTCGGACATGACTGAAGCGACTTAGCAGGCACGCCTGCCCTGACAGGTAGTCTTCCCTCTGATTAGAGGCTCCCTCTGCTGGTTTTCCTCAGCTGGGCTTCCCTGGTGGCTCAGACACCAGGGAATCCACCTGCAATGTGGGAGGACCTGGGTTCAACTCCTGGGTTGGGAAAATCTGCTGGAGAAGGGAATGGCTACCCACTCCAGTGTTTTTGCCTGGAGAATTCCATGGACAGAGGAGTCTGGCAGGCTACAGTCCATGGGGTCACGAAGAGTCAGACATGACTGAGTGACTCACTTTCTGCTGGTTTTATGTATAGACACCAGTTGGTTATGTCTTTGTATTGGTGACACCATAGCAAAATTAGAATAATTTTTTTATAGAGTGCTTAGTGTGTGTATTAAATGCTTTGTAATCTCATTTAAAATTTAAAAACACCCCCAAAAGGAGGTGTTATTTTCTTTAGTTATTTCCTCTACAAATGACAATTGCAACATGACATGGGGAAGAATTCCATGACATGTAAGACCCTTTAGGATCTGTTTCCTGCTTCCTTCCCGAGCCTCATCGTCTGCCATTCTGACAAGCATTTTTTGCTAGTCACATCAGCTTGCAGCTTCCTGAGGGGCTTATACACTCTCACGCTTCCTTGCCTTTGCACCTGATACTTCCTTTCCCTGAACATTCATTCATTTGGCTAAGTCCTGCTTATCCTTCAAGACTGGGCTTGAGTGCCACCTCTCCCAGGAAGCCTTCCTTAATTCTCCAGGTTAGGTAAGCTCATGCCTCTATTATACTCCTTATCACAGTGTTACAATTGCATGTTTACCTGTCTTTACCCCACCAGACTGTAAACTTGAACTTGGAATGGCCTCAGTAAATGTGTTTTGAAATATTTTGAATGATCCTGATACCATCTTTTTGTAATCATAGGTCATTGCTGTGCTCCACCAAATTAGTTACAACATGTGATTTGGAGCTGCTGTTTTTAGCTGTGATAGTGAAATCATGTAAAGTGCAGGTAACGCCTTCAAGTGATGTTTTAGAAATCCAAGGACTGGACCTCAAAACAGTTTAGCTCATCTGCTGTGTGTATCAGTCTTACCTAAGGGGTAGGTGTTATGTGTAATGGAAAAGAAATATCCCATGGTCATTTTTTATTAAAGTTTTTGGGACCAGAGGATTACTATTCTTAAGGAATAGAACCAGAAAGATAAGGATTGATTAGATGCAATATTTGAAAGGGATCCTTAATCTAGGATAAATATGCATTTAGGAAGTATGAACGGTTGGGCAATAAGTGAACAAAAAATGAAATAATTAAGTCTATCTAAACTTAACTGAAAATCCTAATGACTGTGTCAGAAGCAAATTTGAGCATAGTGAAGCTTTCTCCATCTCTGAACATTGTTTTCTCATGGCTCTTAAAAGTCTAAACTCAAATAAAAAGGTCTAAACTCAGAGAGGAAAGATGAAACATGTGATTATGTTTGTAATAATAGCAGTAATACTCATAATTAAGTTCCAGACTTCTTGGTGTCTGTTCTTTTCCCATACCTCCTTTTCCCTTTTTATTTATTTTCCCAAGGTCTGTAAATCCTCATTCATCTAGCAGACTGTTCTCTGCAATTTTCTGTCTATTGTGAATATACTAATGTACCAACCTTTTTTTAGAAAATAATTCATGTATAGTCCTATTCAAGTGAAACATTAAAAAAAAGACCCTTATTAATTTGTCCACATGCATTTATATTGTTCATGTAACAATTTTTTTGTTTTGTTTTTTTTTACTTAATATAAAAACTTCTGTGACCTTCGGTGGCTATCATTGAGATAGACACTGATGCTGGGTTTTTGTTTTTTTAATCTTAATTAACCGAACCAGATATGCTCAAGTGTCTGCCTGGAAGCTGCTACATTCTTTGAGGACTTTTGAGGATCTCCTACAAATAATCCAGTCTGTTACAGTGAAAGGGGTAGTCCTCAAGAGCTTGCTGTGGTACTACTGTGAATTTCATTTCTATCGGGGAATAATGACTTCCCCTTCACTTCAGCCTTCCAAATGTCCTGAATTCTTCTCATAGGAAAATCTTTGTAAAGTCAAAGCCATAATCATCTCCCAAAAGGGGAGATAAAACATCCCATATACCATTCTGTTCACCTCAATAGTGTTCATTTCTTTTCTAGCTCAATCATTCTCTCTCTTGGGTATCTTGAAACTTAAAGATCTAAACTGCAATCTCTGGTGACCCCATTAACATTAAATAATAAGGAAACCATAGAGAAAGATGAAAACTGATTTTTAATATCTACAAATATATACATATATAAAAGCAAAAAAAAAAAAAAACTTCTAAAACTTTTCCATATTTTCCAGCTTAACCATTCCAAGCATGTTTTCCTTTGTTTAGTATAATTTTGGATTGTGTGTGAGGTTGGTTCTGTATTGCCTCCTGTGCATTCTTTCCTTTGGTAGAGAATCTGTGCCAGAGGACACAGAAGGACACATGATCCCTGCCCCCTGGAATCTTAACAATCAGTTTGAGGAAGGAAGGTGTCCTTTGTTGCTGATGCTGAGAAATCACTAATTGGCCTCACTTTTAATGCAGTTTAGAAGAGCTGTGGGAATTCTCTGGCAGTCCAGTGGTTAGGGCTTGACACTTTTACTGCCAGGGCCTGGTTTCAGTCCCTGGTCAGGGAACTAAGATCCTATAAGCTGCACGGCACAGCAGAAAAATAAAACAAGGAAAAGAAGACTTGTATCTTGAGCGTAAAATATGTATTACATATCTGAATGTATTTCTATTTTGCCTACCCAAAGATTTGTATCAAAGAATGTCTTCACAGTGATGAGAAATCAATGACTGTTAAAAAGGTTTCAGAATGTTACTTTTTGTATTAAAGTATGGTATAAATATCTATTTCACATGTATAGCTTTGAGTTTTTAAATTGTTTTTATAAATGGTGTAGTGAAAGGAAATGGAAAACCCAAATATGCTCTTAGAAAATAAGACCCTGCTCTCTGACACCTGTGGAAGTCTCATCCAGAGTGTATGTGCTTAGTTGCTTAATCATATCTGGCTCTCTGCGACCCCACGGACTGTAGCCTGATAGGCTCCTCTGTCCATGGGATTCTCCAGGCAAGAATACTAGAGTGGGTTGCCATGCCCTCCTCCAGGGGATCTTCCCAACCCAGGGATCGAACCTAGGTCTTGCATATTGCAGGCAGATTCTTTACCACCTAAACCACCAGGGAAGCACAAGAATACTGGAGTATGTAGCCTATCCCTTCTCCAGGGGATCTTCCAGACCCAGGAATCAAACAGGGATCTCCTGCACTGCAGGCAGATTCTTTACCAGCTGAGCTACCAGGGAAGCCATAGGTGACCAAATTATTCGTCATCTGGTGATAGAATTAGCTTGTGTGGTTCCCAGTGGAGCAAATGCCAAGGGCTTACAGCACACGGGAGCCTATTATACACTGCTTGCTGAGAAAATCTTTCTACTCAGTCAGTAAAATGGCCCAGTGTTGAGAGAGAGCAGGTAACGGGCTGCAAGTAGACTCTGGGATCATGTTTTGAGGGAACTACAGCTCTATGCCTTCTCACCTCAGGCAGTCAGTACAGCACATTTAATGCCACCAGTGGAAGTATGTAACTCTATCCAGAAGGGGGGAAATGTTTATGAAGTTAGATGCAGGTACCCTTGACTGCAAATGATCCTTTATCACATCTTCCTCCTAAGAGATTTATTGACAAGATAATAATCAATTTTTCATTTAATTTTTAGTGCCCATATGGAGTGGCCAAGAGGAAGTAACAAATCAGGACTCTCAGATGCAGCTGTCCAACAGGTAATGCTGAGTGTAGATTTGCATGTATCCAACTGAAACCATACACTTCGTAGCTAACATAATGGCTGTTTGCATGGCATGTACTTACCAGGCTTCTGCAAATAAAACTAACTAGTATGGACAAATCCAGAGTGCATGGGAGCATATTTTCTATTCTTTGATTTCTTATCTCAAAGTAGATCTAAGAGTATTTTGCAAGCCTGATATTTAGATATGCAGTTGACTTTTTAAAGGGTGGAATAGACTCCTTATTTGTAGGCAGTGATTTACCACTTCTATATTTAGGATACAGGATCCTGTATCTAAGGATATTGGCTATTTTCTTAAAAGTAGAGGAGAATTGGCCCATACCACTTAAAAATCAATATGTATTTATTAATCCTAGTTGAATACATTTGGAAATTAGTCTCATGTGAATGGATAACCCCCATTATAATTTCAAGCAGAAACCAAGTATAATGCACAGATCCTTGAATCTTTTGTGTTTATTCAGAGGCCTTCTAGGGGTCTGGACCCCATAGGTTGGACTCTACATACTATATATTTTAATGCCATTTGTTGTTTTACTGTCTCATAATATAACATCCTTTCCTGAATTCTGATTCAGGTGATTTTAGCTTTTTAAACCTTCAGTTTATGGTTTTTAGACTATAACAACTGGAAGGAATAGCCTCATATTGAGAATAGTAATATGTTGTAGAATCCATCCTAATCTGCTTCTCTATATAATCCTGCATTTATAGCTTTCAAGAGGAATGAATTCAAACATGTTTGTTTAATTTGTATAATTTTTAATTAGTTACAAAAAGAATGTATGCACTCATAAAACTTTATGTTTAATTGAAGTATAGTTGATTTACAATGTTGTGTTAGTTTCTGGTGTACAGCAAAGATAAAGCTTTAAATACTGCAGATGTCTATAAAGTGAAAAGCAGGGGTAATTTCATTCTCCAGAAACAACCGCTATTAACAATTTAGCGTCCATGTGTCCAAACGTTGTTTTCTCATGCTTCTGCAAGGATTATCATCATTATTGTTGTTTTTATAATACATTTATGCTATTCGTATTATCTTGCAACTTGCTTTATTTCCTTAATAATAAATGTTGGATATTTTCCCATATTGTATACATAAATGTATTTTATGTTCTTCTCAAGAACTATATATGGTCCTACATTTGGTTGTCATCTATTTAACAAGTCCTCTTTGGATGAATTGTTTCCAAAATTTTTTCTGTCTCCAACAAAGCAAACATGCTTACATGTATATCTTTGCATAGTTGAGCATATTGCCATAGGACAAATTCCTAGAAGAGTAATTTCTAGATCAGGTGTTGCCAAATCTTCCTCTTAAAAACTTGAATAAGTTTGCACTCTGAACAGCACTTATGGGAATGCCAGTTTCTCTGTAGCTTCTGCAAAAGTAGTTATCAGTCTTTTTGTGAAAGTCGCTCAGTCATGTCCGACTCTTTGCGACCCCATGGACTATACAGTCCATGGAATTCTCCAGGCCAGAATACTGGAGTGGGTAGTCTTTCCCTCCTCCAGGGGGTCTTCCCAACCCAGGGGTATAGAACCCAGGTCTCCCACATTACAGGCAGATTCACCAGCTGAGCCACCAGGGAAGCCCATTAGTCTTTTTATTCTTTGCCAATTTTGATGGGCAAAATTGATGTATTTATTGTTTTAGCTCATATTTAGTAAGTATTAATGGTGGTAAGCATCTTTTTATATTATTAGGCCATCTGTATTGATTCCCTGTGGACTGCCTAATATTTTAAGAAAAGCTTAATTACTGGGCTATCTGTTGGTTTTCCTAACAATTGTCATATAACTCTTCTGTGTCATAAAAATATTAATACCTTATACATAAGCTAAAACTAAACATACATATTTTGTGCATTTTCTGAAATCATGATTTGTCTGTTCTGTTTTTTATAACCTAGGGCCATGGAACTACTAAGGGTAAAAGGTCAAAGATCATGGTCTGTTGGACTATCAGTAGCTGACCTGCTTGACAGTATTGTGAATGATAAAAAGAAAGTACATTCTGTATCAGTTTTAGCAAAGGTAATTGCTGTTATCATTGTTTCATCATAGTTTTAAATATTTACATTATTAATATAACAAAAAAAGTGCTGTTCACAATGTAACCTGATGTCTTGAGTATCACCAGCTTTCAGAGTAACACACGGGAGAAGATAGTTTGGTCTAACCCCTATCTTGCTTGGCTATGGGAAGTCTGGACTTCCACAAGGTTGCCTTTCACTCCCATTAATTTTTGGAATTCCCAAGAAGCATTTATATATTCCATAAACTTCTGGTTGTCATGTATCTCCTCAGCCAGCCAGGTCACCCCAGGCTGACATGCCAACTGGCCTCAGCTGGTCATCAGGCTGTTTCTCCAGTTCAGGTTGTCCTTTACTGCTTTATTCCAAGTATAAAATCCCTAAAGCACAGCTAAGATGAGGCACAAATGCTTAACCAAATATTCGCAAAAACTTAGGAATACTGGAAGGGAAATAAAACATGGAAGGGAAAACTGAAAACAGGTTACCAAATTTGACTGCCCTCAGAGCCCTTGTTAAGCCCCTCCCCTGCGAATCCACTCTAACAATCTTTTTTCTTTCTTTCTTTTTTTTTTTTGAGAGTTTGCTTTATTATTATTATTATTGTTTTACAATAAAAAACAAATAGCTATGCTCTCAGGAAAACGAATTTAAAAAGAAAAATCACAGAAATTTATTAACAGCATTTTTAAAAAGGCTTTTGAAAGATTTATTGAAATAAATTATCTCAGCCTCAACATTTAGTCATCACTCTTTTTTTCAGTTACTTCTCAACATTCTAAGAACTTTGTTATATAAAATACATTTAACTTTGCCAATAATTTTAGATAATACTGTGTTCTTCCCCAAAAGGACTACCATAAAACTATGCTTTCAGACATTAAAGAAAAACTTAATCCAGTAGAACGTAAGTCTGAACTATGTAACCTGTGCTTGCATGTTTCATATCCTTCAAGTCAAATGCATCAAGGATTTGAAAAAGTTCAGACCTGGGTCTGCTCCAAGGCAGGTGGACACAACATCTTAACTTTCCATGTTTAACCAAACCAACAGGAACCAAGTTATGAAAATGAGGGTCTCCAGGGAAGAAAGATATAAAAAATATCTTTTATTTCTTCAATAAAACCCTTCAAAATTTACTCTCCCATTTTGTAAGGCCCACATTTCCTCCAAGGATCAAATCCACAACCTTTGGCATTGCCCAATTTACTTTACCAAGGAATTAAAACCATGAACCAAAGCCTGATGCTTAACGCTTTCAGTGCTGACCTTCCCCATGTCCAGGAGGGGGAATGGGGACAATGAAATAGAGAGGAGAGGACAGACAAACAGGATATACCTGTGAGATGCAAGAGCACCAGCATTAATGGAATAAAGCCAGCTTTGGATACAGAGCTCAGAAAGTTAGTCCCTGGGATGCAACAGGTCACCTCCTTTCACTACATCCCTGGGCTTTCCCCTCTCTGCTCCAGATATGAAACCAATGACAGTCTTTTTTCTTTACCTCTATCCTGTTACCCATATTGCAGGGTGCTAGCTTACCTCCCCGTAAAGGGAGTATCTTTGACCAAATTCTTCCCTTCTCACAAAAATGAACTGGAGTTCATTTAGAAACTAAATGAACAAAGTTTTTTAAAAATTCAGCTTGTATCACTTTGTAGTTCTAGAACCAGAAAAGGAGGAAAATATCCATATTTATGACATTAACTTTTTTGCAGTGATGTAGCTCTAATCCTAATTTTTTTTCCTTTCAGGGATATTATGATATAAATAGTGAAGTGTTTTTAAGTTTGCCTTGCATCCTTGGAACGAGTGGAGTGTCTGAAGTCATCAAGACCACAGTGAAAGAAGAAACAGTGACTGAGAAACTCCAGAGCAGTGCGACCTCCATCCATGGTCTCCAGCAACAGTTAAAACTCTGATTCTAAAGTTCAGAGTTATCTGAAAGGAAAGGTTAATTTTACCAACGCATATATATGGGGTGGAGAACTTCTCTATCTTATTTATCCTTACAAACTGCTTGATTAAGGTCGGTGGTTCTTGGTTGGCTTTGTAATTTAAATCCTTAGGTAGTTAGATAAGAAGGAAAAAAAATCTAATTTTCTCTGTTCTTGACATTATCTATACTGTTCTTTAAACCTAAGCAGAGATAAACATTCATCTGCAATATGCATCATTTAAAAATTATGTATCCTCAATTAGCACATTCAGCACTTTGGGAATACTTTAAAAATCATAACTTTTTAAAAGAAAATTACCCTTTAACTGTTAAACGTCATAAGCTGAAGGCCCAGTATGTCTGTATTTAAAATCTGTGCTAGCTCTACATTCAAAGGATCCAGTTTATGCTATTTTCAGTTTTTCTTTAAAATAATGTTGGTAAAAAACATAATAATAATAAAGGGGTTTGTTTTCCCTCTTCAAATTAATTAGCTACCAAAAAATGGAAAAGAAGTGTGCACATACTTTTCTTTGTACACATACTTTAATATAGTAAAAAGGAAAATGCAGTTTTTAAATATATGAACAAGAAGTGTAGTTTAATATCCAGCAGGACTGTCCTTTCTGCAATTTTCTGTCATCTCTTCTGGGCTATATAAGATTTCAAGCATCTTAAGAACACACTATGCCATAAGTAGAACCATAGAGACATGCATATTTTTAGTGGAAATAGGTTATGAATGAAAGCCAGGCATTTACTTTAATATATGAGGCTTTCGTAAAGGCATTGGTCTTAATGGGGAGAGACTGATTGAATGGGCTGATTGTTCTGAGCATATTCTTTAACTACTGAAGAAATGATTCACGGTACATCCTTTAACTACTCCTGAAGAAATGATGCAGGGTGCACCATTATGCACCCTGAATGGGTGATGGGTCAATAACATCTTCGTATGTGAAAGACAGCATATTATTAGGAATGTGACACATAACTAATAGCAGCGCCTAGCATCAACACTTCCAATATTTCAGGCAGTGTCATAAGCACTTTATTGTTTTATTCCTCAGGACCATTTATTAATCCTCACAGTAACCCACTGAGGTAGAGACTATTATCATCATTTTGTAGAGGAGAAAATTGAGGTTTAATGCCCAAAATCTCATGACTAAGGGACACTTATCCATACCACCTCTACTTTTTCTAAACTCTAGAAGAGGAAAAAGGCCTAAGAGTCAAAACAGTTACCATAAGACCGTAAAGCTGGGGTCTGTACTCTGATACTCTCATGTAGGGGCTTTTTTTTCTTCAACATATTTTTTAGAAACACTGATTCTTTGACTTAGTAAATTCCTTAGTAAATAGCTTGGTGGGGGGTGGAGGGTGGGGGGCGAACTGTATGCACTGAAGTAGGTATTTAGTTATTTAGTCATTGAGATAGTCTAGACTTGGAGCCTGCTATGCACCAGGTGCCATATTAGGCACCGCAGATACAATGGTGAACAATCCCTGGACTAGGTACAGGCTCCCATGGTGCTTATAATCTAGTGCAGGGACAAACCTCACAAATAAATGTACAATTCCAAGTGTGGTACTGTAATATGAAGAAGTCCCAGGTGCTTTGAAAGCATATTATAGGTGAACCTAAACCTGGTCAGTGAGATGGGAGCCAATGGATTATAAGAGCAGACACATTTTAGGCAGAGAGGAAGTAGTTAAACTCATGCTGATTTAGCATAATAATGGATGCTTATAATGATGAGCTTAAATCATAAAGGAAAGGTGAATTTATTCAATGTTCCATGTTTAAGAAAAAAGAAAAGTATTTAATATGCTTGGAAAGGTGTAAAAACTTTGGACATTTGAAGAAATGAACATTAGTTCTGTGTAATTTCACTACATGAATAGGTTATTTTGGTGTTAACTGTAACAGTGTATCCTCACTGTCCTTCTGTATGAACTAGGAAAGTAAAACTAAAAGCACCATTGCTTGTGTTTTTATCCTAGCCTTTTCTAATATCAGATACCTTATTATGCTCTTGAACAATAACCTAATTACAAGATACTGTATAAATAGAGGAATTGCTAAGAATTAACTGCATTATAAAAAGAACATGTCAGTATAATATTTACTGACTGTACTGTTATTTCAAGAACTGTTAGAATGAGTAGTCAAAGGTGAATAACAAAAAATTGGGGGGATGGGATGGGGGAGGGAATAAAGCAAAAAAAAAAAAAGGATGAATAGTTATAGTCCTTGCCCTACGGAAACCCACAATATAGAAATAATTCTATCACATATTTTCTTGAGTGTTGAGTATTATAAATCACATATAAGTTAAGAAGTAGTACCACCACCATCTCAGTGTGAATTGGTGATAATTTGACATTCATGATGGTTTCTATTAGCCTTCATTTTTTTTTTCATCTTTCCAAAATCATGCATTCCCTCTACTTGTTATGGTTTTTAATGGGGCTTGGATTAAAATGCTTCTTTGATATTATAACAGAGATAAATATTTTCCAACTTACATTGTATCAAATAATTATTCTTAAATATCAAGAATAATGAATAAAATAAATTTTGACTTGAAAATTACCAGGAGATTCCTAATTTATTGAGTGGAAGGAAATTTATTCGGATTGAAGAGAAAGATTCTTTCATATGATTCATAAGTCCTCAGGATATTTAGTTACTTCATTTTAAGTGGCTTAACTGCAAAATGAAGAGAATGTATTTTGTTATTTTCAAAATTTTAAAAATTATTTTTAACAAAACCTTTTGAAAAATATATAACCTACATTCTTCCAATTGATAAAAGCAGAGTTGCTCTAATTGAAGGTGCTTCTGGCTAATAAGCTGTGTCTTTAAGAATAGCTTGAAAACCATATATTTTTAAGTGACAAAGAAGAGGTACAGGGAAGGACAGACTGTCCTATAGTTTGGTTTGACTGAAGCTGTATGCTTAACTAGTATATAGTGTCCAAAGAAAGATACCTATTAGAATAGAATATTTTATGTGTATGTGTTGGCAACAATATGTAATGATGCTTCCACATATCTTCACTTAGGCCTTCTTTATGTGACCTTCATTTAGATGCCAATTTAGAAGAGAATTACTACTACAGCCTGTTCCTCAGTACCACTATGCTAAAATTATCCAAATAATCATACTTCACACCCCCTCAAACCCAAGTGCCTTGAATGGCATTGTACTTACAAAACCGGTAGTGAGGTGTTTGACTAATGTATAATGACTTTTATATATGTATATATATATATGTATATATATATACACTTATGTATAATGACTAATATAAATGATCATGAGGAGCTTTTATGGGTAGTAGAAATTCAGTTAAGAGTACCTATTCTTGGGTGCGCACGCCATGTGTACCAACTGCTCGGGACCGTGCCTGGTGAGGCCCGAAGGCCTGCAGTTTGGCCAGCCATATTCCTCTCTGCGGCGCCCACTGGGGAGGACATATAAGAAATTTGCATAAGACGGCTGTTCAGAATGGAGCTGGAGGAGGCTTATTTGTGCACAGAGATACTCCTGAGAATAACCCAGAAACTCCATTTGATTTCACACCAGAGGATAGAGGCCGTTGTGAAAAACTACCCAGAAGGGCATAAGGCAGCAGCTGTGCTTCCAGTTCTGGATTTAGCCCAGAGACAGGATGTATGGCTGCCCATCTCTGCTATGAACAATGCTGAAGAAACTTTACAAGTACCTCCAGTGAGAGTGTATGAGGTATCAACTTTTTATACAACGTATAATCGAAAGCCAGTTGTAACACATTCAAGTCTGCACTGCTAGGCCTTGCATGCTCCGAAACTCTGACTGGAGGCCATTCAGAAGAAGACTTGGAATAAAGGTTGGAGACTACACCTGACAAACTTTTCCCTCTTATAGAAGTGGAGTGTTTAGGGGGCCTGTGTAAATGTACCAATGGTTCAAATAAATGGCAACTACTATGAGGATCTGACACCTAAGCATATTGAAGAAATTATTGATGAACTCAAGGCTGGCAAAATCCCAAAACTGGGCCAAGGAGTGGACACTTCTGTGAGCCAGCTGGAGGTCTTACCTCTTTGACTGAACCACCAAAAGGACCTGGGTTTGGTGTGCAAGCAGGCCTTTAATTTATATTAAACTGTAAATATGTCAGTGGAGAAATAAAATATGAATCTCTTATCTACCTAAACTTTTTATATTACGTGTTCATTTCCATCTGTGTACACCTTGCTTGTAACCTAGCAACTTACAGCTGTTAAGTATCATGTCAGAACTTCAGAGCACCATTTTCAACTGCTTGTTCACTTTTTCAATACTAGGGTGCTGTGAAATAAAAATTGTCAGATTTCAAACAACAACCAAAAAAAAGAGTACCTACTCTTGCACTGTACAAAACCATGAGGATCTGAAGCTGAGCCTGATTTCAAAGACTTGGATTTTTATAGTGGACAGGCTAGTACACACACCAAGTCCAAGGAAGAAGTTAGCCTGTATTATCATTCATGTCGGGCACAGTGGAGTTTTGACCTAAGTGAATGGTCTCTTGTAAAGAAATTACTGCCTGGCTTCCTGTGAAATGAGAGCTCTGCACTTTGCCCTTGTGAATGTAATATGAAGCTTAATGAAAAACAACCTGACAACCAGAGACACCCTGGGCATCGCCTAATCCAAGCCTTTCCTCTGAGTTGGAAAAAAGCCTCGAGCAAGCCTTGCACTTGCCTGCAATTATCAGAAGGGTAAGTCAGTGGCAGAACAGTTTTCTGACTCCAGTCCAGTCTTCCCACTTGACGCATCAGTCATTAAAGCTCACTGGAAAGGTACTCCTACTTCTTACCCTCCCTGCACCTGCTCTTTTAGTGTGAGGGCAACTGTGAAAGAGCTGCCGATCTTATTATCCCGGCTCAGCAATTCCACCCTCGGAACGGGTTTCCCTGGAGCTGACCTAGGGCGTCAACCCCTACCCACCGCCGACCTCGGAAGTGACGTAAGGGAAGCGGAAGTGCTGGCGTGGAGGCCGATTTCCTGTTGCTAGAGGCAGGGGGGGTGGGGGGCTGGCTCGTCCGTGTGCGGTTGTGTGGGGCGGCCTGGGGCGGCCCCGGAGCGGCTGACCCTCTGCCTGCAGGGACCGGAGTCGCGAGGCGGCCGCCATGGCGGGGTCGGAGAGCCAGCTCAAGAAAATGGTGTCCAAGGTGAGGCTGCGGCGCGCCCTCCTCTCGGCGCACACCCACCACTCCCCCCCGCGCCGCCAGGGCCTGCCCGACCAGCCCAACGAGCCCCCCAGGCGGGCCCGAAGCCCCGAGCTTCCCCCGGCCGCCTCTGCCGCCGCCCGCGCCAGGATGCCTGTCGCCCGGGGCCGGAGTCCCTGGGCCGGAGCCGGCGGGGGGCGGCGACGGTCAACAATGGAGCGGAGCCGAGGCCGCCTGCCACCTGCCGCCTGCCCTCCTCTTTTCGGGGAGAGAGAGTTTGGAGCGGTCTGTGGGGCAGCATAGTTTTCATCAACACAAGGAGGGGGTTGTACTTAAAACTCGGTCTTGGGCACCCCCTCCCCTCTTGTCCCAGTGCAGGGCTCTTCATTCTTTATTCGCTCTTCCCTCCCGGCTTCCTGAGGTGGTGTCCTTTTCAGTTTGTATTCTTCACGCAGCTCAATAGCCCACCCCGCGGGAAATCGTAACTGTTGGTTGAATTGGCTCAATTATGAATAGAAACGTCCTGAGAAGCTCATTACCTCGGGTGAAATAGAATTCCATTACCATTCCAGGGTCTTTGATTTGCTCAGAGTGACTCCCTTTTAATTGTATGCTGCTTATAAAGCCAGTTGATTTACTTTGAAATTTTTAATCTAAACAGTTCAAGACCGGTGTGGGTTTGTTTTCTGGTTTTTCTCCTTTTTTAAAAAAGTTGTATTTTTCAGTTGTATTTAAAGCCGTGAATTATTTTAACAACTACTTAAAATATGGCACCTGATACCGGAGTGAATTGGGTGCTTTTTGGTTTGTTTGTTTTGTGTTTTTTTTTCAATTTATCAAAGCTAATTAATGGGAATAAGATGTATGTGAAATGGTTGAGAGTTGAATATTCTCCAGTTAAACAGGTTTACCTTTAGATACTTTTGTCAAAATAAGAATGGTAGAAAGTGAAGTATTTTAAAACAGTTTTCCGTATTATTAAAACACATTATTATATGTAAACTTATTTCTTAGAAAAATATACTTTTTTGCCCAGTAAAATCATCCCTATAGTCTTTGATTGAAGAGCAAATAATCTCTAAGGAGAAATTAATGATTTTTGAAATAAAGCTACTCTTTGATTTTTCTAATCATATCTTCGAGGCTTCTGATTTTCTTTCTTTTTTTCTAATTAAAATATAGTTGATTTTCTTTTGATAGAGTAAACTTATCTTTAATTGCAGAAGAAGTTTTAGGGAGCCTTAGAAAACTGTGGCCTGAATCTATGTTGTAGCATTTAATTTTTCAAAGTACATTATTTTATATACTATGTAACTGAAGGGTGTCTGTTCCATAGCATTTAAAAAAATCTTTTAATTGATTACATTGTCCTTAAAGTTTTATTCCTTCATGTATGTGTATGAAAGTACCTATATATAAGGACAAGAATATTCAAATATTGGTTTGGAATTATAGAATCCATAATCAAGTTTCCTAAACTTTCTGTTGAGGAACCTGCCCTCGAAGACAGAGGCAGGACATCTTTAAAAGATATTTTATACCTACACCTGCCATCTCCTCCCTCCATCCTCTTTATATCCTAAGAGCAGAGAAGGACATAGTTCGGTGGAAACCAGCACAATACTGTAAAGCAATTATCCTTCAATTAAAAATAAATATTTTTTTAATAAAAAAGGACATAGAGCAGAGGTGGGAGAGAACATTTGTCTTTCATCTGGTTCTTGACCCAATACCTGAAAAATTGAGTCTCTTACAAGTGGTGATGTCACTTCTGATTACTGGCATCTTTTCTATCCAGCTTGTTAATAGATAGATATGTAGCAATAGTAAGTAGGATAATAGAAGCTATTTGTGGAGTTTTTTCCTTCTGGTGGAGGATTAGCTTCAGTTGTTATCCTTTCAGGTAGATGTGGCCCAATGAAAGAACTGGTAGCCAGGACCTGGGACACATTGCTAGGGTGATGGTCCTTTACTCTTATCTGATTGTGGGACTTCCATCACCCATCATATTACTTTGGGCTACCTGCTTTGACATATGTTTTTTGAAGTATAATTGACATACAACATTATATTATCTTTTTATATGTTACTACAGTTATTTTTTTCCTTAGAGCAACTTTTAGCTTCCAACTTAAATATAGCTTTTAGCTGAACATCCTTTTCTGTCATCATCTTTGTAATTAAGAGAGGTATATCTGTTGTTGGTCCATCTTGCTTTACACAAATTATTTAGATTTTTCATACAGACAGCTATCTGTATTCTTTCATGCTGTATGTAACAGCATTCCTATTGGCGGCTGCTGCTGCTAAGTCAGTTCAGTTGTGTCCGACTCTTCGACTCCATAGACGGCAGCCCACCAGGCTCCACTGTCCCTGGGATTCTCCAGGCAAGAACACTGGAGTGGATTGCCATTTCCTTCTCCAGTGCGTGAAAGTGAAAAGTGAAAGTGAAGTCGCCCAGTCCTGTCAGACTTTTTGTGACCCCATGAACAGCAGCCTATCAGGCGTCTCCGTCCATGGGATTTTCCAGGGTGGAGTCACTGCCAACTAGTTAGGAGAGAGCTGATACATTAGCATTACATTGTAATGCACTTCACACTGTTTTATTAGATTCTAGGGATACAGTAGTGAACAGATAGAAAACTCTGTACCTGTGGAATTTAAATTTGCATAGAAGGAATAAACAACTCAGTAAGTTCATTAAGTAGCGTGTTGAAGGGTGTTAAGTGCTTTGGAGAAAAGTAAAGCAAGAAAGGGTGATAGACTTCTCAAATGTGAGGATAGGATAGGTTGCAGTTTTATAGAATAGTAAAGGAAGGCCTTACTGAGGTCTGTTTGATCAGAGACCCTGAAAGCGGTGAGAAAGCAAACTGGAACAGTCTGGAGTAAGAACGTTCCAGGAAGAAGGAAAAACAAGCTCAAGGGCCCTCTTGTCATGCATGATAGAGAAACAGCAAAGGGGCATAAAGGGGCTGGACTGGAGTGAGAAAAGGGAAACAGTGCTGCTAAATAAAGGAGTGGTAGATTTTGGAGGGGCTTGCAGGCCACTGTCAGTATTTTGGCATCTCCTTGCCGTGTGGTGGGGCTGTATTAACAGTATAGCTCAAGCTGCTGTACTGAGGCTAGACCGTAGCGGGTTCAGTAGAGTAGAGGGATAGCCACCTCTGAAAAGGCTGTTGTATAATAATAACCTAAGTGTGGCTCTGAAGGTAGTGAGAAGTGATCAGATGCTGGAGATTTTGAAGGTAGAACTAACAAGATTTTCTGACAGACTCACTGTGGATGTGTAGGAAACCAAGGCATCCAGGATAATATCGAAGTTTTTGTGCTGAGCATCTAGAAGGATATGGATATGGAAGAATGTAAGAGAGGTAGAGGGAGAAGCCTATGGCACCCCACTCCAGTACTCTTGCCTGGAAAATCCCATGGACGGAAGAGCCTGGTGGGCTGCAGTCCATGGGGTTGCTGAGAATCAGACACGACTGAGTGACTTCACTTTCACTTTTCACTTTCATGCATTGGAGAAGGAAATAGCAACCCACTCCAGTGTTCTTGCCTGGAGAATCTCAGGGACGGGGGAGCCTGGTGGGCTGCCGTCTATGGGGTCGCAGAGTTGGACATGACTGAAGCGACTTAGCAGCAGCAGCAAGAGGTATAGAATTGGGGGGAAGACAAAGGGTTCAATTTGATCATGTTACATCATTTGACTTTCGTTAGATATCTAAGTGGAGATATCAAATTGGATATACATGTCTGGAGTTCAGGAAAGTGGAATTTTTAAATTTGGAAGTTATCAGTGTATAAATGGTATTTTAAGCAATGCATGGAGGTCCACACCTGAGTAAGTTTAGACGAAGAAGATCAAGGACTGAGCCTTGGGACTCAATCGATCAAAGGTTAGGAGAAGAGAAAGAACCAGCCAAAACACTGAGAAGGGGCAAACACAGGAGAGGAAAAAGAATGTCTTGTTTCTTCTTTTATTTTTGTTTAAATGTCCAAGAGTCCGTCCTTTTCTGAGAGTTCTTATCACTACAATATCATTTCTTCTTTCTTTGAAATTTTTAATGCTGATTGTTTTTGAAGTTTTCTTCTGTTCCTTGCATTATTTTTATTCTTAAAAGTGAAAGTCGCTCAGTCCTGTCCGACTTTTTGTGACCCCATGGACTATACATTCCATGGAATTCTCCAGGCCAGGATACTGGAGTGGGTAGCCTTTCCCTTCTCCAGGGGATGTTCCCAACCCAGGGAAAGAACCCAGGTCTCCCGCATTGCAGGGAGATTCTTTACCAGCAAAGCCACAAGGGAAGGCCAAGAATACTGGAGTGGGTAGCCTGTCCCTTCTCCAGTGGATCTTCTCGACCCAGGAATCAAACCGGGGTGTCCTGCATTGCGGGCGGATACTTTACCAACTGAGCTATCAGGGAACACCCATTTTTATTTTTAGTTCCTTCTTTTCTGTTTGTTTAGGTCTGTGACATGCTTCTTGGAGACTTTCTTTTTGGAATAGCTGACTGTTCTTTTTAAGAGACAAGCACTAAAAGCTGATTGAAAGCTTTGTGTGCGTGAGTGGAGCTTGTCAACTGGAGCTTCAGGGTGTTGTGAACACATGGAGATTCCCATTTCCTGGTTTCCTAGTCTGCTCAGAGCTGTAAGCAAGGTTCCTAGGTTTCCTGGACTTGAGTGGCACAAGGCAGGGGTATGAGAATACAATACAGCACGTGATACATTGCGGGGTGAGATTGGTATGGGCTAAAGGGAAGTCTGGAACAGAATTGATTGATAGGGACAGAGATGTGAGCTAGGTCTTTGAGAATGAGATTTGATTTGGTGGAGAGCATATTTTAAGTTGGAAAAAGCTAAAATGAAGGTAAAGTTTTGAAGAGGTGACAGAGAAAGCTACTGAGGTTCTTTCAGTCTTTATTTAATTGTTATTGGTTAGTCAGAACCATTATACTTTAAAGAAAAGTGCTATTAAGAAAATAGTTTTAAAAAAATTGAACTAGCAGTATAATTTGTGTATTTGTTTTAAACTAAATACATTTTTTACTTTCTTTTTCAGTACAAATACAGAGACCTAACTGTACGTGAAACTGTTAACGTTATTAGTTTATACAAAGATCTCAAACCTGTATTGGATTCATATGGTGAGTTTATGTATAAAAATATCAAGTTGGAGTTTACTGTTTTTGTTAATAATCGTAGGTTTTCCATTTTCCTTTTAAGTCTATTGTTTTTTTTCATTGTAGGACTGAGCCTTTACCTAAAAATGTGTTGGGGGGAGAGGAAATTACAAGATGTAATAATAACATCTTATATTTGTTTAGTTATTTTAAGTTTTAAAATACTACTCGAACAAAAGTGGTGCAAATTTAGACCTAGAAGTGATGTTATAGATAGTATAGTCCATCATTTCCAGATATAGTATCCATAGTTGTGAAGAATGTTGTTTTGGGGGGTGGGGAGACGGAGGGGATTCTGTGGATAAGTTTGAATACTTACAGGTTAAACAAAATTAAATGGATTTCTTTGGAGCAAGATTTCTCAGAACCTTTAATATGTTTATGTATTTTGTCTCACCAAGATGGGAGAGAAGATAATACATTGTTCAGTATATTCTAGAGTTAATTAGTGAACCGTTTTTTTCTCTCTAGAGCATCTCTTTGTATTCTTAGGAACACATTTGGTGAAATTATATTCTAAACTATTCTTTTCATTTTATAGATGAAGAAAACACTTAAAAACTGTTGTCCTTTTCTGTAGAGTGTGTAGGTGATGGTTTGTGTCCACTCTATTGAGATGAAATGAAGTTGTGACTTAAGTAAGAAATGACAATATTTAGAGGTGTTTTTAATAGTCCTTTTGGCCCCACCAATCCTAACGTAATCTCTCCGACCCCGTCTCCGTGTAGACAGTGTGCCAGGGCCGAGGGAAACCGTGCTGCCTTGTGCCTGTAGTGAGACCCCTGGCAGTGAGTGCAAGGAGCTGAAATTTGTAGCTGAGACTCGCTCTAAACTCCACTCACCCCAAGGGCTTTGTAAACAGGAGCCTGGTGGAGAGGTGGGAGGCAGCAGAGGGGGAATCGGTCCTGAATTTCCTGAACAGTCGTGAACCAGAAGTCCTCTCCCACACGAGGGCCCAGCTCTCCCTCCTGTCCACCTGCTGCACTGTGTACTTAGAGCTGCAAAAAACTCATCTTGCCAAAGTTAGAGTTACTTTTAACATAGCTTCTCTTGGGGAATAAAGTGACTAAGGCTAGAAAGTTATGGTAAGTGTGTAGTTTTTAATGAATACTGAAAGAATAAATGATCAAAATTGACAAAGACTGCAGCCTCATTGAACAAATCTTATATAGCTTTGTGTGACTGGACCAAGTCTAAACCATTATCATCAACATGCTTTTAGAGTAAATATCATCCTAGAGTTTAATGGAGTAGTCTTTTTAAAACACAAGATCAGAGTAAATTACCTCACAGGGTATAAGTGTCAATAGTAGATAAAAGAACTGAGGTCAACAGTATAGTTCTGTGTTCTTGTACTGTACATTATAGCCCTTTCCCATATAGTACAGGGTTAATTCCAAATTGTTGCAAATAATAGCTGTCCATGGAATACAGATTATGTACCCTAGTTATTCAATCAATTATAGATAGGAAAACTTGTGTGATGTGAGAAATGCTTGTATTAAAAGATGTCCATATTTGTGAAAATCCTTTTTCCTTTTTATTACTGTGGGATACTACATTGGGATTGAAAATGACAGTGAGTGGGAGTGAACATCTGAGAAATCTAAAATTTAATGCTATTAGGTTAATATTTGTGGAAGTGAAAACATTAGTCGCTCAGTCGTGTCCCACTCTGCAACCCCATGGACTGTAGTCCACCGGTCTCCTCTGTCCATGGAAGTCTCCAGGCAAGAATACTGAAATGGGTAGCCATTCTCTTTTCCAGTTAACTTCCTGACCCAGATCGAACCCAGGTCTCCTGTATTGCAGGTGGATTCTTTATCATCTGAGCCCCCAGGGCAAAAATTAATAGTGATTTTTAAGTAATCTTATAATCATCTTGGTTGAAGACCCAGAGCTCTTATTTGTTGATACTATAGCATTCACATATATTTTCCCAAGTAATTCATAGTATCTTTACTCATTCAGAAGTTGATCCCATTAAGTGAATCAACAAAGGATAATTTGTTATTGGACAAAATGTTTGAACATTAGCAGGTTTGTCCCTTTCAAGAGTAATAATGCATTGTAGCCATGTTTCGGAAAGAATAACTTATGTAAGAGTATCTGTCAAAATGCTTATTGATTAACTCAATATTCTTACCTTTCAGTTTTTAATGATGGCAGTTCCAGGGAACTAATGAACCTTACTGGAACAATTCCTGTGCCTTATAGAGGTAAATGTCTTCTGTGATTTATGTTTCTAGCATAGATGCATTTTAATTCATACTTAGTTGCCAAAGAATTGTAAGTAAATTAAGCTTGCTTTCTCATGGCTTTCATGATGATATAGAAACTTTAACTTCTAGTTGAAGTTCATTTGGCAGCAGCACCTAATATTTTCAGCTTCCTTACAAAGCTTCCTTCGCCACCACCTTCCTTACAAAGATTTATCAACAAGTATGTGCCTAGGGGCCCTGGAGATTTTTGTTTCAGAGAATCTTAGAACTAGAAAGGGATCTTGGGTGCCTCCTAGTTCAGCCTCCCATCCTGTTCAAACTTACCTGACAGTGGGAAGCTGTGTAATGTAGTGACTAAGATAGAGGCTTTACAGTCAGGGCAGAGTAGGGTTTTAGTTCTTGCTTTGTAATGCATGCTTAGTCACTTCAGTCATATTCGACTCTGCGACCCCATGGACCATGGCCTGCCAGGCTTCTCTGTCCATGGGATTCTCCAGGCAAGAATACTAGAGTGGGTTGCCATTTCCTTCTCCAGTGATAAAGTACAAAGTGAGTGAAGTCGCTTGGTCGTGTCCAGTTCTTTGTGACCCCATGAATGGTAGCCTCCCAGGCTCCTCTATCCATGGGATTCTCCCGGCAAAAGTACTGGAGTGGGGTGCCATTGCCTTCTCCAAGCTTTGTGGTAGTGGTCATCTGTGGCATTTGTATAATGGTCCTAACTCAAAGAATAATTAATTTATAATAATATATATTGTAAAGGACTTAGCTCAGAGACTGGTATATAATAAAGAGGTACCAAAATTAGCTATTATCTATGGTTGTAATGCTGATGAAGGATAATTATATCTCTTAGCCAGTCAGCCACCCTTTGCTAAAATACTTAAAGCAATAATGGAGCATTCAGCTTCATAAGCAGCTGTTCTGTTTTTGTTGGTTAATTGTTTCTTGTGACTAGATAAGTCTGGTGTCTCTGTAACCTACCCACTGATCTTATATAGTACCTGCTATGTTGTAGGGGTTAAGGGCTAGGGATACAAAGGTGGATAAAAGATGTACTGTCTCTGGAAGAAATATACAAATAGAGGAAATGGGGAATAGATAGATATTTATACTATTCTATAACTGCTACAGAATAATAAAATATGTGCTGTGAGATTATAGAGGAGAACAGGAACATATAGGAAGGTCATCCAAGAAATGATGTTCAAACCTAATATTAAGGGATGAGTCAGCCATTCAGAAGGAAAAAACACTTGAGCATCAGCATTTCATAGGGCAAGTATGAGTAAAATGCAGGATAGCTGACTTTGCCTTTACCCCAGGAAGTAAGCTCTGGTGAGGAAATAGGTATGAGTGAAAGTAGGAGGCAGAAAACTCTGGTTGACATAATTAAAAGCATTATTTTTTCTTCCAATTTTATTGAGATATAATTGATAATTGCATTGATAAGTTTAAGGTATACAGTGAAATGATTTTATTTCATACGTCAAGAAATGATTACCACATTAAGTTTAGTAAACATCCATCATCTCTTACAGATACAATTAGAGAAACAGAAAAAAAATATTTTTCTCTTGTGATGTGTACTCTCTTAACTTTCATATATAACATAAAGCAGTGTTCATGGTATTTATCATGTGGTACATTACGTTCCTAGTACTTATCTTATAATCTGGAAGTTTGTACCTTTTGATACCTTCCTATAATTCACCCTTCCCCCCAGCCCTCACCTCTGGTAACCACAAATCTGATCTCTTTTTCTATATTTGCTTATTTGTGCATGTATGAAGGATAATTCACCGATAACACTGCATTAGTTTTTGTTACACAACACAGTGATTTGATATTTCTGTGCATTTCAAAGTGATCATCATGATAAGTCTAGTTACCATCTGTCACCATACAAATCATCACATAATTATTGACTTTCCCCTCGCTATACATTTCATACCCATGATTCATTTATTCTGCAGCTGGACGTTTGTACCTCTTGATCTCCTTTCTCCCCGCTGGCAACTGCCTGTTTGTTCTTTGGATCTATGAATCTGTTTCTGTTTAGTGTTGTTTGTTCATTTGTTTTGTTTTTTCAATTCCACTTGTAAGTGAAGTCATACTTTATTTGTCTTTCTCTGTTTGACTTATTTCAGTTAACATAATACCCTCTGGGTCCATCCATGTTGTCACAAGTGGCAAGATTTCATTCTCTTTTATGGCTCAGTATTACTTCATTGTGTATCTGTATACCACATCTTTATCCATTCATCTATTAGTAGGTACTTAGGGTGCTTCCATATCTTGGCTATTGTAACTAATGTTGCAGCTTTCCAAATTAGTATTTTAATTTTCTTCAGATAAATACTCAGAAGTAGAATTGCCAAATCGTATTTTTTTCTGTTTTTCATTTTTAAGGAATCTCCATACTGTTTTCCACAGTGGCTGCACCAGTTTATATTCCCACCAACAGTGCACAAAGGTTCCCTTTTTTATGTGCATTTTATCTAAACTAAACCTCTGTTCCCTCACCATTTTTTTATATGGCACAGTTCTTAAGCCTAATTCTGGAGAAAGCATCGTTTTCACAAAGCAAAGAATTCTAGGTGGTGGAAATAAAGTTATGTTTTATGTATTAAGATGTATCCTTTGGGAGGTGGGGGGCGGTTCATTGTAGAAGTATTTTTGAATAAAAAAATAAATCCAAAGTCCCATCACTGATTTTTTTTCAAGTGAAATGTATATATATATATACTTTTATGAAGTAACACTCTTTCTAAGAAGGGGACATATATCTAAATTGTTAGGTGATTCAGGTGATTGCTTGGGACATTGGGCTTTGAGCTTAGTAGGAAAAGTCTTTGATTTATGTTCAGTATATTAACTCTATTGGATCCTTTGAAACACAGTTCATTTTGACTATATGTAGGCAGATTTCTCAACTGAGAGAGATTCTATTTCATAAAGCAAAGAGAAGGAGATGACATCATTGATTCTGAAACTACCTCTGAAGAGCCATTCAATGGTCAGGCTGTGACCAGTAGTCAGCATCTGTTTGACATTTGGGTTAGGTCTTACACAGTCCGACTTTTGGCACGGGAGTTTCGAGTCCAGTGTATATCCCTTTCTGATAGAATGCCATTGTCTCCGGTCTTCCCAGGAAATTTTAGTAACTGAAGTCAAATAATAATGGCTTGAACCAAAAGATAATTTGTGAATAATATTTACAGCAGTAAGCTCACACTGGTAGAGTAGTGATCAGTTAACTCCTTAATCCTGCTCTTGTATTTTACAAACTGAAAATTTGAGAAACTGATCTTAAACAGACTTTGAAGCATAAAATATTTGTTGTGATTTTTTTTTTAAGTGTTGCTTAGTTGTAGCTCTTTCTTGCTTACCTACTAAACCATTAGAGTAACTGAAGTTTCTGTTTCTCTGTCAGGTAATACATACAATATTCCAATCTGCCTGTGGCTGCTGGACACATATCCGTATAATCCCCCTATTTGTTTCGTTAAGCCTACTAGCTCAATGACTATTAAAACAGGAAAGCATGTGGATGCTAATGGGAAGATATATCTTCCTTATCTACATGAGTGGAAGCACGTAAGTATTAATGGTGTTCTGTGAATTTGTTGTATTATATATTTTGTTTACTAGCATTTACTTTATGTTAACACTCAAGTAGGATTAAAGGAGGATAAATTCATGTAAGATCACTAATCACTGGGTAAAGATCACTGAGCTGGGTAATTGAAAAAGGCTCTTTGAAAGAAACATGTCTTGTATTTTTATAGAGCTTGGTACTTTACAGAATACGTGTAGTCACTATTTTGTTTGCTTGAGTTGAACCTTTAAGAGTAGATAGAATTCACATATGGGGAATACATTTTAAAAAGTAGTATTCTTTGGCATGTATTTGTGAAACTGCTCAAATCTCATTACTCAAAGTGTTCCAGTCAAGAAGTAATAGGAAGAAACTTTTGATGGTTTAGCTCTGACAATTTCTATCCAAAATATTGCTAGAAAAGCCAAACAAAGTAGAACCAACATCTGTGAAACGCTTTACAGAACTGTGAGACAATTAGGACTTGAAGGGCCAAGATCCTATGAAGAAGGAAACTGCAAAAAGATGAATCAACTTTCTGCCAGTTTTCCCTAGGAGTATTTACTGATTCTTGGTACAAGGTGAGAGGCTAAGAATCTGGGCAGAAGGCTTTAGCTAGAGGCAAAGAAGACTGCAAAGTTTCTGACAGTCTCCTAGAGCTCAAAAGACAACAGTTGTTGGTCTGTCTGTTAGGCACCCAGTATTTTAGGAGCCAAGAATTTAGGAGAAAAGGAAGCTACAAAGAAGTGAGCCAGATATAATCTGCATTTCCCACTCAAGACATATGCTGAATTCCTAAATTTCAAAGACACGATGTTAAAAAAGCTAAGCAGAGAGCCTCTGAAAAACACAGCCAAGTTCTCAGCAGTCTTAGGTTGTGGAAGCAGTAGGAGCTTGAAACCTTATCAAGAAGGATGAGTGAAGTCGCTCAGTTGTGTCCGACTCTTTATGACTCCATGGACTGTAGCCTACCAGGCTCCTCCATCCATGGGATTTTCCAGGCAAGATACTGGAGTGGGTTGCCATTTCCTTCTCCAGGGGAACTTCCCGACCCAGGGATCAAACCCGGGTCTCTGGCATTGTAGGCAGACACTTTACCGTCTGAGCCATAAGGGATAGGTAGAAGTAAATACCCTAGATTCTTAAGTTGGCATGCTGGAGGAACACACCCTGTGAGTGAGAACTCAGAATGAGCTCTGTAAAACTCCAGCCTTGAATCAGCCCAGCCCCTGATTATATTATTTATCTGCCAAGGATAAGATAGAGTGAACTTTGGCTGGAGGAAGATAGTATATAGAACCTGTGTAATTATTCATGAACAGTGTCAAGCATACAATTTAAAATTACCAAGTACATCAAGAGATAGGACATAGAGTGGGGGGAAAAGACACTAGAAACAGGCACTGCCCTCAGGTAACCCAGTTATCAGACAGAGACTTGAAAATGATTATGACTGATGTGTTCAGGGTGGAGAACTATATTAGATATTAAAAAAATGAACCAAATAGAAATCTTAGAACTGAAAAATAGAATAATAGAAATTTAAAAACTCAATAGATGGGTCAGTAGCAGATTGGACTCGGTGGAATAGAGAATGAACTGGCATATGAATACTTTATATTTTTAATGCTAGAGACCTAGAAACAAACCTTACAAAAGATGTACACATCTATTACAGAGAAAATTTTCAGTTTTATTGAAAGACACTAAAGAAGACTTAAGTCAAAAGAAAGAAAACCTTATTCATGGATTGGAAGACTCAGTATTATATAGACTCTTCAGTTTGTAGTATATTTACAAACTGAACTGTTTCCTAAGAGAAGCTTTTGTTTCTTTGTGTATTTGTTTCTTAATTTTGTGAACTTGATAAGCTGAATCTAAAATTTATATGGAAATTCAAAAGATTGAGAATAGCCAAGAAGAATGAGATGGAAAGGACTTGCCCTATAGGTATCAAAATGTTTTATAAAAAAATAGTAATTAAGATGGCTTGGAATTGTCAGAGAAGTATTCAAATGGATAGATGGAGCATAATAAATAACCGAGAAAAAAGATTCACTGTGCAGGCATATATTGGGGACACTGTAGACTTGATTCCAGACCATAGCAATAAGGCAAATATTGTAATAAAATGAGTCACATGAATTGCATAGTTCCCAATGCATATAAAAGTTACGTTTACCCTGTACTGTAGTTTGTTAAATGTGCAGTAGTGTTAGGTCTAAAAAAACAATGTTTATACCTTAATTTAAAAAAAAAATTATTGTATACTATAACAAACCGTAATGGAATATGAAAAAGAATATGTATAATTGAATCACATTGCTGTACAGCAGAACTTAACAGAACAATGTAAATCAAGTATACTTCAAGAAAGTTTTTAAAAAATATTTTATTGTTAAAAAAAAAATGTTAACTATTATCTGACAACACAGGGTTGCC
The DNA here is from genome assembly GCF_023091745.1 of Budorcas taxicolor. Lineage (NCBI taxonomy): Eukaryota > Metazoa > Chordata > Mammalia > Artiodactyla > Bovidae > Budorcas > Budorcas taxicolor. The sequence continues at coordinate 26,606,467 of NC_068934.1, forward strand.
ACAAACCTTCAATTTGTAAAAATTGCAATATCTGGAAAACACAGTAAAGCTAAGCACAGTAAAAAAAAAAAAAAAGAACGTTATGCCTAAGTATAAACACCTAATGTATAACAGTGATGGTATAGAAGACCAGTGGGAATAAGATTAAGAACTTCAGTAGTGGAGTTGGGACAGATTCCTATTTGTATTGTACACAAAAATTAATTTCAGGTAGATTGTGAGAAGCAGAAAAGTAAAACTTAATATAGGAGACTGCCTTCATGATCTCATAATAGGTGGGGTTTTTTTTTAAAGAAGATGCAAAACTTTTACTATAAAAGAAAAGACTAAATTTTACCTTGAGTTTATGCAAATTAAGAACTTCTGTTCATTAAACACAAATTAAAAAGTGTGAAAAGACTAACCATAAACTGAAAGAGTATACTCATCACCTACAGTATAATATCCAGAACATAAAAATAACTTTTGGGAATCATAAAAAGAAGGAAGCCCAATAGAAAAATAGATGAAACTATTGGATAAGTATTTCACAAAAAATCCTAATGGCCAATAAATATATGGAAAGATTTTAATCCTGCTAGTAGAGAGGGAAATCTATAATAATTTTAAATCATGAGATACCATTACATGTCCATTAAATTTTCACTCCCAGTTGACCATACCAAGAGTTAGGATGTGGAACAAAGAGAAGCCTTAGGCACGCTGATGGAGGTTTACATGGCTGCTCGAGATCAGTTTGGCCTTACCTGTAAGCGCCCGTGCCCTGTGTCCCAGCAGTTCCACGCCTTGGTTCTACTTTTACACTAGAGCAGCGTTTCTCAGCCTCAGTGCTGTTGGCATTGTGGGCTGGGGGTTGGATAATTCTTTACTGTAGAAAAGCTGTCCTGTTTATTACAGGATATAGAATCCATGCCCGTTATCCACAAGATGCCAGTATCATGACACAGTTGTGACAACTATAAATGTCTCTAGACGTTTCTAGTATTCATTAGGAGGCTAAAATAGCACCCCCAGTTGAAAACCACTGCACACGAGTAAACCTTGCACATATATACTTTAGGAAACATAGCAAGAATGTTCATGACAACATAAATAATCCACGTGACTGTTAGCAGTGTAGAAGCATGAATAAAGAAGTTGTATATTCACTCAGTAGAATACCATACAGTGATCAAAATGAATTTATAATTATATTCTTGAACAAGAATGTATCTTACAAACATTGCTGAAATAAGTCTGAATAGAATACACAGTTTGATTTAATTCATATGAACTTCAGAAATTAGAAAAATTAAACATACTGTTTAGAGAATTGTTTATAAGATGTAGAATGTTTAAAGAAAGGAATGATCATCCACTAAGTCAGAGAAGTGGGTAACTATAGATAGATGGGAATACAGTCCAGAACTTACAAGTTACTGGCAATCTTCTGCTTCTTAACTTGGATGATGGCTACAAAAATATTTCCTTTATGGTTCCTCTTTAAAGTTAGATTTGTTTTATACATTTATCTATGTATGATATATTCTGCAGATCTAACAAGACATAATGATAGCTAACTTTGGCATGGTATTCAAGGTTATATCATGGAAGATCCTGATTTTTAGCTACAGATTTTGTCCTTTAAAAAGCAGTTGGGAGTCATTTTAAATGTTTGAACAAGAGTAGGGTATTAAATACAGTGATTATCAGGTATAATATCTGAAGTGTACTAGATGAATACATTAGTTAGCTTTCTGACTGAAAAATCACTAGCTGCTCTAAAACATTCTAGAGACTTTAACACTAGAAATTTTTTGCCCACATAATAGTCCACTAGGAGTCTTCCTTGCTTGCAGGCAGCTTTCCTTCACTAGAGCTTCAGGCACCAGGCTCTTTCCAGTTTATTGTGCCACCATCTGCCAGGGCTTCAGAGTCCTCTGCATCAAGGAAGACAAGCAAAGAGGGACTAGTGAAGGACTGCCTTCCTTATGCACCTTGGCTTAGAAGTTAAATCTCTTCTGCTTATGGTCTGTTAGTAAAATCTAGTTGCAAGAGAGACTAGAAAATGCAGTTACTGCATAAACAACTGATTCTCAGCAACAACTCTATATTAGGGGCGAGGAGCATGAACTTCTATAGACAGTCCTCTCAATCATAGCAAATAAGTAAAACTAGAAGCCACACAGAAGGCTATTGCAGTAAACCAGCCTGATGCAGGGGAGAAGGCGATGGCACCCCACTCTAATACTCTGGCCTGGAAAATCCCATGGGCGGAGGAGCCTGGTGGGCTACAGTCCATGGGGTCGCTGGGGGTCGGACACGACTGAGCGACTTCATTTTCATTTTTCACTTTCATGCATTGGAGAAGGAAATGGCAACCCACTCCAGTGTTCTTGCCTGGAGAATCCCAGGGATGGGGGAGCCTGGTGGGCTGCTGTCTGTTGGGTCGCACAGAGTCGGACTCGACTGAAGCGACTTAGCAGCAGCAGCAGCAGCATGATGCAGAGGATGAATGAGGGCTGCTGTCATTTATCTTGCTCTTACCAATTGCTTATTAATCTTAATTCTGAACATATATACTGCTTGGAATGTAAAATTAACCTTTTTATTGCTTTCTGGAAAAGCAAACAAACACGGATAGGGAAGGAAGCAGTTTTGTTCTTTGCAGGTTTTCAATAGGCAAGCAATTTTATAAAGATATGTTTCAGTTGACCTTTAGGCATTTGAGCTAAAATAAACTAATATTCTTGCCATTTTTTTAGTATCCTTATTATTTTGAATTAGTCATTTGTCATTCTGAAATATTAATTTTCAGTTGCTTTATAATAGGCCTGGAAGTAGATGTAAAACAATTCCTTTTCCTTCCTTCAAAAACTAACATGAAAGGAATGGTATGATAAAGAATTAAAATAAAACTTGTCTTGACAAAATGAGGGTTATGAGACTGTATAAACGAAGTCGTTACTCATACTACAACATGAGTGAGCCTTTGAAATTAATGTGCTACATTAACAAAATCAGACACATATTCCATTTACATGAAATATTCAGAGTAGGCAATCCATTGACAAAATAGATTAGTGGTTACCAGGGGCTGGAGGGAGGGGGAAATTGGAAGGGATCACTAATAGGTACAGATTTCTTTTAAGGATGATGGCAGTGTTCTGAATTAGATAGTGATGATGGGGGGAAAAACCCACTGAACTGTATACCTTTAGATGGTAAATTTTATGCTATATCTCAGTTTTTAAGTTGCATAATTTTAAAATCATTTTATGAGTTACTTGGGAGTTTTCTTGGACTAAAAGTAAGAGATTAAATTTTGTGGTTCTCAATAGCAACCCCACACACACACCAGCCATGATCTCTAGCCCACTCTCTTCAGTGCTACACAGATACTTTACATGCTTGCTCCCGGCCTCAGTGTGTAAGTTCACAAACATACATAAGAAAGATAATGGAATAGTGAGAACCAGTAAGTGCATAAGAAGCTTTCTGAAATGTTATCTGTTGTCATTGACCATATTTGGGACAGAAGTAAACAAAATTGATGCTTAGGAAAGTTGAAAACAGCTAGTAAATTCTTCTGTTAGGAGAAGGGAAAGTTATGAAGATGGTTAGCTGATCAAGATCGTTGAGTAATCCTTCAGAACTTGATGAACTCATGAATAAAGTATATGAGATGAGCTACACACAAAATATAGTAAGGGGTGGAAACGGGATCATCAGATAAGCCAGTTTGAACAACTTTGCCTAGCATGGTGAAAATGAAGTCGCTCACTCGTGTCCGACTCTTTGCGACCCCGTGGACTGTAGCCCACCAGGCTCCTCCGTCCATGGGATTCTCCAGGCAAGAATACTGGACTATGGTATTAGAAGGAAAGATCCTTTAACAATTTGTATCTTTTGTAGAACAATCTAGTAATTTTAAAAATGGAGTCTACCTATAATTTAAGAAATTCCAATACTATCTTTAATAAAAATTAGTTGAACATGTGTTTTCAAAGGCCTTAAATAATATTTGTGACTAGTGCTTATTTCTGTTCCTAAATTTGTACCAGAATCCTTAATTTGTCCTTTGGAAATAAAATAAATTTTGGTTAGCTGTATGGTGTCACATGAAGAACAATACTGTCTGAATTTTGCAGTATAGTGCTTTTGCTAGTGCTGGTTTTCTATAAATGAAACAGCAGCCTTGCTACACATAAATAGTAAGAAATCACATAGCTCTCTGTTAGTTAAATGTAATTTTCACGTTTGGAGTCCTACAAAGAAAATTGTGGAGCTAAGTTGAAAACAGATAACTAGCCAGACATTTCCTGTTTACCAAAAATTAAATCTGTAAACTGCGTTAAATTTGTTTTCCATTTTTAGCCACAGTCAGACTTGTTGGGGCTTATTCAGGTCATGATTGTGGTGTTTGGAGATGAGCCTCCTGTCTTCTCTCGTCCTACTGTTTCAGCATCCTATCCTCCATACCAGGCAACAGGGCCACCAAATAGTAAGTAGAATTGAGATTTGATTTTTAAACTCACATAAACAAAAGAAAACAGAAAACCTTGTAAAAGAGCTTTTTGTAATGACTTCCCTTTGCTTTTTTAGCTTATCAAGTTAGTGGATTTTTTGGAGGTGTTCTGAAGCCCCACATCTGCATGTACAGATTCCCAACAAAGACTGGCATTTGGGCTTTCGTTTGTGGGTAGAAATCTAAGTATGGGTGTGCTGGATTCCAAAATGGAGGAGAAAGAATGCTGGAATAGAGCTGGAATTTTTTTTTTTAATTATGCATGCCATGGAATAGCTTTATTTGATCAATTTAGAGGCAGATACAACTCGAAAGGCGATCTGACCTCCTTTTCTTTGCAACTCCAGGATCAGTGTTGTAGATAATAATCAATTTTAAAGTCAACTATATCGTTCATGTTCAGCTATTCTGGGTATACACAATGACCTTCTAGCTCTCAGCTTTCTTCTCTTGAGTACAGCCAATTCGTTTTACTTTGAGTCCAGGGGGTAGGGCATGGAGTCAGTATCAATTCTCCCCTAATTGGTGTACATTATCTCTATTATTTCTGGTTGTTTTTTTTCTTAATAATTATTACTGATACTTTAAAATCACCATAGATAATTGAGAGTTGGTTGTACTTGTTTTGACTTTACTAAACCTGTTTACTGTGTTTTGAGCTGTGGTTTGTTTTTTTTTTAACAGATTTTGTTTAATATTGTAATTAACCAAATTATTTATCTTATAAGTTAGATTACATGAACTTTCATTTTCCTTCTGCTGAAAATTATCCTCTTCCTCTTTAATTCATTCTATCTTGAGTAGCATCTTGACTCACAAGCTGAATGGGAATCTAACAGAATTTCGTGAATCCTTTTCCTTCCCTACTTTCCCAGAAAAAGTTTGGTTGTAGCATTTTGTAGCTCTTTTAATTAAGTAGATTCTAGGGATTCTTTTGGTCCAGAAATTTGTTTTCATCTTAATAAATTTTGTTGATTTTAATACACAAGATTAATCTTGCCCATCTAAGTTTAAAATGCCAAATATTTCCTAGCTTGTCATTCATATTTATTTGCTCAAATAACACAGCCAGTGACCACTTATGATAAAGGTAAGAAAGTTAGTCTCCTAAGCAACATGTTTTTCCTAAATTTCTCCTAGTTTAATATTAACATTGGAAGGGCAGCATTCTAGAAAGAGATCTCTCTAAATAGATTACTGTTACAGTTCCATTCTGTGCTCACTCATTGTAAATCACTAAACAGTCTAGAGCTAATATATGTGAATTACTCAGAGACCAACTTACTGTCTACCCATTACAGTTTCAATATTTTTTATACATTTAAATAATATTCTTTGTTATTAGGTATGACTGCAAAGAAATGAAGGTCTGAATTCTGTCCTACACATACACATCAAGGAATAGCCCACAAATTTGGATCCATACTTAAACAAATATGATCTTCTAGTTGAAAAATTATGTACTTCTATTATTATTATCATCATTATCTTTTAAACATTTTTGATCTTTGGTGTTAGGATGACTTTTGAGTTAGGTAGAAGTCCCACCAAAAAAGTGTGCTATGGCCGAACCTCATTTTAATAGTAATAGTCAACACTTAATCAGTGGTAACTGTGAGACACAGCTAAACACTTCATATTAGTTCTTATTTAATCCTTATATATGTTATGCTTATTTGTATTCCATTTTATTCTAGCCCTGAAATTATTTCACCTCATTATCTGCTTCCTTATTAGTCTTGGACTCAGATAACTTTTGTTGTTTCCCAAAATCAAAATTTGAAGAGTTTGGTCAAATTAATAGCTTTGCAGAACCTTAGAAAAGGAAAATTACTTATAATTATGAGAAAATTGCTTATAGTAGTGAAATGTCGTTTATATGTGTGCGAGAGAAACTAACATGGGGAGAGAAACTAGTAAGTGACTGTGCATGTTGCTGACACCTAATAGTGGCCAGCCTCATCTTTTGATGTTCATAAAGATCAACCGTGTTTTGACCTGGGAAGAAGAAATGTTTTATGAGATTTAGCAGTTGTAACATTTTGGAAGGTGTTTTCCCTTTCTGAAATAGCATTAAACATCATCCTTAGCTTCATTTTTCTTAAGAAAAAATTTACTTATGACACCTATAGATTCATCTTAACAAGAAAACTATGAACACTAATGCTTGGAGATGTAAGCTCAGCAACTCTGATAAAGACTTTTAAGAAGAAAAAAAAAAGACTTTTAAGGCCTATAGTCAGATCCCAGCAAGCTTTTCCCATCTACTTGCATTATGTACTCCAAAAATTTATTTCTCGAAGGTTCCACCTCTCTTCAAGCCTTTGTATACTATTCATCTACTCGATCACTCTTGTTTACCACCACAGCCTGTGTTGAAATTAGCTACCTCCTACATGGTCCCATATATAACACTCTGTACTCACCCTGTCATAACAACTTGTCTCTCTGTATTGATATTCCTTTGTTCATCTCATAAGACTATAAGCAGCTTGAGGCCAGGAAGTCTTTTTTTTTTTTTTTCAATCTGATACCTTTCATAGGAAGGCACTAAAATATTGATTGATTGAATTAATAGCTAATTCATCATTATTTCAGTGTGAAAAATTTCACTGAGGATAATTTGATTCTCAGACAAGTCAATTCCAGTTAAGGCTGAAATTCTCTTTTTCTTCCTCAGTGTTGGTTAGCTTCTTGGCACCACTGACTAGCTTCTACATCATTAGTGTTCTCTTTAAAATATATATAAAACATTCTTTAAGCATACTAGCTTTGAACCCCTTAGTATTCCCCCTTAGTATTTCCAAGCTTTTGTTTGTTTTGTTTTAACTAATCTAGGTGAATATAAGTTTTGTGTAGGACTTCTTAATAGTAATCTGAAGTCCTTTAAAATCTTCACTCAAGCCAACAAAACCAACTGTGCTAATCGGTCAATATAATCTTGTAAGAAATATCAAAAGATACCTTAGATATAATAAAGAGGTCACTTTGTAAGAAACTGACCTTGGACCCCTTCTCCAAATTCCAAACTGAATTGACTCCTGTCTCTCAGGTTGTAGATTGCTTTAGGCTTAAAGAGCTAACTGAGTTGACCTGTTGGCCAGTTATTCCTTGTTGGGATTGTCATGTGTGTTGTCATCACTCATGTTTAATGCTTTTAAAATTAGTTGATTTGAAGATATTTATTAGCTGTAGTAAAGAACTAATATGGATGGAGTGTTTGTTTTTTGGCAAGATTTGAACTCTTTACCTGTATGAAATTTTGCCGTGGTTTGATGGTGATGTAAGTCTTATTTAATAACCTGTATATCCAGGACTATGCATATTATTTTAAAATGTTAAAAATTATTTTTAGCTTCCTACATGCCAGGCATGCCAAGTGGGATTTCTGCATACCCATCCGGGTACCCTCCCAATCCCAGGTAATGAAAAAATATCTTTTGAATAATTGTTTTAGAAATTCTGTTAGATCTAGAATAAAATAATGGGTGCTAACTAGGGCATTAAAGTAAATTTGATTGCAGTTTAATGGAAGGTAAAACTCAGTTTATTGGTGAAATTTTATGGTATGTACATAGTTGAACAGGAGTTTTTTTCCATTCTAAGGAAATGCAGCTCTATTCTATTTACAGACGAGAAAGGGGTGGGAAATGACGATGATCTTGATTAGTTTTGGACCTTGAAATCCTTGCTTCTTTCCTTTTGAGAACGCTGTATATCTGTTGTAAATAGCTGAAAGATTAATGGAATACTAATTATGATGACTTCAGCCATGGAGAAAAATACTTTAATATCCTTTTTAAAAAACTGACCTTTTCTGTAAACTATAGGGAATGAATTAATAATTCAGATGATGGGGTCACTCTTGTCCCCCTGATATTTACTTATTCAGTTCATAGACTACTGTTTATTCAGTTTATTGCCAACCTTTATTATCCATATGATGATAATATTATAGAAGTAAACTAATAGTAAAATCAGTCTATGAATAATACATGTGAGAAAAATCAGTAAAATAATTATTAACTCATGTTTTAAATGTGTCCCTGTTTCAGTGGCAATCTAGGAGTAGGTTCCACTCCTTGGGGTTAACTTAGAATCCAAGGTAGTCTTGGGACTAGCTTAGAATGCAAGACAGGCCTGTACTTGGTGCCTAGAAGAAATTTACAGCTACTAGATACTAATAAGAATTACCAAAATGTTAACCCTCAATTCTTCTCAGCTTCAAAAAACCCTCACAAATAAATGCAGCCAAATTTCCTCAACACCTGCCATAAATAAACATATGTATGTACATATATAATATGCCGGCTCTTATAAGTTAAATTTAGCAAGCATATTTATTTGGGGGCCTTTCTTAGTTTCAGGGACTAGCTTAATAAGGTAGTAAATACTCTTTTACCTTTAGATGAGTAAGCAGAGACTAGATGAACATCCATCAGAGACAAGAGAGACAGATTCCTATGGCTGTTATATACAGTAACCGGTTATCAGTTTTGGATTTCTTAAGGCTGGAATTCTGTCTGAAGCCTTTATAATCAACAGTTGCTAGTAAGCTAGAATGAACTTCACGTATATAGGGAATGATTATTAAAAACACAATAAGGAAATGGACTTCTGAACAATAAAGCCACTTCAAAAAAGACTCGTAGATAAAAATGAAGGCTGAAAATATTAACAGAAATGTGAATCATATTCACTTAATCTTACATAACCTTCAAAGTGTCTTTTGTAAGGTTATTTGTAAGAAGTTGCTTTTTGAGGCAGCTATTTTTCAAAGATTTAATGGGGTTGTGTGTGTGTGTGATGTAACTTTTAATCTCATGACATGCTGATGAGTTAAGGGTAACTTTATTCAAATTGCTATCTATATCTTTTGGCATATGAAAGGTCTTGGCAAAAGAGCTTGAGAAACTCTTTCCCTTCTCTATCCTAAAGGAGAGTTAATAAGTCAGTGACTCAAGAATTTGTATTTTTAAAACAGTGAATATGAGAATATTTATTCTTGTTATAGAAAGTTGGACTAGATAACCTCTAAGGTCTCTTTCAAATTTTAAGATCTTTTGATAGTTTTATTTAGCACCTGCAGCATGTATACAAGGAAATTAAAAAGTATGTCAAGAATAGTTGTTTCAGTTTTGGTATATATACTAGCAACCATGTATTATTAGAAAGAGTTCCTGATATCAGAAAAGGCAGAAAATGGTAAATACTGTGATAAACTGAGCTTTAAAGGAGAGGTCACATCTGATTTGGAGGTGGGAGCTCAGAGGTGGCTTCATAAATGAAGGAACTTATTTATGAGGATGATCTTAAGAAAAGAAAGCATTTAGGGATGGAGGGAGCAGCAAACAGTAATAGCGTTTTACAGCTGAGGAAACATATTAGTCATCAAGTTCAGCAACTCATTTATGTAGTCACAGGTATGATATGAAAACCAAAAAAAAAAAAAAAAAACCCAGCAAAGAATAAGGAAATACTCTAATATGTCAGGAAAATACAGGATTATGAGTAGGAGAATTGAAAAGAATAAAGGTGCAACTTTCATGGGATATGAGTGCTATATGCTAGGAAATCAGAATGGAAAAGTTCTCACAAAATAGCTGTTGCTTTCAGTTCTGATATTGTTGGATTGCCTTTAGAAAAACTCAAGTTGCTTTCTGCTACTGTGAAGGTGGCCCTCAAATAACCAGGGCCAAGGGACTTCCCTGGCAGTTCAGTGGTTAAGACTCTGTGCTTCTACTGTAAGGGGCATAGTTGATTGGGGAACTAAGATCCTGCATGCTGTGGGCCAAGAAAAAGCAAACAAAAACCACGGCCATGCAAGAGTATTTCATTAAATCCAATGTCATTAATGGAATTTCTGTAGAACTTCGCTTGAATAGATGACTGTAGCTCTAAAACTGGAAAGTCATTAACTGGTAAAACAACAGAATATCCAGCTTAGCTTCCTGAGGTTCTTTGGGCCATCACAGTATTTAATGTTTTCTGTTCTTTTCTTTAGTGGTTACACAGGCTGTCCTTACCCACCTGGTGGTCAGTATCCTGCTACAACAAGTTCCCAGTACCCTTCCCAGCCTCCTGTGACCACTGTTGGTAAGTACCCTTCAAAACTGTGTTTCTGCTCAGAAGGAAATTCAGTCTCCTGTTTTGAAAAGTGCATTTCACTTTTCTTTTTTATTGAGTAAGTTTGACATGTAACGTTGTGTAAGTTTAAGGAGTACAGTGTGTTATTTTGGTAGATTTATATATTATAATGTGATTGCATTATAGCAATATTAATTACATAATTGTTGTACACTGTTATATTCTATATTCATTATAAAGTGAAGTAAAGTAAAGTGAAGTCGCTCAGTCGTGTCCGACTCTTTGCGACCCCATGGACTGTAGCCTTCCAGGATCCTCTGTCCATGGGATTTTCCAGGCAATATACTGGAGTGGATTGCCATTCCTTCTCCAGGGGATCTTCCCAACCCAGGGATTGAACCCGGGTCTCTCGCACTGTAGACAGACACTTCACCATCTGAGCCACCAGGGAAGTCCATTATACTGTGCATTAGATCACTGTGGTTTACTGCTGCTGCTTTTGCTGGTTAGTCACTAAGTCATATCTGACTCTTTTGTGACCCCTTGGACTGAAGCCCACCAGGCTCCTTGTCCACAGGGTTTCCCAGACAGGAATACTGGAGTGGGTTACCATTTCCCTAGGGCATCTTCCCAACCCAGGGATTGAATCCACATCTCCTGCATTGTCAGGTGGATTCTTTACCACTGAGCCACCAGGGAAACCCTATGGTTTATTACTTGTTACAGATTTGTACCCTTAAATGCCATCAGTTTTATCACCCTCCTCCCATTCACTTTTACATGTGAATTGTTAGAGTACTCTTTCTTTTTAGAGCTAAAACTGTAGAAAGAGTTCTGTCAGTGTCCTATACTCTAAATCTTGAAGTGATTTATCACTTCTAAGGCTCTAAATGAGCCTTCTACCAGAGCGTAGAAATAAATTTGATTGATTCTTAATCACTTTTTCCTGTGTTTTTATTGGTGAACCTTGTATGTGTTGAACTATCAACAGATTCTTAGGTTTTCCAGCCTGGTTATATGTAAAGGTAGATGTGCATTTTTAGGAAAAGAAAGCACCATTGGGAAATATGAGTGGGTCCGGTAAGACCTATTATTTCTGACCAGTATTTCTTGCTTTTTTATGTTGCTTATTAGTAGAGTTACCTGAAATGTAATTTTCTTCAACTGGGAAAATGAAAGTGATACAGGAACTTCTGCAGACTCCCACCACCCTTCCTGACTATCTGCCACCACCTGTACCACTGTATTTGCTTTTTCCCTACTCTTAAAGAGAATGGGTCTTTTCCCATTCTATTGTTTTCCTCTTTCTTTGCATTGTTCATTTAAGAAGGTCTTTGCATCTCTTCTTGCTATTCTTGAGAACTCTGCATTCAGTTGTAAATATTTTTCCCTTTCTCCCTTGCCTTTCACTTCTCTTCTTTCCTCAGCTATTTGTAAAGCCTCCTCAGACAATCACTTTGCCTTCTTGCTTTTCTTTTTCTTTGGGATGATTTTGGTCACTGTCTCCTGTACAACAATGTTATGAATCTCCTTCCATTGTTTATCAGGCACTCTCTCTGCCAGCTCTCTTTGGCATCAGTGGTTGGGGCATAGACTTGGATTACTGTCCAACATTAAACCATTAATGTTAAATGGTTGCCTTGGAAACAAACCAAGATCATTTTGTTGTTTTTGAGATTGCACCTAAGTACTGCATTTTGGACTCTTCCATTGATCATGAGGGCTACTCCATTTCTTCTAAGGGATTCTTTCCTGTGGTAGTAGATATAATGGTCATCTGAATTAAATTTGCCGGTTCTCATCCATTTTAGTTCACTGATTGCTAAGATGTTGATGTTAACTCTTGCCATCTCCTGCTTGACCACCTCCTATTTACCTTGATTCGTGGACCTAACATTCAACGTTCCTGTGCAGTATTGTTCTTTACAGCTTTGGACTTTACTTTCACCACCAGACACATCCACAACTGAGCGTTGTTTCCGCTTTGGCCCATTTGCTTCGTTCTTCCATGGAGCTAATAATTGCCCTCTTCTCTATCCCAGATATATTGGACACCTTCCAGCCTGGGGGGCTCATCTTCTGGTGTCATATCTGTTTTGTCTTTTTATACTGTTTATGGGGTTTTCGTGTCGAGAATGCTTCCTCCATTGGACCACGATTTGTCAGAGAACTCTTTACTGTGACACATCTGTCTTAGGTGGCCCTGCACAGCACGGCTCATAGCTTCAGTGAGTTATACAGGCCCCTTTGCCATGACAAGGCTGTGATCCTTGAAGGTATCACCTCCATGATGCCTACTTAATACTCTGATTTTGGCATCATCCTTGATTTTTCATCAGGAACCTGTTGTTTTCAAAATATATCGAGAATCTGATCATATCCAGTGCTGATCCAAGGCACCATCCTCTCATCTGATTTACTTCAGAAGCCTTCTTCTGTCCTTAGCCCCTACATCTGTTTTTAGCATAACAGCTAGAATGAGCCTATTAAAAGATAAATAAATTATATCACTTCTCTACTTAAAACTTTCCAAGGTTTTGCTGTTTCACTCAGAATTCATTCCACCTTTCTAAGGCTTGGAAGGCCCTTCATGATCCTGCTTTCCTCCCCGTTACTTCTGACTTCATCTCCTACTCATCTCCTACTCTTTCATTTTAGGATTTGTCCACTGCCTATTTCCTTTGCAAGGAGTAGTCAGGCCTACCCTGACCAATCTATTCTCACCACAACCCTGCACACGTATACAAACATGTGGAACATCTAGAAAGTTCATACAGGTTTTTCTGTAAAATGGGAAAATCCGAATGACCTTTTTGGCCAACCCAATAGACTCTTGTGAAGTTTACTTTTCTATTACATTTTCTGATAGATTGTAACCATCCTGATATCTGTTGTAAATATCCCTCCCTCTCAGCAAAAGTATTCTCTTCAGTTGTTTTTGTCACTGATACATTCTAATTATTGAGATTCTAGTGGCATTGGTTTTGTTTTTTAAAAATATTCTCATCCGTCTGTCTCATCCTTCTGTAATCAAGTCTTTTTTTTTTTACAGTGTAATTTTATTTCTCTATTTTTGACTGTGCTGGGTCTTCATTACTGTGTGCAGGCTTTGACTAGTTGTGAGCGGGGACTGCTCTTCGTTGTGGCCACTGGCTTCTCACTGCGGTGGCTTCTTGTGGAATACAGGCTTGAGCGCACAGGCTGCAGTGGTCGTGGCACGTGGGCTCAGGAGTTGAGCTCGCAGGCTCTAGAGCACAGGTGCAGTAGTTGTGGCGCACTGGCTTAGTTGCTCTGCAGCATGTGGACTCTTCCTGCACCGGGGATCAAACCTGTATCCTCTGCTTTGGCAGGCAGATCCCTTTAGCACCAGGGAAGTCCTACAGTGTAATTTAAGTGCTTGGGTTAGAAACCTGATGATGGGAGGTCTTTACTCCAATAAGCAAAACATGCTAATTCCTGTTAAGTTCTCCATTTTGGCTCAGGCATGATCAATAAATTAATAGTGCTGTTTGATAACCCTGTATTTCTCATTGAGATGATGGTATCTGATTTGTAGAGAACCTAAGTTTCCAAAGATCTTTTATGTTAACCTATTTCAATGCAATAGGTATGAAGCATTTTATAGCTTAGAATAAATGACATCCATATAACAAGAAATAGGAATATGGGGAAAATGGTATATTTTGGATCAAATCTAATGTTTGTTTTTAGAACAAATTTTCAAAGCAATGTTTTATTGTATTTCTAAGAGTACTTTCTTAGAAAGTCTAGAAACATTATCATTATATGATTATCTAGAATATCCTTTAATGTATGTTGCTTTTCTACCCTTTGTTGCTTGTCTACTTGATTTTTTTTTCATCATATTTTAGTAGTACATTGTGAAAAACACTCTTGAACTTCAAAATTGTCATAAAGGAAAGCAGAAACATAAATGTGTCATTTAAATATTAGGGTTCACAAGTAGTCAATATTTTCTCAGTCTGCCAGTGGTCATCAGGATTTGTGCTATTATTTTTGTACTATTTAGGCATGAGAAAGAATTAATGTGTTTATTTATCCTTTGTGGAACTTGACAGTTTAAAGATTTGCTCTTATGATATAAAACAAAGACTTGTTTCAGGGCATCGTTAATTAACTCGTACCTTATTATTAGTGTGGATGCTTGTACAATATTGAACAATATTGAAGTAAAAGAGCCCCTTAAAATGAATTGATAGAGATTACTTTTTTTTTAATGCAACCAACACTTTTATCTGCTTTTTTTTTTTTTGGCGACATTTATTCCCAGACTGTAAGTTTTTGTTTCTTCTGTTTCTTCTGGGATATCTTTTTCTTCCATGCAACCTCCTTTTCTGGTTTTGGAACAGTCTGTTCTTTTTCACTTAGGATCGTCTCAGTGTGGCAGGGAGAGCTCAGGTACCGCTTGATCCCACTGCGAGCTCTGTAAGTCCTGCCCCGCATTTTAGGGGCTTTGTTCACCTGGATGTGCTCAGTGAGCAGAGAATCTACATCTAAGCCCTTCAGTTCAGCTTTTTACTCTCTGCATTTTTGAGCATGTGCAGTAAAAATGCAGCACTCTTTCTGGGCCGTCAATCCTGCATCCAGCCCCAGTGTTTGGCCTGTGCGCACCTACCAACTCCGCCGTTGGGATGACAGAATGGCACACGTCGCTTCTGTAGAGTGACACCCTTCAGATACTGGGTGGCTTTTTGGATATGCGTACCCTTAATGGCCTGGGCAGTTTCACAAGTGTTCTTTAAGTGAACATGAAGATCTGAACTTCTTCGTTTGCTGGGTTTTGTGGGGGTTTCTGGGTCAAGTGAACAGCACATCATTTTTAGTGAATAGCACATCACCTTAGTTAGGCTGCTTACTGGAAGAGCGAGATGACATTCTGTATAGCAATCTGTTGAAATAATGCAGAAGACTGAGGATTGATGCAGATCTTGGGACTTAAAACAGCTCTTTCTGACTCCATTCCATGTAGATTTTGAACACCACTTAAAAGAAAATAAGAGAATTTGTTCTGTCATCTCATTTTATATTTTTGTTACCTCTCAGACAGCTTCTGGCCTAACCTGACCTTTAAAACTGCATTCATGAGATTGATGGTCACTGAGGGCATTGGCTCGGAGAAGGAAGTGGCACCCCACTCTAGTACTCTTGCCTCACTCCCATGGATGGAGGAGCCTGGTAGGCTGCAGTCCATGGGGTCGCTGAGGGTCAGACACGACTAAGCGACTTCACTTTAACTTTTCACTTTCATGCATTGGAGAAGGAAATGGCAACCCAGTCCAGTGTTCTTGCCTGGAGAATCCCAGGGACAGGGGAGCCTAGTGGGCTGCTGCTGCTGCTAAGTCGCTTCAGTCGTGTCCGACTCTATGCAACCCCATAGACGGCAGCCCACCAGGCTCCCCCATCCCTGGGATTCTCCAGGCAAGAACACTGGACTGGGTTGCCATTTCCTTCTCGAGGTGGGCTACCATCTATGGGGTCTCATAGAGTCGGACACGACTGAAGCAACTTAGCAGCAGCAGCAGAGGGCGTTGACTAAGCAGTGACAGCAGCTGTTGAATAATGAAAAGCCTTTTGATGGTGCTTTTCTATCAGGTCTGGGCAACTGTAGTGATATTATAATACATTTATATTATTTAATGAGGGAAAATTTATGATCTGTAACTTAAATTCTTCCTTGAAGTTCTTGTAAGATTAGGTTTATTTTTTGGATGTCATCTTTGCACTTGACTATTAAAAACAGTTTCTACTGGAAGATCAGTGGGAAAAGATGAGGAATTTGGATGGTTTTCCTGAGATTTTCTGCCCAGTATTTATTAACAAAGCATCAGAAGGAAGGTGAACTTTCCTTGATATCTAAAAAAACTTAAAATTTTTAATTTCTGTTTTTTCAGATTCAAGTATATATTTCTTAAGACTCAAACATTTTTGTTAGGACTGGGCATATAACTTTTACCAAGTTGGCATTGCCAAGACTATAAGAGAACTTGAACTCTGATCTTAAAGGCTTAAAACTACTTGACCATCACCAAATTATAAAGAATAAGTTTAGGAGACAGCATTAGTATTTGTTTGTTCTAATAGCAGATCCCAGAAAAATGCAGGAACAGGGATGAATATGTGGTCATTTGTATGTTTTCAGGGCTGAAAAACAGGCACCTTGAAAAGCTTTGGTCCCCAGCAGGGCATTCCCATGGAGAAGGCCAAACTGTTGGGTAACAAAGAGTGGCGTGATGTGGGACCAGTCACTTCCACCTTGATTCATGTGTAGCACTCTCTCTCTGTCAGACTCCAGTGTGCTGGTGGTGCACCCAGGTGGCAGTCTAGGAGTGATGTAGTTGTTGGATATTATAGTCCAAGTTAAGAAAGATTTAAGATGTATCAAGCGAATGTTCAAGAATGTTACTGAAGTGTGGTCCCGCGTGGTACCCAGAAAAGTGTGGTGCCGCTCAGTGACACCTCCGCATGTTTTGGAATATACATATGAAGAAAGTCCGTCCACATACCGGCTCCTTTATGAAGGTCATTAGAGGATGTACTGTCAGTACATCAAACACACGCATACATACACATACCACCTTTTCTTTATCTATTCATCTGTTTTTTCAGTTGAAGTGAAATGAAAGTTGCTCAGTTCTGTCCAGCTGTTTGCGACCCTGTGGACTGTACAGTCCGTGGAATTCTCCAGACCAGAATACTGTAGTGGGTAGCCTTTCCCTTTTCCAGGGGATCTTCCCAACCCAGGGATCGAACCCAGGTCTCCTGTACTGCAGGCGGATTCTTTATCAGCTGAGCCACAAGGGAAGCCCTTGGGTGTTTTTTTTTTTTTTCAGTTATTTGTTTATTAATGTGGTCATTTAGTGTATAATTACTGAGTGCTTGCTATGTACCAGGAGTAAGAACCCCACTGGGAACAACACAGAGTAACTTACTGCCTTCATGGAGTTTGCATTCCAGTGAGGGAAGACAGGAAACAAACTTACGGCAAGTAGGCAGTGTGCCAGGTGGAGACACATGCTATCTAGAAACGTTCAAATTGAAGAGGGGCACAGGAAGACCTGGAGGGGGAGGACTGCCTCCTCTTCTCACCTCCTTTGCATCCACCTTGCTTACACCACTGGCCTCCTGCAGCCCCCTGAGCAGCAAACACACTGGTTTGCTGTTTCAGCCCCATCTGTGCTCTGCTTGCTTGTATGGTGATCTGGAGATCTATTCACTGCTATTACCTCTGCTTGAAGAGTTCTATCCAAGCCTGGAAAAAGGTTTCTACACCTTATACTTTGAGGTGGGAGTATGTTTCTGGTTCAAGGAACAGCAGTGAGGCCAGTGGTGTGAGTTAAGGGTGTGTGGGGAGATGGGGTCGGAGAGGAAACAGACCTGGCTCAGCTAAGTCCTTGTGGGTCAGGGCGAGGCCTGTGGCTTTTCCTCTGTGTGAGCTGGGGAACCATGGGCAGGCTTTGAGCAGAGGAGTGATCTGATCTGATTGATGTTCCAACAGATACCTCTGTGCGAGACCCTGGGAGGGAATGGTGGCCTCCTTGAAGAGGCCATTAAAGGAATCCAGGTCTGAGATGGTGGCCTGGACCTGTGTGAGGACAGAGGAAGTGGTCACATGTGCTGAAGAGGGGTATCCATTCGTCTGTTGATGGATGCTGAGGTTGCTTCCATATCTTGACTATTGTAAATGATGCTGCAATACATAGGGGTGCATATATCTTTTTGAATCATTGTTTTTGTTTTCTTCGGAAAAATACCCAGCAGTGGAATTGCTGTGTCACGTGGTGGTTTTGGTTTTAATTTCTTTGAGGAACCTCCATACTGTTTTCTGAGGTGGATGTACCAGTTTGCGATTATGCGGGTCCCCTTTCCTCCGCATCCTCACCAGCACCCGTTCTCCTTTTGGTAGCAGCCATTCTGACTCTGGCTTTGATTGCAGCGCCCTGATGGTCAGTGGTGTTGAGCTTGTCACGGCATCTAGGTGTCCTCGGCCTGTTTTTTACCAGGTCGTCTTTTTTGATCCTCAGTGGCATGAGTTCTTTTGTATATTTTGGATCTTAACCCCTTATCAGATATATCATTTGCAGGCATCTTCTTCCATTCAGTAGGGTACCTTTTCATTTTGTTGATAGTTCTTGCTAATCAAAAGCTTTTTTTAGTTTGATGTAGTCCCATTTGTTTTTTTATTGCTTGGGTTTTTTTTGGGGGGGGGGGGGTGCTTTTTTTTTTTCTTTAGGTTCCCTTACCTGAGGAAGCATATCCAAAAAAATGTGAAGACCAGTGTCAAACAGAGTATACTGCCTGTGTTTTCTGTTGTTTTTTTTTAAGTTTCTTTCTTACAGTTAGTTGTATTTAGATATAATTGACATATAGTACTGTATAAGTTTAAAATGTACAGCATAATGATTTGACTTACATACATCATGAAGTGATTACCACAGTAAGTTTAATGAACATCTGTCATCTCCTATAGATACAAAAGGGAAAAAATGCTAAAAAAATAAGAACTCATTAGGATTTACTCTTAACAGCTTTCCTGTATGGCAGTGTTAATTACATTGATCATGCTGTGTGTTTCACCCCTAGTATTGCCTGTGTTTTCTTCCAGGAGTCTTGTTTCAGGTCTTACAAACATTTAAGTTTAATTCATTTTGAGTTTATTTTTGTATATAGTGTGAGAAAGTAGTTCAGTTTGATTCTTTACACAAAGCTGTCCAGTCTTTCCGAAACCACTTACTGAAGAGGCTTTTTCCCGTTCTGTATTCTTGCCTCCTTTGTCAGAGATCAATTGACCATGTGAGTGGGTTTATTTCTGGGCTGTCTGTTGTGTCCCATTAATCTGTCTGTTTTTATCCCAGCACCATAGTGTTTAGATTACTGAAAAGCTTTGTAGTATAGTTTGAAATCATGGAGCACAATACCTCTGGTTTTGTTCTTATTATAGAATTTTTTAATTGTGCTCTTTCACAAAATAATCTTAAGGAATGACTGATTCTGACCCATTTTTTTAAGGATGGAATCTGTCCCTCAGATTAATTGGCCTTTGTGCTTAAACCTTGCTAGTAGCATCTTTCATTATTATGATAGTAGCAGCATTTTTTTTTAATAGTTACTACCTTGGTATCCTATTTTAATAAGGTCTGTTGAACTGTTATGTAAATTAATTTAAATCTTTTTTTCTGCTGTGTGTTTATTTTCAAGAAGTGTTAACCTGCTTATGTTTTCCTTTTTTCTCATTGGTTGTGGTTATGGAAACTTCAGAGTATGCTCTACTAGTATTTAAAATATTTTTTAAAAATTAAGGTCTCCTGATTTTTTTGGGAGAAAGTTCCATGACCTGCCCAGAGCCTGGCCAGTAGTATCAGAAGCTTACTTGTTCATAGACTATAAATAAAAAGCCCTTTGTACACAGCTTAATGAATTTGCTTGATTTGTGTTTAGTAGCATAAATCAGAATTGACTTTGCTCATATAGTTGTTTGAAATGTTTCTGTTTCAGAGCGACCTGTTTTTTTGTTTTTATTATAAAAGGAACTAATATGGGCTTGATCGGGTGATCCCCAGGGTCTGCTTGACCTAGTTCCTGAGTAGTTGGTCATTAAGCTTCTGTTTCAGATTGCTTAGGCTCTGTAATTTGCTCTGTAGCACAAATGCCATTATTACTGAAGTTGATTATGTGAGTCTTGAGCAGGTAACATCAGAAATAAAAATGCTGGGGGGGGGCAAATGACTCACTTTTGCTGGTTAGATGTGAGGTCAGAAAAGTTACTAGTTATTTTGTATTTTTCTTTGGGGTTACTATGGATTCTTTCTCTAATGAGTTTCTTTTTGAGTTGTAGGAAGTAGTGATCATCACTAAGTATTGTTAGGAGAGAAATAAAACTGATTATCTTTAAATGTTTAAAAAATGGTTCTAAATCAGAAAGTGCACTTTACTGGCCCAAATTATTGACTGAATTATCAGATTCACTGAGTAGAGTACTGGTTTCCTAATACTAGAAAAATTATCTCACTTCTTAAGGATTAAGGTTAGTGATTGAATCCTATCTGACATTTAAATGAAGTTTTGTTTAGGATTTTTTCTCAAAATCTGTGTTACCTTTTCAACTGCTGCTAATCTGGAGTTGTAGAAGGGCACTCCTGAAATCTGATTCTGCATGAGTAAAAGGTCAATGTGTAGGGACTTGAGGTTTGGCGGTTTGCCACAAACTCTTATTAATCCAAGGCTCATTATAACAGAAATTAAAATTTCTCTTAAGACATTTGGGAAGAAAAAAAGATTTTTCAAAAAGTGATCAGGAAGAAGAAAAGAATTTTCTACCAACTTTTTTCTTACTTGTTTATATAAACAATCTCTTTTTTAATGTATTTTATTATTTTTCATTTTTCATAGGATAATCACTCTACATTGTGCTGGTTTCTGCTATACCTCATGTATCAGTCATCACTGTATATATATATCCCCTCCCTCTAGAGCCTCCCTCCCACCCCCCATAAACAATCTCTTTAAGTGTCATGGTTCATTTAATTTTGAACTTTAATCCGGGCTTTTCTCTTGGCATTCACATTTCATAACTTAATTACAATTCATTTCTTCTATTTAGAAAGTAGATAGATGTTAAAATGTTCAGATATACTGAACATGTCTGTGTGTGATAAGGCAGAGGACTAGGTCTAGACTTGGCATTTCTAGGCTCCTCAGGTGAACTGTGACCTTTGTTGAAAGCCAAGTGACTGCTGCCTCAGCTTCCTTCCCGTTTTGAATGATAGTGGCTTTAGCTGGAAACTTATTTGGAAGGACTTATTTGGTCCTGTATGGTAGCATTTCATTTGCCCTAATATATTTTATAAGAGAAACAATATAAATTCCAGGATTTAAAATTTTTTAATTGGGATTTGAAAATTCAGCATCAGTATAACTTGATCCATTTTAATGTAATAATTTTAGCAAAGTTTGTTGATGTGTTTGTACGTAAAACATCCAGACTAGTTATAAGAAGACCCTCAAGTTTGTACTAGTTCAGATCATCTCTGCACAGATGAATGGGACACTTGGATGGCATGTGATTGACTACACGTTTGAATGCCTAACCATATTCATTTCATTTGGGTTCCTAATCACTGGGAATAGTTTTGTTGTATCTCACAGGAATCATAGTAACATTTCAGATGGGTGTAATAAGAAAGTTCTTTCAGAAAAAAGTTTTAAAATTCCTATTGTTAATGCATCTATCATAAAATGAGGGCTTAGTGAAATACTATCTCTAGTCATTATTTTGTAAATCACCTTGTAAGCACAAAATTCTAAGCTGTTGTACCCTTTTTTGCTGTCACTTAGGACTTAAATAAATTAGTGCAATGTGAAAAACTAGAGATTTTGATTTGGCATAAATTCTGTCCAAATAAAGTGTTTTTTTTTTAAGTCTTTCTTAAAAATTGAAGTATGGTTGGTTTATAAGGTTAGTTGCTACTGTACAGCAGAATGACTGTCATACATGTGTATACACACGTTGTTTTTCGTTTTCTTTTCCACTGTGCTCTGTCTCAGGACATTGAATATACTCCCCTGTACAGTAGGACCTCCCCGGTTTGTCTGCTGACCCCACACTCTGGCCGTCTCTCTCCCACCGCCTCCTTGGCAGCCCCCAGCCTGCTCTCTGTGTCACTGCTTGTGTCTCATGGATAGGTTCATCTGTGCCACGTGTTAGATATAAGTGCTACCATGTGGTGGTTGTCTTTCTGACTTCCCTTCGTGTGACTCTCTCATTGCGTCCATGTTGCTGCAGATGGCATTATTTACTTCTTTTGTGGCTGAGTGGTATTGTTGTATATATATACCGTATCCTCTTTATCCACTCATCTTGATGGGCGTCTAGGTTGTCTCCATGCCTTGACTGTTGTGAGTGTGCTGCTGTGAGCATTGGGGTACATGTCTTTTTTTAACTACAGTTTTTTCCAGGCATACGCCCAGGAGTGGAATTGCTGGATCATATGGTAATTCTAGTTTTAGTTTTCTGAGGAACCTCCAAGCTGTTTTCCACAGTGGCTACACCAACTTACACTCCCACCAACCATGTAGGAGGTTTCCATTTTCTGCATACCCTCTCTAGCACTTGTAATTAGTAGACTTTTTAATGTGACTGGTGTGGGGTGATACCTCATTGTAGTTTTTTCATTTCTCTATAATAATTAGCGATGTTGAGCATCTTTTCCTGTGCCTATTGACCATCTGTATTCTTCTTTGGAGAAATGTCTAGTTAGGTCTTCTGCCCATCTTTCAGTGGATTGTTTTTTTGTTGTCAAGGTGGATGCGCTGTTTGTATATTTTGGAAATTTAAGCCCATGTCGCATGCATCATTTGCAAATATTTTCTCTCATTCTGTGGGTTGTCTTTCCATTTGGTTTATGATTTCCTTTGCTGTGCAAAAGCTTGTAAGTTTGATTAGGTCCCATTTGCTTATTTTCATTTTTATTTCTATTGTCTTGGGAGATTGACATCAATTTATGTCAAAAATGTTTTGTCTAAAACAGCTAAATCTTTAAGTCATACTGAGAGGAAAACAGGTTGTCTTCCTGAGAAAGGGAAGTGAGTGCTTTTGAATAGTGAGGAGTCAGGCACGTAATTAAAGGATTAGGATTCTTGTTCCAAAGCAGAATGGGAGAAGAGAGTGGAAGACTCCCATCTGGTAGTTTCAGTCTTTGAACATGTTCTGAGGACTTTTGTTTTTGTTTTTTCTTTTATGAGAAAATGGTTAAAGAGGGCTTAGGGCTTTAGGAAAGAATCCAAAGGATCAGGTTTTGGTTTAGGTTCCGGCAGACAAGGCCTTTGGAAGATGGCTGGCGATCTGACACAACGAGAGAGAGGCCGTCGTGGCAGGCAGCCTGTGCTCAGGACCAAGAGATGGGCAGGGGGTTAGGGCTGGGGGGAGATGCTCATGGGGACAGGAGTGGGAGAAGCAAGAGGCCAAAGCTACAAGGAGGAATGAGTGGAGATACAAATTGGTGAATTCGGGGAGGTTGCTAAGAGTCATCCGGTGTCTGTACAAGACGATGTGAATAGAGAGGTGGTCACTGAGGAAGATTTTGGGAAAACTTCAGGGGAATGAGCCCAGAGATGATACAGTAACTGGTAAATTGATGAGAACGCTTTGGAAAAGTCAGGTATTAAGAGGTCAGGGATGTGAAAAATAAGACCTCAAGTTACCCTCTGGCTTTACAATCTGAATTCCAAAGCACACATCTGAAAGTTAATAGTTTTGCTTCTCAGAAATGTGAAATAATAAGCTGCCATACTTCTGTAAAATTGGAAGTAAATTCTGAAAAGCATATATGGATCTATGTGGTAATAATCAAAAGTATTAATTGCCTCTTTGTAAATGCTGGAGTATGGGTGCTGTTTGGGCGCTTCTTAGCGGGACGTTCCTGAGAGGAAAGAGGGAGACTTAGCAGGAGAGTCTGATGGTGGGCTCTTCTTTTTACCGCATACATGCAGCGTCCTTAGCACAGATGGACAGAGGACACTCCTCAGGGAAACCTGGCCATGGGAGGTGCTGTTTGTGCTCATTTTCACTTGCAAGAAGAATAGAATCCAAGTGACAAAAAAACAGTTCTTCTGTGGTAGAAACAAAAAAGAGGGGGAAACAGAACCATAGACTTAGACTCTGTTTTTGAAACCAGTGACATCTGAGGACGCCAAGGTCTCCCAGTGTCATTTACAAAAGCCTGGAAAAGCATTCAGGGTATCCTGGTTACGGGCCAGCTTCTGGGAGAAGACAGTGTTACTTATCAAAAACTAAAAAGTGGAGTGACCAGATCAGCATATGGAATAGCAAGAGCTGTGATTAGATGGAGCAGTGGGGAGCGCAGGTGGCGCTGGCTGCGCTGTAGTTTGAACAGTGCAGTTTCCTTTTAGAAACCGCGCACTTTGCATGGGACCAGGAATGGGCCTGTGATGGATGAGAACACGAGTGCTGAGAATCTGGGTACATTTTTACAAACCGACTTAAAGGTCCCACCCCCACCCCACTCCCCAGTAAGTAGAACTCAGCATCAAGGTGATAAAAATTTTCAGCTCAGAGTGGAAGTGGTACTGTTAAGTCTGTAATCATTCTTTATTCATTGTAAGCAGTAAAGGTAAGTATAATTCCCCACATGGTATTCTGTCATCAAACATAACTGAAAATCAAAATACTGTGTCTCATTTGCTGATTTATGACCCTAGCTGAAGAACACTGGTAGTCATAAAAAGTATCTATGCTTGTATTAAAGGGAGGAACCTTTTCAAGAAAATATCTGAGGGGTAAGTTTTATATAAGACACTGATTAGGAAGGTAAAGAGTAAAGAATCTGAGAACAGAAGTTTATCAGCTGAATTTTTTGGATGGCGTTCTCTTTTGCACATCTGTTCTTTCCTGTTCTTTTGGTAACGGAATAAACATCTTACAGAAGGGAAGCCGTATTAACCTCTACATTGGTTTAAGGAAACTGCCCATTCTCAATCTTAATGGCCTCTAGAGTGGGTGGTGCCTTTTTCCTTCAGCTTAGCAGTAAAGCCTGAGAATAGACTTGACCTGAATCAGATGTTTTTCCTTGGTATAATTTGTTGTTCCATTTGTTGGAGATTTAGGGATCTTTGTAATCTATAGAGATATCTGTAGAGGCTCTCAATGAGCCTCTGCCTCATTGAGAAAATAGCTAATTGTTTGGGCTGTAAGCGAAGAAAGTGGGTAAATATGGGTAAACAGTAATCTCAAATTGCAGTACTGGAGAAGACTCTTGGGAGTCCCTTGGACTGCAGGGAGATCAAACCAGTCAGTCTTACAGGAAATCAACCCTGAATATTCATTGGAAGGACTGATGCTGAATCTCCAATACTTTAGCCACCTTTTGTGAAGAACCAACTCATTGGCAAAGACCCTGATGCTGGGAAAGATTGAGGCAAAAGGAGAAGTGGGCAGTGGTGGATAAGACAGTTAGCATCACCATCTCAGTGGACATGAGTTGAGCAAACTCCGGGAGATAGTGGAGGACAGAGGAGCCTGCATGTTGCAGTCCCATGGGATTGCAAAGAGCTGGACATGACTTAGTGACTGAACAAGAAGTAACCTCTCATGGGGAGAGTATTTCTGAATCAGCTCCTGTTTTAATGTTATGTTTAATGATATGGCATACAGCATTTTCTTTCCTCACACTTTGAAAGTGTAGACCCGTATTTTGTCCTGTTTTGTGATGATTCCCGTGAAAGGAATAGAGAGAGACTGGGAAGTAAGCAAGCGTTTTGCCTTTTCCTCCTGCAGGTCCCAGTAGGGATGGCACAATCAGCGAGGACACTATCCGAGCCTCTCTCATCTCAGCGGTCAGCGACAAACTGAGATGGCGGATGAAGGAGGAAATGGATCGTGCCCAGGCAGAACTCAACGCCTTGAAACGAACAGAGGAAGACCTGAAAAAAGGTCACCAGAAACTCGAAGAGATGGTTAACCGTTTAGACCAAGAAGTAGTAAGTAACTCATTGCATAACTGCACTATTTTAATTGTAGCTATGGCAAAGTTTTCTCTATGTACTGTGGCTACCCTGAGTACTGTGGGTATTAGAGTTCAAACGATTGTACACACTCTTTAAGCACTTGAACATAGCTCCTATACAGCTTGTTAAAAAACGGAGCCTGTGATTGAAATACAGTCTTTGACTGGGAAGTGGATGTATTTAGAGGATTTTTCGCTTGCACCTTCACACTGCGGGATAATGTTTTGACCCATAGGAGGACTGTTGGAGTGTTGATGTTACCAGATAGTTAACCAGAAATAAGAATTTGAGAGAGTTCTAAGCCATGATAAAGATCTGCAGACTCAGGGTGCAGACTTAAGGATCAGTTGTTTTTTGTTTGCAAACATTGTTTGAACTATATGTAAAGTATCTTTGGTATGCAACCTTTAGCTCTTCAGCTTTCTCACGTTTTTATCAGACTGCTGTGCCCTGAAGAGTCGGTATAAGTCAGTCCTGTGACTTCTTTTGTTTAAAGATGTAGAGGCACTAGCTTAATTTGAGTACCAGCTTCACCCTTCACTTTCATTCTTGTGAGGGAGAATCTGTTCCAGTAAGTGTGCATTCTTGATGAAAGGATAGAGAGTTTATTGAGTGTTTGAGGGCTTTGGAGAAAGTGATTTGTATGTACATGTTAGTCTAATAAATGGTTCTAGTGTGTAAAATGAGCTGCTCGATGGTCAGCTATTTTCAAACATTGAGGAAAGTGGCACCAGTACAATTCAGAGCCCGCAGCCACCACCTGCTATATCTTGGGACTAAAATTAAGGTGTTTGTGGAGTTCTGTGCATTGAATTGTCTGTGTAGACTGGGGAAAGTTGTTCCTCTGAGGCAGATGTCCCCTTGTTTTGAAAGAAGGGCCTCTTTTATGATTTTAATGTAAGAAACCTCCTGCTGGAACGTGTCTTGTGTGAAGGTTTAGTTTGCAGTATTTATCACTGGTAAGTGACAGGCTTATCACTGCCACCAGAAGTGCTCAGCTTAGCATCTCCTGTTTGCACTTAGCTTATTAGAGCACACCTTGTCCTCTAGCTTTGAAATGTGTTATATTTGAAACGTGAATCTCATCCATGAGTTGTTTAAGCATTGTTTTATTAGCAATTCTGCTTCTGTGCAGTTGGGTTGTAGATGTCTGACAAACAGATAATTACAATTAGTGTAAAATCATCATGCTTGGACTATTCTGTTTTCAGGCTGAGGTTGATAAAAACATAGAACTTTTGAGAAAGAAGGATGAAGAACTCAGTTCTGCCCTGGAGAAAATGGAAAATCAATCTGAAAACAATGATATTGATGAAGTTATCATTCCCACAGCCCCACTATACAAACAGATCCTAAATCTGTATGCAGAGGAAAATGCTATTGAAGACACTATTTTTTACCTGGGAGAAGCCTTGAGGCGGGGAGTAATAGACCTAGATGTCTTCCTAAAGGTATGTCTTCTTCACTCTGCTTTCCAGAGTTTTGGAACGTTTTAGAACCACTGTTGCTGAAAACCACAAATCAAGAGGGTTTGTCTGTAGGGGATGAGTTAAAATTCTTTTTCTTTCCAAAAGTAAGCAGGTGGGGTAAATGGCTATGAGCAGTGTCTTCCCACCTACAGAGAGGACTGAGGATAATCTGAGTATGGGAAGAAAAGTGGGCTTAGTGGCTGCAGTTCCTACCCCAAGGCGGCATCAAGCTGAATGTAATTCTTCTTACTACTGCACCCAGGTGGATCAGCAGGCACAGTCAGATTTCCATTCTTTCAGGTCACACCATCTAAATTAAGATCATTGACTGCCCCATCCTTGTTGCTTTTTTTTCCCCCCCTGTTAATTTTCTTAGACTTGCATACTTTTATACCTGTTTCCCCTTGTAGAGTATTGGGCTTGCCCTGCTAGCAATAGGGCCTTCTAAATGATTATTCCAGGCTTAATGCTATTGTGCAGACGTGGAAGAGCTGTAAGCCAAGTTTGGCTACTGTTCTCTGTTAGGTCATGAGGAGCATGGCTTTAGGGATAACAGCCATCCTTTGGATATTCAGTACAGCTGCTTCTGATGCTTCAGTGTGCCTGCAAGGCTGGTCAGGTTGCTTGCTGACCTTGCCTATCTCACTGTGAGTGTATGGCCAAACCACTCTTGGACCTGGTAGAAGCATATGAATAGCTGGGACCCAAGAGAGGGCTCCCTTTCTGTATGCTGTCATCTGCTTGGGTGGCATAACTTAGGCCAAGATAAACATGGAGAGGTGAGAAAAGGATGCTGTTTGCTAGGCACTGGACCAAAGGTGGCCTTGTGCTGCTCATCCCTGCCCTTCCCCTTTTTTAGCTAAGTAGTGACAAACAGTTCTAAAAGTTTTTTAACTTTTGTTAGGATCACAGTACAAGTTTCCCAGGCGTCTTGGTTGTCTCAAGATGTAGCTTGAACTGAGCCAGATCCTGCATGGGGGTGCTTTTCCTGTGACACATTGTATGGTCTCAGAAGACTACTTTCCTGAATACAAGTGTGTTAGTTGCTCAGTTGTGTCCAGCTCTTTGCGACCTCATGGGCTGTAGCCCATCAGGCTCTTCTGTCCATGGAATTCTCCAGGCAAGGGTATTGGAGTGGGTAGCTATTCTCTTCTCCAGGAGATCTTCCTGTCCCAGGGATTGAACGCGTTTCTCCTGCATTGCAGGCAGATTCTTTACCATCTGAGTCGCCAGGAAAGCCTCTGCAGGTTCCTTAACACAGCCTGTCAGCATCAATCCAGTGAGTTAACAGCCACATAAAATGTAGTATTGGGCTCCAGAGGACCGTTGAGTTTAGGGTTCCTAACTCCCTTCTAGGTTACAAACTGTCTGCTAGTTTATGCCTGGACCTGGATAAGGGCTAAACTGTTTAACTTCTTCCCCCTCACAGCATGTACGTCTTCTGTCCCGTAAACAGTTCCAGCTGAGGGCACTAATGCAGAAAGCAAGAAAGACTGCCGGTCTCAGTGACCTCTACTGACTTCTCTGATACCAGATGGGAGACTGAACTCTTCTAAAGTATTCTTTTCTTCTCTTCCTTTCTCTTATATCAGTAGGTGCCCAAAATAAGTTATTGCAGTTTATCATTCAAGTGTAAAATATTTTGAATCAATAATATATTTTCTGTTTTCTTTTGGTAAAGACTGGCTTTTATTAATGCACTTTCTATCCTCTGTAAACTCTTTTTGTGCTGAATGTTGGGACTGACTATGCTAAATAAAATTTGTTGCATAATTTTTCTCTTCTTTACTGAACAGAATATATGAAACAAAATATGTGAAACCTTAGTAAAGCTCAGCTTCTAATTTAGCAAAGTATAATATCCATCATGAGTTGAAATCTAGTATTATTCTCTAGCATATAAAGTGGATTCTACTCAATATGGGATATAATACATAGAAATCCAAATGTTCAAATGTTTGGATTTGAATAACTTTTTCTGTGAAAGGTCCTCCTATCCTCCTGCCAATTCTGTGTAGTCTTTTCCCTTTCCAGACCTGACAGAACAATAACTGTTTTCATCATGAAAGTAGCAGAGTGGCCAGTGCCAAGCTACACGCCTGAGAGTTTATGCCAACTCAGCAGGATGACCTGGCCACAGCTGAGGAGGAAGGTGCAGTGTACACTGCCTGTCTGCACTCACTGTCGTTTACAGCCAGTCTCCCTGGTGAGTGACTCTGGGTAAGACTGTGGTCATCCACCCAGCGACCCGTATGTCCCATAGAGCTAACCCAGCAGAACAGAGTGTTCTCTGTCAAATGAGAGCTGGAAGGTTCTAAAGAAACGAACATTCTAATTTAAGATACTTTAAGGTATGTAGGGTGTGAAGCAATCTTTCCCAAGAGCAGACAGACCAATTTGGTCTCATCACTGAAGAGTTTATACAGTTTAAATCTTAAAAAATTAAAATCTACTTGTAAAAATTATCAGAATAAAAACTAACAAGGTTTAATTCAGTGTTAGGATTGAAGGTGACAAGTTATTTTTGTGTATATATACTTTTATTTTTACATGGTAGAGGAAGTTACAGCTTTATTACAGCATATAAATGAACATGGATATATCAGCCAGCCAAAACAAAAGAATTAGCATAAACTTGATGAAAAGCATCAATTTCTAAACACAGTAAACATACATTATAACATCCTTTTGGACCAAATGGCTGCTACATAAGCAATATACAAGGCAAGTACTGGTACATCAGAGGCACCAAACCACCTTCTTTGATACAGTCATTTAGGAATTTGCATCCAAATGTGGGATGATAACTAAAAGAGCTGAAGGGCTAAATAGAGGACTCATTCTGCCCCCCTTCCCCCATTTTTCCAACTTTTAGGAATTCAGGTTTATTCAGAAGTTTGACATATGTAATCTTGTAACTACCATCTCTTTTTCAGTAACCTGAGAATAGTAGTTTTAAGTAACTTTAAAGCTTGAGCTCCTTCTGAATTTCCCAAAGAGTTTCTGCACTTTTTCAAATGGGCCTCATCTTCAAGGGGTCAGCTTTACCTTTACAAGGTCTGTAATACCATTCTCTCCCAGGACACATGGAACACTAAGGTATAGTCTTCATTTATTCAATAGTGGCCCTGAAAATAAAGACTTAAAAATTATTCCTTTTTCTTTTTTTCTAACAAAGGTCTGCAGTATGAGAAGCACCAGTTGCTGGGTGAAGGAGAATTTAACAGATTTGTAGTATGAATTGTGGCAGAAAAAAAGACCACCAGGAAAGAACAGTTTAAAACAGATGACTAGACATTTATTGTTCAGATTCATCTGCCATATTTCCACACAGGCCCCAACCTCTTCCCATGTTTGCTGGGACCTACCCTTCTTTTCCTGTCTCCTTGCCCACAATCCACTTCCTATAAGGAACTACTTTAAAACTTCTGTTACTTTATTCCCAGTGATTTAATTCTATTTTACTTTACCCTCTCCCATTCAAACTAGCGGAGGCTTCATACCTGGGCCCCAACTTCCCTCGCCCCAGGAGACTTAACTGCTGATATCTTTGTGACCAGTGCTGATTTCTTAGGTCTTTTCTTGGACCAATTGAAAACAGAGAACAACTCAAAATGTTACACGACCTGCCCACACAGTGGTTCCCAATGTTACTAGATATTTATAGAGCTAGTTCACTTAGTTAAATAACAAAGATGCAATAAGACTTTCATCTAATCAAATATAGTAAGACATATCACAGGAGGCCAGGAGAAAGGTCTACAAAGGTAGGTCTCTTCCTCCTCTACCACCCACCCTTTGTCTCTCTTCAACAGCAGTAAAGAATATATTATAGGAAGAGATGCTTCCGTAGAATCAACTTCAGAAATTATCCCCCATAAATGCTCTTTTATCTCATTTTATGTTGGTGATAAACATTTTTTCAAACATAAACATCCTACCTTACTATGTTGGCAACTGGATGCACTCCTAAGATTGTTCAAAATACTTGCTGTTACATCAGCACAGATAGGGCAGCACCTCATTTCTTTTTAATCATCTCATAGCCACTGTGGATTTGGAAGAAATGATGAACATAAGTTACATGATTAGCTGGGACCCAAGAGAGGGCTCCCTTTCTGTACACTGTGTGTGTCTTTGAACATCCATATGTGGCAGCCTGACGATGCCACAAATCTGAATTGTTTCCATCAGTAATTTTTCCTAGGAATTTCTTACAGGACTTGGTTAAGGTAGAAAAGAGTTACTAGGATAAGTGAGAGTTATGAGACCTAGAAATTAATGTGAAATCAACTTTACTATTAACAGTAAAGAATTTATAGCAACAATTTAAAAATATATTCTTTTAAACAACAATTTAACAAGTGCCTACAGTATGTTAGATACTGGGTTAGGCTCACCAAGGAGCAAGAAAGACTTAGTCCCTGACTGCTTAAGAGTTTATTATCTGGTGAATATGATCACACGAAAATAAAAAGTGTTAATGAAAGAAAAGTATTGGAGACACAACAACATGTACTTAAGGGACCCAAATCTCATCCCTCTGGCACAATTCAGCCTTATAGCTAACTTTCAAGGTACTGAAGATGCAAAACTAACATATTGCCCTGGCAACCACTTCTTTGTGGACATTTCCCTACTACGTAGATCTTTATCCATTCCTTTATCTGAGTTTAGATCCTTCAGAGAGACCCCAGCAATGTTCACCCCAATCCACACAGAAACTAAGGAAAAGATACCCCCAAATCCATTTATTACATAGTGTTATATAACAAGTGTTTTGCTTTTTTAAAAAAACCTTAGGAAAACTGTTATAATTGCCCTGAGAGGTTCACAACTAGGAATTTTTAGCAAAACTCAAAAAATTCAGGTGTCTAAGCCCTATCCCCAATCAGCTAAATGTAAATCTTCAGGGATGGAGCCTACAATTTGATCCTCTTGGCAGAGATACGCCAAACAAGAAAGGGACAGTTTGAAATTACCAACTATAAGTTAAGTTTTAACTTTTATCACTTCAAGTCCTTTTCCATAGCCAGGGTTTGTATTAGATTTCAAGTGTTCTTAGCCAGAAGAAACTAAGATGGTAATAAGGACTGCTATCATATTAGCACCCCTTCCTCCTCTCCCCTTTAATTTTCTCCAGTAAATAGAATTCTTGTTAACTGAATTATAATTCTGACCTTTCTGAACTAGAGTATCCCAAGTTAAATATAAACTACATTTTGTTACTTCGTGCTGTGTTAATAAGAAAGCCTTATACTCTTAATCATACATACGCAGGATTATAGTAACATTCTCATTTTTTTTCAAACCTGTATTTCTGGTAAGTTATTTTATTATAAAAATAATTTGCTGAAATTTTAAACACTACTAAAGGGCCTAAAGTAGAATAAAAGTCCTTTTTCACCACAAGAGTATTTTGTGATTAAATATATGATTAATATAGTCTAAATATATTTCAGAGTGTGTGCATGGCTCAGTGGCATTTTTAGGCTTACCACTCCAGTCTCTGTGCTCTAAAAGGTCAAAAACCACAATAGCTTTCAGACTGGACACCAAGCCAAGTCAAGAAACAGAAAGGAGCAGGAGCAGCGGCCAGATCACTGCTCAGTGACAAGCTGTCCCAGTAACAACAGTTTTGGGAAAAATGCTCTTAACTTCCATGATACAAAGTTCAGATAGCCACTGACAGAAAAGAATTCAAGTCAGAAAAAGTTCTTATCTTAAATGATAAACTTTTTTACACTTATCTAAATTAAAACTGGTAAGTCTGATGTTTTGTGGAGGAAAAAAACATAGTTCTGTATCCAGCTCCAGCTGTGTACCATAGTTTCAACAATATTTACCCAATAAGAATAAATTATGAAAAACTTTTGTTGCTACTCCACTTAGCCTATTGTGCAAAAATATTTCCATTCATTCCATAAAACATTTAAGAAATAATACTCCCTTATCAAGTCTTTGAAATAATTTTTGTCAGAGAATAATCCATTTAGATCAAAAGCTTAGCTAAAAGGGAAACAGAGAAACAACTAAACATGGAATATAACTGTCAGGCAAAACATAAATCAGGCCTTAGTCCCACTAGACAAGGAAAAAAAGGTGACATAGTCTGATGTTTTAAACATTATTTTATCAGAATTTTTTTCTTCTTGAGTTTAAAAAGTGGTAATTATTAGCCAGAAGTTTAGTGGAGTTATAGTAATGGAAAACAAAAGAGAATTTTCAATAATAAAAATATTAATAAGGATGAGTACTATGTAACAATATATGAAACAGTCCAACAGTACATAATGAACCAAGACACAACTCATGAAACGCCCTCAAAATATATTGGGAAAAAAAACTAGGAAATGCTAAGTGGATTTGATTAACTACTTTTATCAGAGGTTGACAGATCATTAAAAATTAGTAATTTAGTGAAACTAAATAGTAAAGTCAGTAAGTGTGAATGGATACAGAAAGATGATACAATTAAGTCCATCCCCTTCCCCCAACTACATAAGGAACATTTATAAAGATTGTCTATTACCTGGGTCACAGTGTAAACCTTAACAGATTTCAGAGGGCGAATGTTAACCCACATTTCTGTGATCTCAATTCAGCTAAGTTAGAATCAACCACAATATAACACATTTTAAAATGTTTCAAGGCTAAAAGCATACTCTTAAATGACTCACTGAATTAAAGAGAAAACTAGGAATTACAAAATATAACTGACAGTAAAAGTACCACAAAACAAAACGTGGTACTGTTAAAGTTTATATTCTTAAATGCATTTTTTAAACAAGAAAGATCAAGGATAAGAGTATTAATCATAAAGTAAAAGGAAGTTTTTATAAATGAGCAGAAAGTGGTAAGATTAAAAACACCAGTATCAATAAAACAGCTAATTCTTGGGGAGAGGAGGACTAATAAATTAGAAAAATAACTAGCAATACTAGGGCACAACATCCCCAACAAATAGGAAACAGAAGAGTTAAGCACATGTACAGTAGAGGTTTAAAAACTCATAAAACACATGCCAATATATTTTAAACCTTGGATGAAAGGGACAACTCAATTAAGAATGGAAAATCTGAACAAATTACACTGATGAAGTTTTATCAAAAATCTAGCCCCTCACCCTTCAAATTGTTTTATCACAATTTCAAGAACAGTTCATTCTTATCTCAGGCAACCTGTTTGATTAGATAATAGGAAAAAATTTTTGGTGGGGACATAGTAAAACCTTGATACCAAAACTGAGCAAAGAGCACATGAAAAATAGTAAATCTTAGATACAGATACATACTAAATAAAATATTACAAATAAGTGGGCTTTTTGAAAAATAGTTCATGACCAAGAAAGTTTTACCCAGAAATGCAAAGATGGTTCAATATCAGAAAGTCTATTAATATATCACACCATGTGAGGTTTAAAGAAAAAGATCATTTGAGTTGTAGAAAAACCTGATGAAATTCCAAATGAATTAAGAGTTTAATAAAGGTAAATTTCAACAATCTAGGAAGAAAAGGAAACAACCTGAAAAGGTATCAAAAATCCAAAACAAGCATCACAAATAATGAAGAAAAATTAGAAGGATTTCCATTGCAACCAGGAACAAGACAAAGATACCCACTATCACTGTTTCTGTTTAACATTTTACTGGAGTTCCTACAGCCAGTGCGATAGTACAGGAAAAGGATAAAGGTCTTATAGAAAAAAGGCCTTATTTGGAGGTAGTAGATGTGTCTAGCAGAAAATGTATACACACACCCCTTTTATTTAAAACACAGCTGTGTAAAACTAAAATTTATTTTGGGGCCTACAAGATATAGAAGGTATTTGACAACAGCAATCCAAAGGAGGAAGGGAAAGACACTAGTAGAGCACAGAAGTGACACCAGACAGTAACTCATATCTAGACAAAGAAAAAATACCAAAAAATGAAAAGACAGTTAATATTAAAAAAACTATATTTTTTCTATTAGCTTCTACAAAAGACTTAAGATTATATAAAGCAATTATAACACATTACATTTCTAATACATATAGACATAAAATAACACAAAAGTGGTGAGATTCTGAAGCTATAATGGAGCAAAGTTTCTGTATTTTAGAATTAAGTGTGCAAAATTATAAAGTATGTCCTGGAACTTAAAGCTGATACTGTAACCACAGAGAAAACCCTAAAAAAAAATCCTCAAAAAACATAATTTGAAATGTATTAAATATATTGTCACTCTGCTTATTTAACTTTGCATATATGCAGAGTACATCATATGAAATGCTGGGTTGGATGAATCACAAGCTGGAATCAAGATTGCGAGAAGAAATAGCAACAACCTCAGATATGCAAATGATACCACTAATAGAAAGCAACGAGGAACTAAAAAGCTTTTTATGAAGGTGAAAGAGGAGAGTGAAAAAACTGGCTTAAAACTCAACATTCAAAAAATTAAGAGATCATGGCAACCAGTCCCATTACTTCATGGCATATAGAAGGGGAAAAGTAGAAACAGTAACAGATTTTATTTTCTTGGGCTCCAAAATCACTGTGGATGGTAACTGCAGACATGAAATTAAAAGATGCTTGCTCCTTGGAAGGAAAGCTATGACAAGCCTGGACAGCATATTAAAAAGCAGAGACACTACTTTGCCAACAAAGGTCCGTCTAGTCAAAGCTATGGTTTTTCCAGTACTCATGTACGGATGTGAGAGTCTGAGCACTGAAGAACTGACGCTTTTGAACTGTGCTGTTGGAGAAGACTCTTGAGAGGCCCTTGGACTGCAAGGAGATCCAACCAATCAACCCTCAAAGAAATCAGTCCTGAATATTCACTGGAAGGACTGATGCTGAAGCTAAAACTCCGATACTTTGGCCACCGGATGAGAAGAGACGACTCATTGGAAAAGATCCTGATGCTAGGAAAGAGAGGGCAAGAGGAGAAGGGGGCAACAGAGCATGAGATGGCTGAATGGCAAGGGACAAGAGTTTGAGCAAACTTTGGGAGATAGGGAAAAGCAGGAAAGCCTGACGCACTGCAGTCCATGGAGTCACAAAGAGTCAGACAAAACTTAGCACCTAAACAACAAAAAATAATTAAAATGGAACTTTAGAAACTATCCCCTTAAGGCAAAAAAAAAAAAGTAAAGGACAAACCAAGAAACAGAAGACACAAGACATAGAAAAATAGCAAAATGGCAGGCATAAATCCAAACATTACAATAACATTAAATGTGAATAAACAAGCCATTCAAAATGCAGAGATTTTCACAGTGTATAAAATGAGATCTATATTGCTTTCTAGAAGAGGCACCTTTTTTTGAGTACTATTTTCCAAAGCCTTTGAAAAGCACTAAACCCATCTTTGCTTGTTTGCATCCAGTTATGAGTATATATATGTCAAATTGGTGGAGGACCTCTAAGTTGAACACCAAAGCAAACATTTGATGAAAACAAGAAACTAGGGTAATGGATAGCCTCTATAAAATGAATAGAGAAGAAAAAAGTCTGTAAAGAACTTCGTTGAAGTTGTGATAGTTAAGAACTGTGGCAAAGAATCTCAGGCCAAGGATGCCATCAAGGAGTATTTCAAATTTAAGACATGACAAAAAACTTAATCCTGTTCCTCAAAAAAGAAAAATTGCAAGAGAAGTTTAGAAATATCCGAAACAAATGAAAACAAAATCACAACATACCAAAATTTATGGGGTGCAACTTATACAGTGCTTAAAGGGAAAAAAATCAATGCCTGTTTGGAAGGAGCCCAGGTTTGATCCCTGGTTGGAGAACTAGATCCCATGTGCTGCAGCTGAGTTTGCTTGCCATAACAGACTGAAGATTCTGCATGCTACAACTAAACGTGGCACAGCCAAGTAAATTTTTAGAAATGCCTGCAAATGCTTAACAGAAAACAGGAAAGATCTTAAATAAATAACTATCTTAAGAAGCAAGAAAAAAAGAGCAGCCTAAATGCAAAGAAAACAGGAAATAGTAAAGGCTAGAATGGAAGTAAAAAATAGAAAGTCAATAGAGAAAATTAATGACATCTTCCTAGAGAAGAGGAAGTCATTCACTTTCACTCATCTGGTGCTTAGCATTTACCTGGCATACAGAAGCTCAGTAAGTTTTCTGAATAAATAGATTAAAATATAGGACCCTTTCCAACTTTAAAATTTTATAGTTCTTTAATCAGGCAATGTTACTTGCAAAAAGGAATCACTATATTTCTAGCATGCTACATTGTTGTAATAAAGGTGGGAAGTTATATATTTGTATTTGCAAAAGAAACTCTAGAAGATATACAGGAAACAGACAAATGGTTTCCTAAAGTGGAATTTAGGGGAAAGGTTAGATGGAAACAATGAAAATATGACATATGCATATCTTTTTATATTACTTTTATTTTTTAACCTTGTGAATGTATTACCTTTGAAAAATAATGTAGATAAGTACATATTATCTTTAGTATATATCATTAAAATTTGCACTGAAAAAAAAAAAACTGATTTGAGCTAGTACTTAGAAATAAATGATCAAGTATCCATAATTAAAGTACATGTCCAGCTTATACTGTTGGATCTTTCTCCTGTATTCTAATTGGTGGAACTTCACAGTCAAGCAATTTAAACTAGACTATAACTTACTAGCCTAGAAGTCGAAACTATCACAAGGAAAAGGTTGTTGCTTAATGAGACGCCAATGCTTTCTAGATACTCTGAATTAGTACAGAGATTTAGTAGCATGGAGCAGAATTGACAAAACTAGCTTTGAAATATAGTTTTAAAAATGCTGTGTGTAGAAATGAGCACACCTAGCACTCAGATTATAATATCATACTCTTAAGGAATCAGGCTCCCTGAAAAAAAGGCTGATTTATGATTGAGGCAGGAAATATATGAGATGAAGAAGCTGAGACATCTTACATGCCAGAAACTAAGGAAGTGCTCAAAACAAAAATTCCATATTGATTGGAGGTATGTCAAAAGGACACAGTTGTCAACTGACAGGTTGCACACTCTTTCTGCTACCTATTTCTCCAGTTGTTCTAGTGAGCTGAGTTTCCTAGTCAAGCAAAGGGGTACCTCATACTGTTACTACATGAGTGAAGGTGAAATATCAACATGCTTTCACATAGAGATGTTTCTAACACAGAGGATACCAATAAGAGCTATAAAAAGCAGCCCCCTCTGGATGCAACAATAGAAAACAGCACCTGTTCCTCTGGGGTAAGCCAACAGGGGCTGGATAGGCCCCCCACTCACCTCTTTAACTAGACGCAACCTGCACAACCATATGCAGTGGACTTGCCTGCACCCGAGGAAAGTTTGCTTAACCCAATGGCACAGAATGAATGAATGAATGAATGAAAGTCGCTTAGTCGTGTCCAACTCTGCGACCCCATGGACTATAGCCTGGCAGGCTTCTCTGTCCATGGAATTCTCCAGGCCAGATTATTGGGGTGGGTAGCCTTTCCGTTCTCAAGGGGATCTTCCCAACTCAGGGATCAAACCCAGGTCTCCTGCATTGCAGGCAGATTCTTTACTGTCTGACCCGCCAGGGCTCAGAGCACATAACTTCTCTGGAGAAGGGGGAGAGGAGGCAGACTTTTAATAACTGCTTTTATCACCAGGTTAAGTCACATAGTTACAAAGTAGTTAGAAATTTCTGAAAGGATATTACTGTTTTTTGTTTTTTCTCATTCTTACATAAATAAGTATCTGGTACTTCACTGGAAAACTACTGTTCTATAGGCCTTAGCCAAAAAAATACAACCCCTGGTTGTCTCCAGCCCACTGGGAAAGAAGCCACGCACAAAACATGAGGCTTCTAAAAGAGGACACAACTCAGGGTGAGTCAGGGCCTTTGGTAATCTCAGAGCCACCAGCCAGATTCCAAAGAGGGAGCTCAAGTGGGTTTTCTGGGACACTCTACTTGAATTATTGTTCAATTAGTCAACACACTAGATCTTCAAAAGAGGACAATTAATTAACATGATAAGGAGGTGACTTCATTCTTTGGACTATATGTCATAATTGTGTTCTGACAGCCTTAACAAAAACAGCCTCCATCATTTGCAGGTGTGAAGATAACAGTTCTCCACCAGGCTGTTTATTTTTGCTGAAGACAGTAAGAGATTGACAGGCTATAAATGACACTTTTTAATTTTTTATTTATTATGTTTACAGGCTTCACTGGTTGAGTCACTGTTAGGCTTGTTAAGTGATTAAAGGAAATTTTATTAAAGCAGCATGTATTTATTTTATTCTAGAATAATAAAATACATGAGTTTTCTGGTTTGTTCATAATCTGTTAAAAATTGAGTTATTTTGCTGACGTGGTAACTCACTTGAGGACCTCGCCACTTCGGAAAATGCCATATACCTACCTGCTTCTTAAATTTGTCCAAGCACCTGACAGACTTGTTCAGAGCTGAAGCAGCAAGCAACTGACTGCTCTTGAACAAGAGCTGCTTTTCTGGGGCTACAGCTGACTGTGCTAGGAAGCAGCCATGGAGCAAGGCAGCACAGGCAGATGAAAAAACTTTCTCTTTAAAGGCAACATACTCAAATGACTCTCTGGCATAGCTAATTTCTGTTATCACATATTAGCTTATATATGATCCCCTAAGCTTAATTTTTTTCTTAATAGGCTGACTGCCTATTGACAACTGACTTGTTGACAACGGTGTACAACTTACTTTTAGTAAGATGCTGACTGCACAGGCCAAGTGGCAGCCAATCCACTTCCTATAGTGAAGCTCTTCCTCTTCTGAAGTTCACACTTGATGGTGGCCATCCTGAGGAAAAACTGCAAAGCCTCTTCCGATTTGGAATTGGTCTGTAGTGAGAGGGGTCATATACAGTACTCCTGGGCGCCAGTGGGGAAGGAGGTGCTGCAGACACTTAGGGAATGATCCAGAAGACAAACCAAGTGGAGGGGGAGGAAAAAGGCGCAGTAAAGAGGAGTTAACAGGGAATGAAGGAAGGAAAAGGGGCTGCTCCACCAAAAATGAGACAGCGCTGGGAAAGCTCTTCCTCCCATTTGCCCTCCCCAGCTCTTAGCTCCAGGCTGGAGCCCAGCATTCGTGGGGAGTCCACAGGCCCCAGGCCAGAAGGTTCAGGCGCGCAGTACCTCAGCCCACCTTCAGATGGATGCAGAGCCAGCCTCCCCTGAGCGGCAGGCACACCACCAGCCCGCAGGGAGCAGAGTCAACGCCAGGAAACAGAAATTCACTCCCACACCCCCCCATTCTCCCACAGGTGCGGGCGACTCCCGCAGCCCAACTCAGGCTGCCCACGCAAGAGGAAGAGGAAGATGGAGAAAGCTGGCGGAAGCTCAGAGGAGGAAAGCCGCTGGCTACTGAGGCTCCGCGAGGCGGCGGCCAGCCCGCGCACACCTCGCGGGCCAAGGCCACCTGGAGCGGGCGCTGGACACTCAGCGATGAGGCGGCGCGCCCGCTGCCTGCCACCTGCGCACCCTGCAGGCTGATGCTTCTGGCCGGCGGGCTTCAGAGGCTCACTGGGCTCCAAGAGCACAGGGTGAAGCAGGCACACTCAACTGAAAGGCCTCGGCCATCACACAGAGCATTCCTTGCCCAGAATCCAGCTACAGGGGAGCCCAAGTAAATTTATTTTTAAAAACCTTGTCTAAATGTATAGGATAAGTAAGGGCTTTTGCTTCCTGATTCAGAAAGTTCCCCTGGAGAATGGAATGGCTACTCACTCCAGTATTCTTGCCTGGAGAATCCCATGGACAGAAGAGCCTGGCAGGCTACAGTCCTGGGGGTCATGGAGTGACGACTGAGAGACTAACTCTGTCACTGTCACTTTTTCACTGGGAATTTTTCACCAGGGCTGTGGGAGAAAGGAATCACAGGGCTGGTTTTTACCACCCACAAATATGAGCTGAAGTAGAAAAAAATTTTACACACTCTATGCAAGAGATTGTTTAAATGAGATGCAAAACTAAGACTTTGATCAGGGCAGTGCTAATCGATAACCAGAGACACAACTGATAACCATTTCTACAGCTCATTAAAATATGAAGTCTGTTAAATGTAGAATCTAATAAAATCCCCCCTCATTCCTTACTTCTCCCACCACATTCTACTCGACTGTTTTCTAACTCACTTGTGAATCATAAAACATAATATACATCTGACAAATTCTTTTACAAAATGTAGAGCAGTGTTTCTCAACTTTTTTTTCATTGTCTACTCAAAAGCTTTTTCAGACATTATCCCTAAGTGTTCAGCTCCCTCACCTGTCCCCACATTGTGAAATTAAATATTATAGAATGAGACTTGTGTCTGGTAGGCCTGAGCTTTGGCGAGTCAAACCTTTGTAATATCAAAGATTTTTTTCACCAACCTCCCACCCAAGAACCAATTTTCACCCCTTGGGACAGTAATGGTCCAGTTGAGAACACACAGTGTAGAGCAATTTTATTCCCTAGAATATTCCCTGTAGAAAGTATATTTTGCAGCTTTTTTGATCTTTGCAAGGTTTTCCTAAAATGAAGTTTTAATTTGGTATATAAGAGGAAGTTTAAAAAATAAAAAGACAAACCCACATTAGACTCCCCTCCTCCCAATCCTAATGAAACTCTCACTCACGACCATATTTTGTACATTCAAGGGAAGAGGTGGAAAAAAAAGGAGAGAACAAAATAATGGGAAACTAACCATATTCAGTAGTAGATGACTGAAAGCTATTAAACAGCAAGACTAGCAAGAGAGTGAACCATAACTCTCTGACCAAATGGGGTTGCCTCCACTAGAGCCATGTAAGTCCTCAGGGCCTGTGTACAAGCCTTCTAATTCTCCCGCCGGTCCTGTCCTAGTCTAATTGATAAATTACCTTGGTCCTGATTTTTCAGTTTTTGTTTCATTGTTTATTTCCTATAGCTGCCTTAAATTCTTTGTGGAATCAAGGAAATATATATTTTTGTATGAACCACGTGTACTCCTAACATTGGACACCAAGAGGGAGCTACCAATTGACTGTCGAGGTACCCTAAACCTTCCTGTGAGATACTTGAAGGCAGAAATCATGTCATCCTGACCTCATAACCATAATACAGTAAGCAGAGTAGTCATATGCTAAATTAACCTGGTCTAAACTCCCTGTGTGGTATTTCAACAGTGGGACCAAATCAACTATTTGAGTTTATATTAATTGGTATAATACTTGCAGGGTGAAGATACCTCATTTAATTTTTTTAGGCCATAAAGTTTTATTTCTGTTTTCCTTCTGATATACATTGATATTAATTGTAATGATTATATGTAGATGCATGAAGTTACTGAAGCAATATAAAGTGAATATGCTGATGTCCTAATGGAAGAAAGCACAAGATGAAATTTCAATTCTAGAAATCCCATTGTTTTATGAGAAGAATCATAAGCTCTGTATAAATGGATTATTATACATATTCTAATAAACCTGAAGCCAACTTTTACATTTATGACATACAATTGTACAGGTTGAGCCCATCAGAATAGAGCTATAAAAGATTCCTAAAGGGGAGAAATTCTTTACCATTTCCTTTTTCTAGTCTTGAGAGACTGGAGTTATGTCATAGGTCCAATGTTCTTTTT
This sequence comes from Budorcas taxicolor, assembly GCF_023091745.1. NCBI lineage: Eukaryota > Metazoa > Chordata > Mammalia > Artiodactyla > Bovidae > Budorcas > Budorcas taxicolor. Next base: position 26,649,658 of record NC_068934.1, read on the forward strand.
ATTTTTTACAGATCAGGTGAGAATACTTTCAAAATATACAGCCTACTATCTTCTGTTCTCTAAAACACGGAACATTAAAAAGTTTTAAAATTTCAGGTCTTTTTGGATGTTCCAAAGTGTGCTTGCACTCTTCTTAAAAAGGGCCTCCTCCTCAGAATTCAAGTTAACTTTCACAACATCTGAGACACCATTTCGTCCCAAGACACAAGGGATACTGAGAAAGATTTCTTCTTTTATTCCATATGAGCCCTAAAAGGCAAAATTAGGTTATTATTCAGTACTGTGATATGGAAAAGCTGCTATGCAAGAGAGCTTCAGAATTAGAATATACAGAGAGAATATGGAACTCAAGAATCATTGAGGGCAGTGGAGAGAACACCACCAAAAGCATCGTAATGTCTTATGACCATGTAAGAACTTGTGTTTAATGACACAAAGAACATTCCAGAGGACTTCAAAGGAACCAAAAAAGACATTGTCTGCTTTAGCCTTAACCTTTGTCATATTTCTGTCTAAGGGAAAGGATGTCCTGCAGTCTGATGAAGGACTATGCAGCCTGTGAGATCAAGCAGCCTGTTTGTTTTTTGGTGTAAAATAAGAGAACAGCGAAGGCAGAAGTAGGAAGTAGCTAGAAAAGCTCTGCTCTGCGTAATCTCTACAGCAGGGGATGCCATTAAGTTTGGACAACAGGTGCTGACAGGTGGCTTCTCAAGTTTCCAGAGGTAGAGCCTAAGGTTACAAGGTCCTCTCATGCCCAGCAGGGTTTATGTAATCTCCCTGCCAGTCACTAATGGAATGCACCCCTGCCCTCTTGGCGGGCACCTGACTTCTATCCGGGTCCTTCATGATGGACAGTGCCATGGAATAGGTGCAGCCATGGCCACCACCCTATCCTGGGGCCATGGAACCTTCCATCAGCAGCCCTGATGTTCCCTTCAACCCTGGAGCTGAAGCCAAGGCTGTAGAGGCAGCTACCAGAGCCTATTACAACCTGGGTAACTCACACAATGCCTACATGACCACACACTAGCCTCCACCTCCTCCCTGGAAGATAAGAAAACTCAGTAGATCTCTCACACCTCTCTGCCTCCCACTACCCATTGCATTTTCCTACCTCACCCCTTGGGGTTGAACATAGGGTTGGAGGCAGCAATGGGAAGGTCTTGTTCTTCCTCCAAATCTGACTGTAAAGTTGCCAGGAACCAGCACAGAGCAAGGGAGAGGCTCCTTGACTCTGGAGTGGTGCCCCCCACCTTCCCCTGATAGCTCAGAGTCCACTGGCACCACTCAGCCAAGCCTCCCTCTCACCATCTCTGGGGCTCTCCTCAGTGAACAATGAGCTCACTCAGGAGCTCAGTGTTCCTGTTTTATTCTAGTGGCCCACAGAAGGACTCCCTATCCATCTCCTCCACTGCAGTCCAGCTCCCTCATTTTGGTAGCCACTCGATACTCAACCTCATGATTTCCTCAGACTAGTTACATGTCTTCTCCTGGCAGGGTTCCCCACCAGGCTCTACTCACATTCACTTCACTCTGGTCTATGCCTAGCCATGGAAGGCCACTGGCCCACCAGACTGCCAGTGCACATTCCCTTCCCAGTCACACTCCAGCTCCAGTTACACTTACCTCCTCCCACTTCCCTTTCCTGTCCGTGGTCCTTCTGGTGCTACCTCTGGGTAGCACAATGCCTTTTGGAGCTGCAGGGGTTGGTTGGGTGGCATCAGGAAAAAGGCTAGTGTGGCTGGAGCAGAAGCCATTCTCCTTCCCTGCTAGTGATTCAGGAATTTGTTCCCTCTACTTTCAATGTGTCTCTTCCTACTAGCAGGGGCTTCTTAAAACTGGAAATGCATGTCCATCCCACTTAGGGGCTGCTGGGTGGACTGGAAATAAGGGCCCTACCCCTATGTGCTGACCACGACCTGCTGCCAGCCCCTCAGCCAACCCTCTTTCCCTTTAAGCATCATGCCTGGCTGGCAATATGACCCCTGGATGTACTGAAATTTGCTTCCTTTTCTCCTAGACTGGCCATGAAGTGAGGAAATGGTTATTTAAAGAGAATTCTCTCTTTATTGACCAAAAAAAAAATCAAGTTAATATAGTAATATTAAATAAACTCTATTGCCAACTTTATTTGCTGAAAATGTGAATAAAAATGAACTGGGAGAAAATAACAGCATACAAATGATTCTGCTCTTAATGTCAAATGTTTAAGTATTTCCTATAAAATATAACTCATCTATTGATTTGTTCAGTAATGACTAAGAAATTCCCATATTACTCAATCTCTTTTGAGGAGCCTTCATTTGATACCTAACTCTTCTTCAGGAGCCCTCTGGAGGTAATTGCTTATTCTCCCAGAGCCCCTCTTGTCCTCAAAAGAGGAACAGTGTGTGGAATCTGCTGTATACTCCTGTCTTGTCCAAATTATTAATCCCTTGCTCTCTTAAAAAAATTCCCCCTATTTTTTGAGGCTCATCTTATTTAGCTCTTCTCTTTCTAATCACCGTCTCCAAACCTATTGAGTATTCCATGTTATTCATAAAAGACTCTAACACCTAATAATCTTCCCTCTCAGTTTCTGCCCTTATCCTTGGTGATGTCATTCTCCATGTGGATAAATCAACCAATTCCCTTTCTTTCCAGTTTCTTATCTTCTTTCTTTAGTTCATGAGACCTTCTCTTCCCACCCCAAGTATCCCACTCTGAACTTTGTTATGAGATTCCTCCAACTTAAGATTTATTTCTTGGGTCCATTCTGTAACCCTTTTGCCATTCTAAGACCCTTTGCCTATTTTAATTTTTAGCTTTTATAAATATTTCTTAAATCTTTACTAATCATTTTCTTTTGTAATTTATTCATTTGTATGTATATAACATTTAAGGGCAAAGGTCTTGAATTTGACTGTGACCCTTTAGTAGAAGGTCAAACATATTTTTAACATGTGTAGAAACCAAAATCACCTATATCTATCTCTGTCTTCCTCTCTCTCCTCCTTTTAACACTCCCGAAATAAAACCCAAACCCCAATGAATTCAGCTATCTATTTCTTCATTCCTACACAGAGATCCCTAGAGAAAATGAGACAACAAAGTCGTTAATATGTTAAAATTAATGCTTATCAATTTCAAATGAGTCCACTTGATAGAAATTCTGCCTTGATTCTGTTAAATTCTATTTCTTATTATCTACAACGGTGATTTCAAATCTTCTCAAACATCCGACTTTTCTCTGTCTCCCTTGACTTTCAGCAGATGATTTTGTCTCCTTTCACCAAAAAGATAGACATCATCAGATACTTCCAATGCCAAACTTACAAATCTATGATTCACTGTTTTCTTTGTTCAGTTCAGTTGCTCAGTCGTGTCCGACTCTTTGCGACCCCATGAATCGCAGCACCCCAGGCCTCCCTGTCCATTACCATCTCCCGGAGTTCACCCAAACTCACGTCCATCAAGTCAGTGATGCCATCCAGCCATTTCATCCTCTGTTGTCCCCTTTTCCTCCTGCCCCCAATCCCTCCCAGCATCAGAGTCTTTTCCAATGAGTCAACTCTTCACATGAGGTGGCCAAAGTACTGGAGTTTCAGCTTTAGCACCATTCCTTCCAAAGAAATCCCAGGGCTGATCTCCTTCAGAATGGACTGGTTGGATCTCCTTGCAGTCCAAGCGACTCTCAAGAGTCTTCTCCAACACCACAATTCAAAAGCATCAATTCTTCGGTGCTCAGCCTTCTTCACAGTCCAACTCTCACATCCATACATGACCACTGGAAAAACCATAGCCTTGACTAGACAGACCTTAGTCGGCAAAGTAATATCTCTGCTTTCGAATATGCTATCTAGGTTGGTCATAACTTTTCTTCCAAGGAGTAAGCGTCTTTTAATTTCATGGCTGCAATCACTATCTGCAGTGATTCTTTGTTACCCCCTATTAAAACAGATATCTGTCCCTCCTCCTTCCTAGGGCTAATATCCTCACGAATGCTCTGCTTATTTTTTTTTATTTTTTATTTTAATTTATGTTAGATGTGGTGGGTCTTTGTTGCTATGTATGGGCTTCTCTTATTGCTGAGCATGGGCTCTAGGGCATGGGCTCGGTTCTTGCGGCGCTCAGGCTTAGCTGGTCTGCAGCATGTGGAATCTTCCCGGAGCAGGGATCGAACCCATGTCCCCTGTGTTGGCAGGCAGATTCTTAACCACTGTGCAACCAGGGAAGTCCGAATGCTCTGCTTATTAACCAACACTCTCTCTGCTTATTATTTCTATCTCCAATATTTTCTTTACATCTTATCTTTTAAAAGAAAAAAAAACTTGCCCTGCCCTGATTTTGCTCCCCAATTACTGCTCCATTTTCACAGTCACTTACCTCAAAAGAGCTGTTTACACTGGCTTTTGGGCTTCCCTAGTAGCTCAGATGGTAAAGAATCTGCCTGCAATGCAGGAGGTCTGGGTTCAATCCCTGGGTCAGGAAGATCCCCTGAAGAAAGGAATGGCTACCCACTCCAGTATTCTTGCCTGGAGAATTTCATGGACAGAGGAGCCTGGCGGGCTATAGTCCATAGGGTGGCAAAGAGTTGGACACGACTGAGCGACTTCCACACTGGCTTTAATTTCCCCAGCTACTTAAGAGGTTATGTCAGGTGGAAATGATTTTGCCCCCCAAGGGACATTTGGTAATGTCTGGAGACATTTTTGATTGTCAAAATTGGTATGTACTGGCATCTAATGAGTAGAGGCCAGGGATGCTGCTAACATCCCACAACACAAAAGTCATCCCCAACAATGAAGAATTACCAGTCCGAAAGTCAACACTGCCGAAGTTAAGAAGACCCTGGTGTTCTCCAATCAGACTTTTTCATTCTTGTTACTTTATTAAACATCTCCTGCTAAGGCTCTCAATGACATATGTCACTTTATCTTCCTGGCATTTTCAAGCCTTCATTTTATATGACTTCACATCAGTCAACAACAGAAAGCCAATCCTTTCATCTTTAAGGCATCCTCCTCTCACTTGGTTACCATGGTTTTGTGTTCTCTTGGCTTCTCTTTTAGCTCCGGCCACCACTTAGTCACCTCCATGGACTCACACTATAAACTCAGCTTTCAAAACTGAAATTCCTCAAGACTCAATCTGTCTTGTCACTTTATACTCTCTCCTTAGGCAAGCTCATTGAAATTCATGATTTCAGTTATCATGTGTAAGGGATAGCTATTGTCTTTGCCTGTCAAGTATCTCTTTCTCTTTTTTTTTGACAGAACCTCTCCTTTCCTTTCAGTAACTTCCTCTCCCCAACTGACAAGTATCATGGGAATGGACAAGTAATCCCAAAAAGGCCAATTATCAAGAAACTAATATGGGTAATGGAGAGGCAGGGTACTGATTCTGTCGGCTCTAAGCATGCAGCTGATGGGAACCATCATTGTTGCTCCATGAAAAATGTCCACAGGATATTAATGCCAACAAGAGCGAAAAGATGAGCAAAGATTGTGGAGAGAAAAAATAGCTCGAATGATACAATTTGAGCATGTGGTTCAGGCCTCCTTGGCATTTCAGTTACATGAATCAGCATATGCTCTTTCGCCTAAGCTAGGTTGAGTTGGCTTCTGTGGCTTACTGCTTTCATGGTGATGATGCTCACATTTGTAATTGCAACCCCAAAACTCTTTTATGAATTCCAGAAGCTTATACCCAACTGCCTATTTTCTCTCAGACATTACAAAGGCACCTCAAATTCAATTTCTCCCTAATTGCAAACATGATCTTCAAATCTGATTCTCTTTGAATATGCCTTCCCTCAGTGGATTATACTACCATTTAACTGTGCAAAACAGAAATCTAAGAATGACCTTTGTCTCTCTCACTTTCCACCTCACTCCATTGCCAAGACCTGTGAATTTTACCTCTAAAATACAATGTATCTCAAATTTGTCCCCATCTCTTCATCTCTACTACTACTTTTTTCTGTAATACACAGCCTCTTCCCAAGTTTGTCTACCTATACTCTTGTCCCCTTCAAATCTGTTCTGTCCATCACAACCCCAGGAATCTTTTTAACAACAAAAGCAAAGACTGTGAAACCAGTCCTTTTCTTAAGTTCTTCGGTAGATTTCCATAGCTCTTATGGTAAGAACCCAAACACCTTTGTAAGACTTATAAGACTTTCAGTGGCCCAACCTGCCTACTTCCCCCAGCCTTATCATACACCTCCCTATGTTCCCTTTGCTCTGTGCATTTCAATAACCGACCTTTTTTTCCTTCCAGATTCTCAAGTGCCCTCTTTTTATATCTACCTCAGGTCCCCTTCACATGTGTTCCTCTCTCTGCTTGGAATATTAGTCCAGCCTTCCAAATTAACTCCTACTCATTATTCAGATTAGGTCACATTTTACTTCCTTAGAAAATCCTGCCTGCCTGTACCAAGAATGGCCCCTCCCCAGAGCAGTTAAAGTCTTTTCTTGTATACTCTAAGAACTTCATCGTTTGTCATCATGGCACTTAACAAAATGTGTTATTATTGGCTTTTGTAACTGTTTTATTAAGTTGCTATCTTTCATTAAACTCTATAAGGTCAGAGTCTCTGACTGTTTTGTTCACCAATATATTCTCAACATTTTGTGTAATGCCTGGCACATAGTAAGGACTCAGCATTATTAAAAGAATGATAAGTGAAGATTCTATTTAAGCCTACCTTCACCATAGTGGATACTGGATGCACTCTCCTAAGATTTTTCAAAATTGATTTTACCAGATCTGTCACAGACAGTCCAATACCCCAAGAGGTATACCCCTTCAGCTTGATAATCTCATAGGCACTACAGTTGTGGAAAGTAAGAAAATCAAATTCATGAGAATTGATTCAGAGAGAACATATTTTTCAAGCATCTATTCTAAAGCAACCTACATTTTCAACACTCTTAAAATTTTCTTAGAGATCTCTTTTTGAAATTATCTCTGAATAGGCAATAAAAATTTCTATATTATTCTCGTAAACTTCATTATTCACTGTAAGTAGTAATTTACCCTTTGTTTACCATAAAGGCACAGTACTAGGTCATTTGTGCCACTCGAAATGAAACTTAGCTTCAAATTTTTGTATTTTTGCTTAAATATCCAAACATAGAATCTGATCACATTGAAAGCATATATATCTTGCTGACCACATAAAATTTTTAAGGTGTCAATGTTACTTTATATAATTATAAGATAAGTTATATCTTTTCCCTAAGGATATATTATTAATAATATATTAAAGCATGGGGAAATGTTTTGATATTTTTTCAAAGGAAAATAGCATAATCCTAAATATTATGTAATTTCTTATCTCAGGCTTGTAAAAAACATAATGTACTTTTATAGGAACTTTAGAATTATATCAATCCACCAAATTATTACATGATTATTTTTGAGTAACAGGCTTACAGGCAACCTCTTCTTTATGCTTATGAATTTTATTTTCTGTAATAAATATGTATTTTATTTTTGCATTACCACCAATAGCAATGTGAGTTTGGACTGACAGTAAAACTTAAAGGACAAAGAGGTTTTAACTTAGCTCAGATTTTATATATTTTTGAGAAAAGGATCCAGGACAAGAAACACAGAATGTACAGCATCACTATTTGTATCAGGGGTTCTTGCAACCACCTAGGCACAGCTTCAAGGCTCCAGGGCTGCATACAACACACTCAGTAGCAAATGGATCAGCTCAACATGGACTATACTTATTGTGGTGTCCTGTGATTTGACTATCAATCCAAAACCAGGGCACTATTAGAGGCCATGAAGATTGGTATCAAAATTAAGATTAACTTTCAGACTCTCAATATAACTAAGACTCTGTGCGGTTATTAATTTAAAAAAAGGAAAGGAAGTTTAGCCTAGTGATTGACTGACTGGTGGTCTTTAGAGCTGAATAAAGCTATGCGTTAGGTAACAGAACAAATCTTAATAGTGGAATCTGGAGAAGAGCGTTGAAAAGAAAATGGCTAAGAACATAATCCTTTAGTTGTTGTTAACCAATCTAATGAAATTAAAACTTCTGATATAAAAGGGAGAATCAAGAAAAAGCAGTCTTAAGGCAGGTATTTTAAGACAAAAACTGACCCATATTGTAAAGTAAATGCTCCATTCAGAAACTGGAACGACATCCTATTGAATCATGTTGTCACTCCCCTGCAATTGTTAGTTAGGCGCTGAAAAATTAGAGTTGAATAATATGAGTTGAGTTGTTTTAAGGAAAGTACTAGCAGTATCCTGAGGAGTCTTTATAACTATAGACCCTCTGCTAAATGAAAAAGGGGTAAATACTTTAATTTTGGACACTTCATTGTTAAGGACTAACTGGAATGAGTACTCATCTGTAATGTGTTGCAGTTTTTGGTATTCAAATCACACAGGACTTCAGTGGAAAATGTGATCTTAATCACTATTCCCTTATAGCAACAGTGTTTCAAATGAAAAAGAAACTAACAGTCCCTGTAGTACAATTATCAGGGACTGGGCAGACAAAAGTCCAACAATGTGATATCCCTATAAAGATGGGTTACTCCATGACGTCTGGAAAGCAGTCTTGGCTAAAACACGTTCCTTAGTGTCTAGGTTATAGTTGTCCTGCCAGATCAGATAGATTCCTGCATTTACTGGGAAACAGCTCCCAATAGCCCCTATAATGGGAAATATATAGTAGATGGGGGAAAGGGACATTTTTTTTGAGAATGATATGAAGTGATTCTTTAATATTAACATGTTTCATTTGGTAGGCATTAATTTAATCTCTTATCCAAAGCTATATGACATAACAAACGTTTGTAGGTCCTCTTAAGAAGATTTAAGAAAATGAAACATACCACTAACAACCATCAAAGAAAAGATATTTTTGGATATTAACCTGAAATTTCCAATTGATGTGGGAATAGTTTGACCAGAAAAGGAAATGTTTGGTTCAGAGAAACTGAACACATAATTAAATACAGCTATCAAATAACTTTAATAAGGTACAAATGATGGTAAATAAAAGGAAAACTAAGATAGTATAATTAATTAAGAATTATCAAAACATCTGGTGAGGGATTTTGGTTACCTATTTAATTTTATATACTCTGGTGATTATAGGTATACAAAGCTTGTTTTTTTCTATGTATAAAATATTAGGACACGTTTGTCATAAGAATTATGAGCAATATATAACACAAAGATAACCACCCAGGTCATGATGAGATATCAAGGTAAAGGGTTAACTGTAGGTATGAATCTTTTCCAAAAAGCTAGGCATATTGGAAAGATGACTTTGAGTATGCTTTTTCACAAAACAGTTGTCTAGGTTTCAAAAACCTAGGTGGCTCAGACAGTAAAGAATCTGCCTGTGGTGCGGGAGACCTGGGTTTGATCCCTGGGTTGGGAAGATCCCCTGGAGAAGGGAATGGCTACCCACTCCAGTATTCTTGCCTGGAGAATTCCATGGACAAAGGAGCCTGGAGGGCTATAGTCCATGGGGTCACAACGAGTTGGACACGACTGAGCAACTTTCACCTTCAAGTACTGGAGGGTTCTAGGAAGATGGAGAGTAGGAAGCACCAGGAATCTCTCTCTCCACCTAGACAATAAATGCAATGCCAGACTCTGTTTGATATAACTTTTGGGGAAACTCTGGAGTCTTCTGAAAGCTCAAAACTTCCAAGGGAAGGCTTGTATATTAAATTGTGGTTAATTTAAGCTCTTAGCACAGTAGCAGCTATTCACATGTACCCAAAGCAGCTTGCGCACAGCCTGTGAAAAGGACTCTTTTCTTCAAATAGCAGAGATCTGTTTTCTAGTGAATGATTACTGCTTCTGATAACAGAGGTGGAGACAAAGAGGGCAAAGCCATTATTGTTTCATCTCTCCACAACTATTGCAAGCTTCTCCCCTTTTTATTAAGGTGGCCTCTAGGGCATGTAAAGACCAAGTACCCTTTTCCTCTTCCCTTAATATTTCTTTTTTCCTCTCGGGAGCCAGACACTGAAGACCAGAATATACAAAAGCAACTGCATATTTTGAGGAAATTAGAAAGTAACCACCTATGTGCACAGGCTTAGAAACAACATCAAAGACCGTAAGATTACAACTCAGGCTGGTCTTGGCACAGAAAGAGCTTTCAACAATCAAAACACAAAAGCAATAACAACAAGAACAAAAACTCAGCAAACCCTGGGGACTGGATAGATTCTGATTTCTAAAGTTGCCACATTATTAGATTAAAACATCTGGTTTTCAACAACAAAAAAAAATCACAAGGTATACAAAAATACATGCAAGTACAGCCCATTCAAAGGAAAAAATGAATCAACAGAAACTGTCCCTGGAGGAAAAAAACTGATGGCAGATATACTGGACAAAGACTTTAAAACAACTGTCTTAAAGATGCTCAAAAATCTAAAGGAAGCTATAGTGAAAGTCAAGAAAATGATGAGTGAACAACATGGAAATACCAATAAAGAAACATAAAACCTAAAAATAAACCCCAGACCCCAAATCCTAGAGCTGAAAACAACAATAAGTGAAATGAAAAAGAAAAATCACTAGATGGATTAAACAACAGATTTGAGCAGGCAGAAGACAGAATCATTAAACTTAAAAGATAGGACAATGCAAATAACTGAGCCTAAGAAACAGAAAGAAAAAAGATTGAAGAAGTTAAAAATATGATCATCACCAGAAACTTTGGAAGCCAGAAAGTAGTGGGCAGATATATTTAAACTGATAAAAAATAAAACAAATGTCAACCAAGAATCTTATATCTGGCAAAACTATTTTTTAAAAGTGAGGGAAAAATTAAGACATTGTGAAAGAAACAAAAGCTAAGGGAGTTCATCGCCACTAAACTTGCCCTGCAAGAATTAGTCAAGGCAGTCCTGCAGGGTGAAATAAACAGTAATTTTAAGCCATGTGAAAAAATAAAGATCTCAATAAAGGTAAATGCATGGATATTTATAAAAGCTAGTAATATGGTAACAATAGTTTCTACTTCCACTTTTTGTTTTCTGCATAATTTTAGAGACTAATACATTTAAAAGAACAATTGGTCAAAAAGGTAGTATCACTGTGACTTTGGTATGTAACTCTCATTTTAAAATTTAAGAAACAACTGCATTTAAAAGAATTATTAATTTATATTTTTGAGCAAACAGTGCATAAAGATGCAATTTTATGACATCAACAATCAAAAGGGGTGAGGATAGAACTATGAAGAAGCAGAGGTTTTGTACATTACTAAAGTTAAGCTGGTAGAAATTCAATTAAAAGTATTATAACTTTAGGGTGCTAAAGGTAATCCCCCATGGCAACCAGAATAAAAAGAGCTATAATAAATAGCTGTAAGCGAAGTCGCTCAGTTGTGTCCGACTCTTTGCGATCCCGTGGACTGTAGTCCACCAGGCTCCTCTGTTCTTGGGATTTTCCAGGCAATAGTGCTGGAGTGGATTGCCATTTCCTTCTCCAGGGGATCTTCCCGACCCAGGGATCGAACCTGGGTCTCCTGCATTGTAGACAGACACTTTACTGTCTGAGCCACCAGGGAAGTCCTAAATAGCTGTAGGATATATACAAAAGAAAATAAGAAAGAAATTTAAATATTCCACTATGAAAAATAAACATGAAACAGTAATATAGGAAATGAACAAAAAGCTCTAGAGCATATAGAAAACAAAGAACACAATGAAGAAGCCACTCCTTATCAGTAACTACTTTAAATGTAAATGAATTAAACTCTCCAAGAAAAAGAGATTGACAGAATGGATAAAAACACATGAACCAAGTATAAGCTATCACACAAAACTTACTTAAAAGTAAGTAAAGCCAAAGACACAAATAGATTAAAAGATATTTTATACAAATAGTAACCAAAAGAGAGCAGAGGTGGCTATACAAATGTCAGACAAAACAGACTTTAAATCAGAGTTTACAATAGACAAATGACATTATATACTAACCAGAGGTTCAAGAAAATAAAACAATAATTATATAAACATGTATGCATCTAATAGCAGGCCATCAAAACACATGAAGCAAATACTGGAAATATTGAAGGAAAAGGTAGACAGTTCTACAATAATAATTGAAGACTTCAATACCCCACTCTCAATCAGAAAGTAAGGAAAGAAACTGAGAATTCAACACAATAGACCAACCAGATCTAGCAGAACACTTTACTCAACAGCAGTGTCTATGTTCTCCTCACGTATACGTGGGATATCTTCTAGAGTAGACTAAATGTTATGCCACAAATTCAGTCTCAATAGATTTAGTTCTTTTCAGTTTTAAGAAATATTTATTTATTTGGCTGCACTGGGTCTTAGTTGTGGTACGTGGATCTTCAATCTTCATTGTGGCATGCAGGACCCTTTAGTTGCAGCATGTGAGATCTAGTTCCCTGACCAGGGACCAAACCTGAGCGCCCTGCACTGGGAGCATGGAGTCTTAGACACTGGACCACTAGGGAAATCGCTACTCTCAACAGATTTAACAAGACAGGCATCATACAGAGAATACATCATATTCTCTGATACAACAAGGGGAATTTAGAAATCAATAATACAGGTAAAACTGAGCAATTCACAAATCTTCGGAAATTAAAAAGCACACTCTATAACAACCCAATAGATCAAAAAGAAATCACAATAGATATTAGGAAATACTTAGGAGATGAATAGAAATGAAAACATAAAACTTATTAGACAAAGAAAGCAGTATTAAAGGGAAACTTATAGCCAGCCAGCTATATATGCTTACATGAAAAAGAAAGAAAGATGTCAAATCAACAATCTAACATTCAACTTAAGGAACTAGGAAAAGAAGAACACATTAAATCCAAATCTAGCAGATGGAAGTAAATAATACAGATTAGAGTGGAAATAACAAAATAGAGAATGGAAAAACAATAAAAAAAACCAACAGTTTTTTGAAAGGGTCAACAAAATTGACAGCTTTTAGCTAGATGAATTAAGAAAAAAGAGAGAAGACTCAAATTACTAAAATCAGAAATGAAAGTGAAGACATTATTATTAATTCTAAGCATTACACAGATACCAAAGAAAGACAAAGTCACTATTTTTTTTTAATTAAAATAATTTAAAAAGGGGAGGGGAAGGAAGACAGAAAAGAAAAAACTACAGACCATTATCCCTTACAAACATTGAGGCAAAAATCCTAAACAAAATACTAGCAAACTGAATTCAACAGTATTTAATGGATTATACACCATGATTCAGTCCCAGGAAGCAAAGATAGTTCATCATACCAAAATCCACCAATGTACTGTATCACAGTATGAGAATAAAAGAGGAAAACCACATTGTCATTACAATTGACCCAGAGAAATTATTTGATAAAATTTATAACACTTTTTCATGATAAAAACACCTTAGAAACTAGGAGTAGAAAAAAATTACCTCAACATAATAAAAGCCATACATGAAAAGCCCCTAGTGAAGGTCATACCCAATGGTTACAAACTAAAAGCTTTTCCTTTAAGATCAAGAATAAGGCAAAGATGCTCACTTTTGCCAGTTCCATTCATCACAACATTGAAAGTTCTATCCAGAGCAATTAGATAAGAAAGACAAATAAAAGGCATCCAAATTGGAAAGGAAGCAATAAAAGTATCTCTACTTATAGATGATATGATCTTATATGCAGAAAACCATGAAGACTCCATACACACAACAACAAAAAAATGTTTAATTAATGAATTCAGGAAAGTAGCAGGTAGAAAGTTAGCATTAAAATACTGCATTCCTATTTAATGACAATGAACAATCTGAAAAGGAAATTAGTAAAACAATCCCATTTACAATAGCACCAAAAAAAAAAAAAAAAGTACTTCAGAATTAACCAAGCAGGTAAAAGACTTACACAATGAAAACCACAAAACACTGATGAAAGAAATTAAAGAAGACATAAATAAACAGAAACACAACCTATGTTTATGAATTGGAGACTTAATATTATTAAGATGCTAATACTACCCTAGACCATCTACAGATTTAATGAAATTTCCATAAAATTCCCAAGGATAGATTTTGCAGAAGTTGAAAAACTCACCCTAAAATTCATATGGAATCTCAAGCGATTCAGAATAGCTAAAACAGTCTTGAAAGCTGAAGGACTCATACTTTCTGACCTCAAAATTTACTAACTATAAAGCTACAGTAATCAAAATTGCATGGTACTGGCATCAAGATAAACATATAGACCAGTGAGATAGAATAGAAAGCTCAGAAGTAAACCTCCATATCTGAAAATCTGTTCAACTGATTTTCAAAAATTGTGCCAACATCACTAAATGGGAAAAGGGCAGTCATTTCAACCAACGATTCTGGGGAAACTGGATATCCACATTCAAAAGATTAAAATTGGACCCTTTCCTAAAACCATTTACAAAAACGAATTCAAGATGAATTAAAGATCTGATCTTAAGACCTAAAACTATGATACTCTTACATGAAAACACAGGGCAAAACTTCACAACATTGCACCTGGCAATTATTTCTTGGAATAGAACACAAAAGGCAACAAAATAAAAAACAGACAAAAGGACTTTATGAAAATGTCTAAGTTTTGTACATCAAAAGACACTATGAAAATGTGGAATGGAATTCCACATGGAATGGAAGAAAATATTTGTAAATTATCTGATGAGAGATTAATATACAGAATATAGTAAGGACTCTTAAAACTCAACCACCAACAAAAATTCCAATTCAAATCTGGGCAAAAGACTTGAACAGACATTTCTCCAAATAAGATATACAGATGGCCTAATAGCACAGGACAAAATGTTCAGCATCACTAATTAAGGAAATGCAAATCAAAACTACAATAAGATATCACCTCACATCCATTAGGATGGCCACTGTCAAAGAGAAAATAACAAGTGTTGGTGAGGATGTGGAGAAATTGGAACTTCTCTACAGTTTTGGTGGGAACGTGAAATGCTATAGCCACTGTGGAAAACAGTATGGTGTGCTTCCTCAAAACAAAGGGCAGAGGGACAAGAGGGCATCAGAGGATGAGACAGTTGGATGGTATCCCCGATGCAATGGACATGAACTTGGGCAAACTCCAGGAAATGGTGAGGGACAGGGAGGCCTGGTGTGCTGCAGTTCATGGGGTTGCAAAGAGTCGGACACGACTGGGCGACTGAACAACAGCAGCAATTTCACTTATGGGTATATACCCCAAAGAACTGAAAACAGAGTCTCAAAGAGATCTGTACACGCATATTCATAGCAGCATTATTCACAGCAGCTAAAGCATGGAAGCAAACCAAGAATCCATCTAGAGATGAATGAATAAGCAATATGTGGTATGTTTACATACAACAGAATATTATTCAGTCTTAAAATGTAAGGAAACTCGGACATATACTATAATATGGATGAACCTTAAGGACATTATGCTAAGCAAAATAAACTAGTCACAAAGAGACAAATACTGAATGATTCCACCTGTATGATATACTTAGTCAAAATCATAGAAACAAAGTCCTTACTATCTTCTTTTCTGTTTGAAAAATGTCCCCCCCACAAAAGCTATGCATTATGTGAGTCCAACTTTGGGAATTTTCAGAATGTTATTTACCTCACAAAAAGCAAAAATCAACTTTTATACTTTTTCTCTGTAAAATATGTTGTTACAACTGATTATTAAGGTACTAAGAAAGTGAATAACTAATGTTACCTTCCAACAACTTCCTTATGGATATTTTTCCAGGAGTCCTTGTCTGAATCAGTTCCTAACTTAGGGTCTAGACTCTTCAGAGCAACACCAGCAACATTTACTCCACTCCATAAAGGCACTAAAAGAAATAAATCTCATAATGAACCCTTCTGCCCAATACTTCAGTTGTTTAAGTGCAGTGGATTTTTTTTACCCAGGTGTTGGCTTTATCATATTTTATTAATTTATACATATATGGTAAGTTTAGTGTGGTTTTTAAGAATAAAGTTAGGTTACTACCTTACACCATATATAAAAATAAGTTTCAAATAGACAAAAGTGAGAAATTTAAAAAGGAAAATAATAAAGTATCATAAAATATAAAATATGCAGTAGAATTTATTGGTAATTTGTGGTAAGGAGGCATGTTAAAGCAAGATACAAATATAGAATCCACAAAGAAAATAATCTATAAGAAATAACAAAATAAGAGGGCAAAGAGCAATAAATTAATATCACACTATTAAACCATACAGAGTTTTTTTAAATAAAATCATGGAATATTAAATGGGAGAAATTAAAACATATCTGGGAAAATTATTTTTAATGATTATTGTCTTTTAAGCTAAGACAATAACACCAGCCAACAGGGTCAAATTAAGGCACTGGTCAAAAAAATTTGTTTGAATCAAATAAAAATACTTATTATACTATGACCATTGAAGTATGAAGAAAAGAGAAGTACTTATTAAATGTTTTGAACAAATGTGATCGAATAAAGGAATAAATGGTGCCTATTCTCAATGGATCTATTGGCATTATGGAAAGAAGACTGATGCACATCACAGAATTAGAGAGCATCATAAGCATGAAGTTCTAATTGTGTAGCAGAGATTAAATGTTTAAGTTAGGAAAAGAGCCAAGACATATGACCTAAGTAATAGTTTAAATCACACATTAAAAAATTTTACTTCTGTGAAAAGTCAGGGAAAAACAAATCTCAAGAGTCACAAAGTAGATTAATGGTTGCCTGTGGTTAGGGCACCAGGGCAGGAATGGGAGTTCTTGGGGATGATGCAAATTTTCTACTATTAGACTGTGGTGATGGTTGCACAACTTTGTGAATAAAAGTCCAGTGAATTACACACTTTAAATGGGTAAAATTTATGGGATGTGTATTATATCTTAATAATTCTGTCCTTAAAACCACAATGAAAGTGCTCCAGACCAAAACAAAAAACAAAAAAAAAAACACACTCATTGAATTTTAAAATAGCTATATTCTCTATGCACTATTTTGTGTGAGGTAGCTAAATCAATGACACCAAAGACTGAAAGTTAAGGAAAACAACAGTAAAATGCCAACACTTTAAGGAAAATAAGCATTATTAAAGATAAGAAGTGTGATTATATAATGGTAATGAGTTTACACTTACCACTAGAATCACCATGTTCACCAATAATCCAACCATGGCAGCTGGAGGGATGTACACCTAACTTCTGTCCAATTAGGTAACGGAAACGGGCAGAGTCTAGATTACAACCACTTCCGATTACACGAGTTGCAGGTAAACCACTCAACTTCCAGACAACGTATGTCAAAATATCCACTAGGAAGAAAAATTTCTTGTTAGAGAAAGATTCATAGTAACTTCTTCTTACAATTTGATTTTCTGAATAGACAGATCAACTGACTTGGGGTCAAATATAGATTCATTAGGGTTCAAAATGAATCAAGTCAACAAAGAAAAAAGATAATCTCTCAGATGGGTTTTAAAACATTAAATGATTCACCATCAGAATTTTAAAATGAAAGATTCTTTTTTGAAATAAAATATGTGCCTCTGTATATTTAATGATCGGTGAATTATACCTCTTTAAGATCACCTAGATTTTTCCTCTTTAAGATCACTTAGACTTTTCCTCTCCATCACCACGGCCTCATGTAAACTATCAGAGTCTCCTACCTAGAATAAAGCCACATGCATGCTCAGGAAAAACATGAGAAGATTGTAAACTTTAGCTCTGTTGAGAGATAGATTTAAGGGCCCAGATGTGATAGATAGAGTGCCTGATGAACTATGGAATGAGGTTTGTGACATTGTACAGGAGACAGGGATCAAGACCATCCCCATGGAAAAGAAATGCAAAAAAGCAAAATGGCTGTCTGGGGAGGCCTTACAAATAGCTGTGAAAAGAAGAGAGGCAAAAAGCAAAGGAGAAAAGGAAAGATATAAGCATCTGAATGCAGAGTTCCAGAGAATAGCAAGAAGAGACAAGAAAGCCTTCTTCAGTGATCAATGCAAAGAAATAGAGGAAAACAAGAGAATGGGAAAGACTAGAGATCTCTGCAAGAAAATTAGAGCTACCAAGGGAACATTTCATGCAAAGATGGGCTTGATAAAGGACAGAAATGGTATGGACCTAACAGAAGCAGAAGATATTAAGAAGAGGTGGCAAGAATACACAGAAGAACTGTACAAAAAAGATCTTCACGACCCAGATAATCATGATGGTGTGATCACTCATCTAGAGCCAGACATCCTGGAATGTGAAGTCAAGTGGGCCTTGGAAAGCATCGCTACGAACAAAGCTAGTGGAAGTGATGGAATTCCAGTTGAGCTGTTTCAAATCCTAAAAGATGATGCTGTGAAAGTGCTGCACTCAATATGCCAGCAAATTTGGAAAACTCAGCAGTGGCCACAGGACTGGAAAACGTCAGTTTTCATTCCAATTCCAAAGAAAGGCAATGCCAAAGAATGCTCAAACTACTGCACAATTGCACTCATCTCACATGCTAGTAAAGTAATGCTCAAAATTCTCCAAGCCAGGCTTCAGCAATACGTGAACCGTGAACTCCCTGATGTTCAAGCTGGTTTTAGAAAAGGCAGAGGAACCAGAGATCAAATTGCCAACATCTGCTGGATCATCGAAAAAGCAAGAGAGTTCCAGAAAAACACCTATTTCTGCTTTATTGACTATGCCAAAGCCTTTGATTGTGTGGATCACAGTAGACTGTGGAAAATTCTTCAAGAGATGGGAATACCAGACCACCTGACCTGCCTCTTGAGAAATCTGTATGCAGGCCAGGAAGCAGCAGTTAGAACTGGACATAGAACAACAGACTGGTTCCAAATAGGAAAAGGAGTACGTCAAGGCTGTATATTGTCACCCTGCTTATTTAACTTCTATGCAGAGTACATAATGAGAAACGATGGACTGGAAGAAGCACAAGCTGGAATCAAGATTGCCGGGAGAAATATCAATCACCTCAGATATGCAGATGACACCACCCTTATGGTAGAAAGTGAAGAGGAACTAAAAAGTCTCTTGATGGAAGTGAAAGAGGAGAGTGAAAAAGTTGGCTTAAAGCTCAACATTCAGAAAACGAAGATCATGGCATCCGGTCCCATCTCTTCATGGTAAATAGATGGGGAAACAGTGGAAACAGTGTCAGACTTTATTTTGGGGGGCTCCAAAATCACTGCAGATGGTGACTGCAGCCATGAAATTAAAAGACGCTTACTCCTTGGAAGAAAAGTTATGACCAACCTAGATAGCATATTCAAAAGCAGAGACATTACTTTGCCGACTAAGGTCCGTCTAAGTCAAGGCTACGGTTTTTCCTGTGGTCATGTATGGATGTGAGAGTTGGACTGTGAAGAAGGCTGAGTGCCCAAGAATTGATGCTTTTGAACTGTGGTGTTGGAGAAGACTCTTGAGAGTCCCTTGGACTGCAAGGAGATCCAACCAGTCCATTCTGAAGGAGATCAACCCTGGGATTTCTTTGGAAGGAATGATGCTAAAGCTGAAACTCCAGTACTTTGGCCACCTCATGCGAAGAGTTGACTCATTGGAAAAGACTCTGATGCTGGGAGGGATTGTGGGCAGGAGAAGAAGCGGACGACAGAGGATGAGATGGCTGGATGGCATCACGGACTCGATGGACGTGAGTCTGAGTGAACTCCGGGAGTTGGTGATGGACAGGGAGGCCTGGCGTGCTGTGATTCATGGGGTTGCAAAGAATCAGACACGACTGAGCGACTGAACTGAACTGAATTGAACCATGAGGTTCTATGAAAGCAGGAAGTAAAGGCTAAGACACAGTTATTAACTGCCTGGCTAAGTACTGAAGGCATGCCCCAACTTGTACACAGAGCCCTGCACCAAAGACTGTACACAAAGCCCTGTATCTTTTGGTTCCAAGCATTTAAGGAAAGTTTTGTCCAACCAATGGCAGATCACTAAACAGATGAAACATAGACTTCTGGGTCTACATATAATAAAAAATACAGACTTGACAGGATTAACTCATAAAAGTCACAAAACAAACTACAACAAGCTGATGCAGAGCAAACACTGAGAAGAAAGAATTTCATTTACAGAGTTTTCCTATTGTAGTTTTTTAATGTTCAAGTTTCAACAAATTATGAGGCATGAAACAAAATAAGCAAATACATATCCTACAAAGAGAAAAAAACATCAACAGAAACTCCGTGAGAAAGCCCAGGCATTAAACAACTACCCTGTCTTCAAGTCCACCGATTCTTTCTTCTGCCTTCTCACTCTGCTATTGAGTCCCTCTAGTTAATGTTCATTTAACTTTTTAACTTCAGAATTTCTATTCTTTTCTAAAAAATATTATTTATCTATTTAGTAATAATCACCATTTGGTGAGAGATCAGCTTGATTATTTCCTTTAGTTCTTTAGACATGCTTTATTTTAGTTCTTTAACCATAGTTAAAATAGTTCATTTAAAACATCTGATAAATTTCTATTCAGTTACTCTGGCTAGAATTTCTAGCATGATGCTACACAGAAGTGGCAAAAGCAAGTCTCACTGCCTCATTCCTGGTCTTAGAAGTAAAATCATTCAGTCTAGTACCATCAAGTATAAGGCTAGCTGGGTTTTTTGTTGTTGTTGTTGCTTTTTTAATTTTATTTTTACTTTATTTTACTTTACGATACTGTATTAGTTTTGCCATACGTTGCCATGAATCAGCCACGGGTGTATACGAGCTCCCAATCCTGAATCCCCCTCCCACCTTCCACCCCATATCATCTATAAGGCTAGCTGGGGTTTTTTAATAAATATTTTTTTATGAGGTTGAAGAAAATTCCTTTCATTCATGGGTTGGTAAATTATTTTTTTAAATCATAATTCAGTGTGGAATATTGTTTACTGCCTTATCTGCATCTATTAGCCTTTTATCATTATATAATATTCTGGTCTACAAAAATAATTTTTGTGTTAAAGTCTAATTTCTGTGATATCGGTATAGCAACTCCAGCTTTCTTTTAGCTCCTATTTGTATGCGATATCTTTTTCCATCTTTTTATTTTCACTTTACTGTGTCTTTTTATTCTCTTTTGAATAAAATATTTTTTTCAATTTTTATTAGAGTATTCTGTGTGTGTGCTCAGTCCTGTCCAACTCTTTGCAAGCCCATGGACTATAGCCTACACCAGGCTCCTTCTGTCCATGGAATTTCCCAGGCAATAACACTGGAGTGGGTTGCGATTCCCTTCTCCAGGGGATTTTTCTGACCCAGGGATTGAATCTGTGTCTCTTGTGTCTCCTACATTGGCAGGCAGACTCTTTACCACTCCACTACCTGGGAAGTCCCTTTTCGGAGTATAGCTGATTTACAATGTTGTGTCAGTTTCCAGTATACAGCAAAGTGAATCAGTTATACATATACCCACTCTTGGTAGATCACTAAACAGATGAAACAGACTTCTGTGTCCATGTATAATAAAGAATACAGATTTGACAAAATTAACTCATAAAAGTCACAAAACAATATATATATGTACATATATCCACTCTTTTTTAGATTCCTTTCCTATGTAGGCCATTATGGAGTATTGATTAGAGCTCTCTGCGCTATACACTAGTACCTATTGTTGTCTATTTTATGTGTAGTAGCGTGTATATGTAAATTCCAATCTCCCAGTTTATCCTTCCCTCCCCCTCCCCTGGTGAACCGTAAGTTTGTTTTCTACATCCGGGACTCTACTTGTTTTGTAAATAAGTTCACCTGTACCTTTTTTTTTGATTCCACACATAAATATGATAAACAGCATATGACAGGCTTCCCTGGTGGCTCAGTGGTAAAGAATCCAGCTGCCAATGGACGAGACACGGGTTTGATCCCTAGGTTGGGAAGATCCCCTAGAGAAGGAAATAGCAACCCACTCCTTTATTCTTACCTGGGAAATCCCATGGACAGAGAAGCCTGGCAGGTGACAGTCCAAGAGGTCACACAAGAGTTGGACACAACTTAGTGACTAAACAACAATGCATAAAACTTACATGTCAATTATATATCAATAATGCTGGGAAAAACAAAAGTATTGTGTACTTTGGATGGGTGTGGTTTATCGTCATAAATTTGCTAAATGACATTGTTCTAAAAAGAAAAAAAAAAAGAAATGCTATGGAAAGGTCAGTTTTCGTTCCAATCTCAAAGAAAGGCAATGGCAAAGAATGTTCATACTACTGCACAATTGCACTCATCTCACACGCTAGCAAAATAATACTCAAAATTCTCCAAGCCAGGCTTCAACAGTATGTGCACCGTAAACTTCCAAATGTTCAAGTTGGATTCAGAAAAGGCAGAGGAACCAGGGATCAAATTGCCAAAATCCACTGGATCATTGAAAAATCGAGAGTTCCAGAAAAACATCTACTTTTGATTTACTGACTACGCCAAAGCCTTTGACTGTGTGGATCACAACAAACTGTGGAAAATTCTTAAAGAGATGGGACTATCAGACCACCTGACCTGCCTCCTGAGAAATCTGTATGCAGGTCAAGAAGCAACAATTAGAACTGGACATGGAACAACAAGACAGGTTCCAAATTGGGAAAGGAGTACATCAAGGCTGTATATTGTCACCCTGCTTATTTAACTTACATGCAGAGTATATCATGTGAAATGCTGGGTTAGATGAAGCACAAGCTGGAATCAAGATTGCCTGGAGAAATATCAATAACCTCAGTGACACAGATGACATCACCCTTAAGGCAGAAAGTGAAGAACTAAAGAGCCTCTTGATGAAAATGAAAGAGGAGAGTAAAAAGGTTGGCTTAAAACTCAGCATTAGGAAAACTAAGATATGGCATCCGGTCCCATCACTTCATGGCAAATAGATGGGGAAACAGTGGAAACAGTGTCAGACTTAATTTTGGGGGCTCCAAAATCACTGCAGATGGTGATTGCACCCATGAAATTAAAAGACACTTGCTTTTTAGAACAAAAGTTATGAGCAACCTAGATAGCATATTCAAAAGCAGAGACATTACTTTGCCAACAAAGGTCTGTCTAGTCAAAGCTATGTAGTCATGTATGGATGTGAAAGTTGGACTATAAAGAAAGCTGAGTGCTAAAGAACAGATGCTTTTGAACTGTGGTGTTGGAGAAAACTCTTGAGAGTCCCCTGGAATGCAAGGAGATCCAACCAGTCCATCCCAAAGGAAATCAGTCCTGAATATTCATTGGAAGGACTGATGCTGAAGCTGAACCTCCAATACTTTGGCCACCTGATGCGAAGAGCCGACTCACTGGAAAAGACCCTTGATGCTGGGAAATATTGAAGGCAGGAGGAGAAGGGGACGACAGAAGATGATTTGGTTGGATACTATCACTAATGCGATGGACATGAGTTTGAGTAAGCTCTGGGAGTTGCTGACAGACAGGGAGGCCTGGCGTGCTACAGTCGGTGGGGTCGCAAAGAGTCAGACATGATCAGTAACTGATCTGAAAGGAAATATCATCCTTATGCAGTTAAAGGGAATAGAAAAGACTCACCTGGATTTGAAACAATAAGCATCTTACAGTCAGGACTATTTTGGACTATGGCAGGAATGGCTGACTTCATGATATCCACATTACGTTGGACCAGGTTAAGGCGACTTTCTCCCTCTTGCTGCCGTGCACCTGCTGTAATAATAACTAATCTGGAATTTGCAGATACACTGTAATCTAAAGAAGGAAACAGAAAATATCTGGATCAAGACTGCCAGGATCTCTGTGCCTTAATTCTTTAAAAGTCTACTGTATGGTGATGGTATTAAAGTACTCTAATACTGCCATGGCTTGCACTTCCGAATGAACAGATTTTCCACACAGTAATGTTATCTCTACTGATCTCCAGTAGCATATTGGGCACCTACTGACCTGGGGAGTTCCTCTTTCAGTATCCTATCATTTTTCTTTTCATACCGTTCATGGGGTTCTCAAGGCAAGAATACTGAAGTGCTTTGCCATTCCCTTCTCCAGTGGACCACATTCTGTCAGACCTCTCCACCATGACCCATCTGTCTTGGGTTGCCCCGCTGGCATGGCTTGGTTTCATTGAGTTAGACAAGGCTGTGGTCCTAGTGTGATTAGATTGACTAGTTTTCTGTGAGTATGGTTTCAGTGTGTCTGCCCTCTGATGCCCTCTTGCAACACCTACCATCTTACTTGGGTTTCTCTTACCTTGGAATGAAGGGATGAAGCCAAAGCAAAAACAATACCCAGCTGTGGATGTGACTGGTGATAGAAGCAAGGTCTGATGCTGTAAAGAGCAATACTGCATAGGAACCTGGAATGTCAGGTCCATGAATCAAGGCAAATTGGAAGTGGTCAAACAAGAGACGGCAAGAGTGAACGTTGACATTCTAGGAATCAGCGACCTAAAATGGACTGGAATGGGTGAATTTAACTCAGATGACCATTATATCTACTACTGAGGGCAGGAATCCCTCAGAAGAAATGGAGTAGCCATCATGGTCAACAAAAGAGTCCGAAATGCAGTACTTGGATGCAATCTCAAAAACGACAGAATGATCTCTGTTCGTCTCCAAGGCAAACCATTCAATATCACAGTTATCCAAGTCTATGCCCCAACCAGCAATGCTGAAGAAGATGAAGTTGAACAGTTTTATGAAG
Organism: Budorcas taxicolor; assembly: GCF_023091745.1. Taxonomy (NCBI): domain Eukaryota; kingdom Metazoa; phylum Chordata; class Mammalia; order Artiodactyla; family Bovidae; genus Budorcas; species Budorcas taxicolor. The sequence goes on from NC_068934.1 coordinate 26,674,291, forward strand.
ACCTATAAGACTTTTTAGAATTAACACCCAAAAAAGATGTCCTTTTCATTATAGGGGACTGGAATGCAAAAGTAGGAAGTCAAGAAACACCTGGAGTAACAGGCAAATTTGGCCTTGGAATGCGGAATGAAGCAGGGCAAAGACTAATAGAATTTTGCCAAGAAAGTGCACTGGTCATAGCAAACACCCTCTTCCAACAACACAAGAGAAGACTCTACACATGGACATCACCAGATGGTCAACACCGAAATCAGACTGATTATATTCTTTGTAGCCAAAGATGGAGAAGCTCTATACAGTCAACAAAAATAAGACCAGGAGCTGACTGTGGCTCAGATCATGAACTCCTTATTACCATATTCAGACTCAAATTGAAAAAAGCAGGGAATACCGTTAGACCATTCAGGTATGACCTAAATCAAATCCCGTATGATTATACAGTGGAAGTGAGAAATAGATTTAAGGGCCTAGATCTGATAGATAGAGTGCCTGATGAACTATGGAATGAAGTTTGTGACATTGTACAGGAGACAGGGATCAAGACCATCCCCATGGAAAAGAAATGCAAAAAAGCAAAATGGCTGTCTGGAGAGGCCTTACAAATAGCTGTGAAAAGAAGAGAGGCAAAAAGCAAAGGAGAAAAGGAAAGATATAAGCATCTGAATGCAGAGTTCCAGAGAATAGCAAGAAGAGATAAGAAAGCCTTCTTCAGTGATCAATGCAAAGAAATAGAGGAAAACAAGAGAATGGGAAAGACTAGAGATCTCTTCAAGAAAATTAGAGATACCAAGGGAACATTTCATGCAAAGATGGGCTTGATAAAGGACAGAAATGGTATGGACCTAACAGAAGCAGAAGATATTAAGAAGAGGTGGCAAGAATACACAGAAGAACTGTACAAAAAAGATCTTCACGACCCAGATAATCATGATGGTGTGATCACTCATCTAGAGCCAGACATCCTGGAATGTGAAGTCAAGTGGGCCTTGGAAAGCATCGCTACGAACAAAGCTAGTGGAGGTGATGGAATTCCAGTTGAGCTGTTTCAAATCCTAAAAGATGATGCTGTGAAAGTGCTGCACTCAATATGCCAGCAAATTTGGAAAACTCAGCAGTGGCCACAGGACTGGAAAACGTCAGTTTTCATTCCAATTCCAAAGAAAGGCAATGCCAAAGAATGCTCAAACTACCGCACAATTGCACTCATCTCACATGCTAGTAAAGTAATGCTCAAAATTCTCCAAGCCAGGCTTCAGCAATACGTGAACCGTGAACTCCCTGATGTTCAAGCTGGTTTTAGAAAAGGCAGAGGAACCAGAGATCAAATTGCCAACATCTGCTGGATCATCGAAAAAGCAAGAGAGTTCCAGAAAAACATCTATTTCTGCTTTATTGACTATGCCAAAGCCTTTGATTGTGTGGATCACAATAAACTGTGGAAAATTCTTCAAGAGATGGGAATACCAGACCACCTGACCTGCCTCTTGAGAAATCTGTATGCAGGTCAGGAAGCAGCAGTTAGAACTGGACATGGAACAACAGACTGTTTCCAAATAGGAAAAGGAGTACGTCAAGGCTGTATATTGTCACCCTGCTTATTAACTTATATGCAGAGTACATAATGAGAAACGATGGACTGGAAGAAGCACAAGCTGGAATCAAGATTGCTGGGAGAAATATCAAGAACCTCAGATATGCAGATGACACCACCCTTATGGCAGAAAGTGAAGAGGAACTAAAAAGCCTTTTGATGAAAGTGAAAGAGGAGAGTGAAAAAGTTGGCTTAAAGCTCAACATTCAGAAAACGAAGATCATGGCATCCGGTCCCATCACTTCATGGTAAATAGATGGGGAAACAGTGGAAACAGTGTCAGACTTTATTTTTTGGGGCTCCAAAATCACTGCAGATGGTGACTGCAGCCATGAAATTAAAAGACGCTTACTCCTTGGAAGAAAAGTTATGACCAACCTAGATAGCATATTCAAAAGCAGAGACATTACTTTGCTGACTAAGGTCCGTCTAGTCAAGGCTATGGTTTTTCCAGTAGTCATGTATGGATGTGAGAGGTGGACTGTGAAGAAGGCTGAGCATCGAACAATTGATGCTTTTGAACTGTGGTGTTGGAGAAGACTTGAGAGTCCCTTGGACTGCAAGGAGATCCAACCAGTCCATTCTGAAGGAGATCAGCCCTGGGATTTCTTTGGAAGGAATGATGCTAAAGCTGAAACTCCAGTGCTTTGGCCACCTCATGCGAAGAGCTGACTCATTGGAAAAGACTTTGATGCTGGGAGGGATTGGGGGCAGGAGGAGAAGGGGACGACAGAGGATGAGATGGCTGGATGGCAACACTGACTTGATGGACGTGAGTCTGAGTGAACTCCGGGAGTTGGTGATGGACAGGGAGGCCTGGGGTGCTGCAATTCATGGGGTCGCAAAGAGTTGGATACGACTGAGCGGCTGAACTGAACTGAACTGAACTTGAACTGAATGTTATCTTAGTCACGTCTGACTCTTTGGGATCCTATGGACTATAGCTTGCCAGGCTTCTTTGTTCATGGAATCCTCCAGGCCATAATGCTAGAGTTGGTAGCCATTCCCTTCTCCAGAAGATCTTTCTGACCCAGGGATTAAATCTGCATATCTTGAATTGTAGGCGGAATCTTTACTGTTTGAGCCATCAGGGAAGCCATGAAAGTAAATGACGCTTGCTTCTTGGAAGAAAAGTTATGACAAATCTAGACAGTGTATTAAAAAGCAGACACATCACTTTGCCAACAAAGGTCCTTATAGTCAAAGCTAGGGTGTTTTCAGTAGTCATGTTCTGATGTGAGAGTTGGATCATAAAGGCTGAGCCTTGAGGAATTGATGCTTTAGAACTGTGGTGTTGGAGAAGACTCTTGAGAGTCCTTTTGAAAGCGAGGAGATCAAACCAGTCAATTCTAAAGGAAATCAACCCTGAATATTCATCGGAAGGACTGATACTGAAGCGGAAGCTCCAATACACTGGTCACCTGATATTAAGAACTGACTCATTGGAAAAGTCCCTGACGCTCAGAAAACTTGAGGGCAGGAGGAGAGGAGGGTGACAGAGGATGAGACAGTTGGATGGCATCACTGACTCAATGGACATGGGTTTGAGCAAACTCAGGGAAATGGTGAACAGGGAAGCCTGGCATGCTTGAGCCTGCTCGTGGTGTCCATGAGGTTGCAAAGAGTGGGATAGAACTGAATGACTGAACAACAGTGCTACCTAGAATATCCTGAAGGAAATCCTGTCACTAATGATTTACTAATGTTTGCACCGATTTAAAAAAATAAAATAATAGAACCTACCATCCCTTTTAGCCCACATTTCCATTTTTTATTAAAGCCCGAGGCAACTCAACTCTCTGGATTCTTAGAAATACCATATGAATCAGAAGTTTAGAATTCTGAGAAATTTTGTGTGTTTGAGGATTCGAAGAGTGAGAATGTATTACAATTATTGTGAGGGGCTATGCTTAAGATCATAAAAAAGTTCTTCATTCACATAAGAAAATTAACCTTCTAAATTTGATGACCAGTTGTAAAATATTTTACTTATTAAGCCCAACAACATAATGTTCAGTATCCCATATTGGACTTAAAAAAAAAGTATTATAGGGCTTCCTTGGTGGTCCAGTGGTTAAGAATCTGCATTCCTTGGGCTGCCACCCATGTCCCTTGGGGCTGTGCACCCACCACATAGGGACTAGGGTCCGGTCCAGAGAGGCTTCATCCTGGAACGCAGCATACAGCCCAGAAAGGAGGTTTCCCCCTCTCCTGACACGCACAGCATGGTTCCTGGGAACATGGTGCCAAAAACCATTCCTAGAGGACCTGCTTCTGGGTCTGGGTTTCATAGGTAGCAGAGTGGCTCACTTACAGCAATCTACTGAAAGTCAGGACTCCACATAACGGTTTAAAAAAAAAAAAAAATAGAATCCACGGTCCAATGCAGAAGAGTCAGGTTCCATCCCTGGTGTGGGAACTAAAACCCCATATGCCTGGGGCAACTAAATTCGGGCACACATTAAAGATATCACTCCACTGTTTTCAGCTTTCACTGCTACTATTGATGAGTCAGTCTGCCTCCCTCTCCCTTTTCTGTAGGTAATTTGTTTTCTGATCATTTTAAAATTCTCTTTGTTTTTAACGTTTTCTAATTCTGGTCCCATCACTTCATGGGAAATAGATGGGGAAACAGTGGAAACAGTGTCAGACTTTATTTTTTTGGGCTCCAAAATCACTGCAGATGGTGACTGCAGCCATGAAATTAAAAGACGCTTACTCCTTGGAAGAAAAGTTATGACCAACCTAGATAGCATATTCAAAAGCAGAGACATTACTTTGCTGACTAAGGTCCGTCTAGTCAAAGCTATGGTTTTTCCAGTAGTCATGTATGGATGTGAGAGTTGGACTGTGAAGAAGGCTGAGCACCGAAGAATTGATGCTTTTGAACTGTAGTGTTGGAGAAGACTCTTGAGAGTCCCTTGGACTGCAAGGAGATCCAACCAGTCCATTCTGAAGGAGATCAGCCCTGGGATTTCTTTGGAAGGAATGATGCTAAAGCTGAAGCTCAAGTACTTTGGCCACCTCATGCGAAGAGTTGACTCATTGGAAAAGACTTTGATGCTGGGAGGGATTGGGGGCAGGAGAAGAAGGGGACGGCAGTGGATGAGATGGCTGGATGGCATCACTGACTCGATGGACGTGAGTCTGAGTGAACTCCGGGAGTTGTTGATGGACAGGGAGGCCTGGGGTGCTGCGATTCATGGGGTCGCAAAGAATCGGACACGACTGAGCGACTGAACTGAACTGACTGAATTTCACAAGACTGTGTCTAAATGGGGATTTTTATTTATCTGTCTTGAGATTATTTGTCTTGAATCCATGGGTTGTTTTTCATCAGTTCTCCAAAATGCTGAGTCAAAATCTTTTCAAGTACTTCCTCTGCCTCACTCACTCTTCTAAGTAGAAGTATTTTACACTGTCTCACTCTATCCTCCATGATTCTTAACCTGTCATATTTTCTACTTCTTGCCATCTTCTGGGTAACTGCCTTAGATTCACCACTTGTTTCTTCAAATATGTCTGCTCTATTATGAAATCTATTAATTTTTTATTTCATTCCATTTCATAGTCAGAAGTTATATTAATATTTGGTTATTTATAAAAATCTGTTCTTTTTCTTATAGTTTCCTATCTTATACTGCTATTTTCAAGCTTGCGCTTTATTCTTTAAATAATCACAGTTAAATTATAATTTGTTTTATAATTTCTTTATCAGAAATCTACTGTGGCCTCTGTCGGTTTCTGCTTATTTTTGTTGTAGATCTAATTATTCATACTGTGAGATGTTTACCTTCCACGAAACTTTATTTGGGGAAGTTCTTTGAAGCCTTAAATAAAATGTATTTCCTCCAGAGACTATCTTAAGATTGCTAAGCTTTTATTGGAATTTAATTAAGGGCCAACTTGTGGCTCCAAATCCTTAGCAGCCATTTCCTTCTTTTACTAAAGCATTTCTGAGACAGTCAATTTTACTTGCAGTTCCCAGAGATACAGAGAAGGGAATTATTTCCAGGTCATTCTTACATTAAGAAATTGGCAAATTAAGGCCAGCAAGCCAAATCTGTTCTACTACCTGTTTTTGTAAATAAAGTCTCATTGGAACATAGCCATACCCACATGCTTATGTATTGTAAATGGATGCTTAAATGTAACAGCAGGGCTGCAAGTTTTGACAGAGAATATGTTGCTCCCAAAGCCTGAAATACTTACTATATGACCCTTTACAGAAAAAAGTTTACCGATCCCTGGTGTAGTCCACTGGGGCTTTGCTTTATGGGGTTATTTCCTACGCACCTCCTCAAATTAAGCTGTCTCCAGTCTGCTAAGTCCTCTGAGGCAGGGAAAACCAAAATTCAAGTTCACTAGGTTTGGCTAACGCTAGCTATTGAAAACTAGCAACAGTGCTGTTTAACTCTATCATTTCCTGCCTTCATTCAGTGCCTGTTCTGAAAATCTCTTAACTTTATTAAGAGCTTATCAATTCTTTAAGTATTGATATTTATTCTTTCATATTTTTTGCAGAAGTTTTGTTATTTATAGCAAAAGGATTGATTCAGGTACTTATCCTGCCATATTACTAGAAATTAAAAGGTGAATGATTTTTAAAAGTATTTTAATACAGGAGTAGCTTTTTAACTTGACTCTGCTCAACAAATTCAATAGATTAACTTATGTAAAACAAGGTACCCAAGGTACACTGAACACTCTCAACTATTAATAGTAGACTTCTAATATGTCTGTATACTTCTGTGCTTATGAGTTGCTGCATATCAAGAATTTGTCATGTTTCTACCCAAACATTTATGCCAGATATATTAATTACATAATAATGACGTAAACCACTAAAATATGAGGGTGAAAGAAATACATAGTAAACACGACATTTAGTATTGAGATGTGAATAGATTTAACACACAGAATGTGTCAAGAGATGTTTGTTATATTTAAGCTCTAGCTCTTTTTTACATCTCAAGTATTTCATAGTTAATTTTTTAATGACTATTACTATGAAAATTAAGTTGAATGCTTTAGAAAGGCATGTTAAAAAAAGCTGTTTAAAAATCTTCCTTTTAGTTATAAGAGAAATAAAAATGAAGAAAAACCATAAAAATTTATTAGCATTTTGTGATTAGACTGCTTCATGAGTAGCTTTAAACTAATTATAGTACTTTAAAGAAATACAAATGATTATTACTGGTAGGCTATTTAAAAAAAAAAATACTGCAAAAACTCCAATCAGCTGAGCCATGCTCAAAGGTCTTACCCTCCAATCAGAAAATTAGCAAATGAAGTTCTTGTACATTTACATGTTTCAGGTCAATATAAAATTTTATGGTTCTAACAGGCACTTTAAAAGTAAGTAACCACTTTCAGTTCCAATCATGTTAGACAAGAGGGCTTCTAGTAGCAAGTAGATCTGTTGAATCACATTACCAAAAAGCACACTAAATATAATAATTTATGATTAAATAATTATTTTTCCTAATTCTCTAAGCATTCTTAGTTGGCCAAAAGATAATGTTAATGCTAATGGGGCTAAGCTCTCCATTTCCTCTTCTATAGCTTCAAACTATACCCTGAAACCTGGTTGTCTAAAAACAGGTTAAAAAATATAGATACACACATCAAAAAAAACCAAGAATATAGATAAATATATCAATAATATTACAAAAACTATTTGAGACTGCATATCTTTGGGAAAATATATACAACTGAATGACAAGCTTAAAAAGCATTTATATAATACAATGTCAGTTGTGTAAAAAACGAATAGAGAAAGTAAAGAAATACACAAAACCATTAACAAGAGAAATTTAAAAAGTTTAATACTGTTTTTGTATTAATCAAATATTCTCCAATCAGAATGGAATGTTCTTTTTAAAAAATACTAACCTTCTAAATTATATGTCCTAATTACAAAGGGGCTATTTTAAATTTTATACTTATTGACAACAGTTTGATAGACTGCACTATTTTTTTTTAAGTTTTGAAAATAATTTTATAAAACTAACCTTTTCCAGAGACGATCTTTGGAGTATTAAAGAAAAGACTACCATGCTGAAGATCCATTGTTTCTCCCTTCAGTTTGTCTGCTACAACATCAATAAGGGCAAGCTCATCAGCCAAATCCTAAAATACATGAAAGGACTGAATAAAATATTCCCATTTCAATTTTAAGAGAAAAAGAAAAAATTTTATGTGGTTATTTTATAATCGGACTTCCCTATAGCTCAGATGGTAAAGAATGTGCAAAGAAGTGCTACCTTTTTAGTAGACAAAGTGGTATAAAAATAATAATTCTTTACAGGGGTTCTTTGGTGGCCTAGTGGTTAGGATTTTGGACTTTCACTGCCATGGCTTGGGTTCAATCTCTCAATCCCTGGTCAGGGAACTGAGATCCTGCAAGCTGCAAGGCTTGGCCAGAAAGAAAATAAGTCTTTTAATGTGCCAATACTTTGGCCACCTGATGCAAAGAGCTGACTCATTTGAAAAGACCCTGATGCTGGGAAAGACTGAAGGCGGGAGGAGAAGGGGACGACACAGGATGAGATGGTTGGATGGCACCACCGATCAATGGACATGAGTTTGAGTAAACTCCGGAAGTTGGTGATGGACAGGGAGGCCTGGCGTGCTGCGGTTCATGGGGTCGCAGAGTCGGACACGACTGAGCAATTGAACTGAATGTACCTAAAGACACCAGAAGTTAAGGTAAACAACAGAATGTAGCAAAAAGTATTAATTGTTTTGCCTTCAAGTAATTGTTAAGTTTTTCAGAATTGTTTTTTTTCCCACTTCAGATAACAGCTTTAAAACAAATGAAAACTTATGAAATCCTTTCAAAGGACTTTATTATATTTAACCCTTATGCCTAATTTCTGAACTGGTTGAAGCTGTTTTTAGTATGAATCCTTATGGCCAAAAATGAAAGGTAGGCACCTCTGGGAAACCTCTTCATGTGGCTTGGTATATTACAATTAACGCTGGCCCTTCAACTTAGGGGTAAGTAACCATACATCCAGACCCAACCAATCGTTTCATCCTTCCTTCTAGACTCAGCAGTTTCTTCACAAATGGGCATATGGCCCAGGCATAACAAATGAGCACAGTGTCTGTGAGCTTAGAAAATGGAAATGAATTCTGGCCCTTTTACCTCTTAGACATTTGACCATGAGCAAGCTCTTTAACATATATGCTTCAGTATTTTCATCTATAAATGGAGATGATAACACTACCTGCCTCCTAAGGTTGTTATAAAGATTTAAAAATACCTTTAAAACATTTAGAGAGGTGAAAAACTTAACAATGAAAACTACAAAACTGCTGAAACAAATTAAAGAAGAAACAAGTAAACAGACATCCTATGTTCATGGACTGGAAGATAAAGTTTTATTAAGACGGCAATACTACTCCAAACAATCTTCAGATTTAATGCAACCACTACAAAAATCCCAATGGCATTTGTTTCAAGAATTAGAAAATTCCACTCTACAATTCTTATGGAATCTCAAGAGACTCTGTATAACCAAAACAATCTTCAAAAGGAATAAAGAAGGTGATCTTAAGCTTCCTGATTTCAATATTTATGACAAAGCTACAGTAATCAAAACAGTGTGGTACTGACGTAAAGAGACATGTAGATCAATGGAACAGAAGAGAGTCCGGGGGGAAAATTCCCACATATGTTGTCAGATATTTTTTGACAAGAGTGCCAGGATTATTCAGTAGGGAAAGGATAGCATTTTCAACAAATGGTATTGGGATAACTGGACAGTTGCATGCAAAAGAATAAGGTTGGACTGTTTACATTATACCATATGTGTGTGTGTGAGTGAAGTGACTCAGTTGTGTCCGACTCTCTGCGACCCCATGGACTGTAGACTACCAGGCTCCTCCCTCCATGGGATTCTCCAGGCAAGAGTTCTGGAGTGGGTCGCCATTTCCTTCCCCAGCGGATCTTCCTGACCCAGGGATCGAACCTGGGTCTCCCGCATTCCAGGCAGATGCTTTAACCTCTAAGCCACCAGGGAAGCCCACATTATACCACAGATAAAATTAACCAAAAATGGATCAAAGAGCTAAATGTAAAATGTAAATGTATAGCCCCAAAACTATAAAATCCTTAGAAGAAAAGATAGAGGGAAAACTTCATGACATTGGGTTTGGCAGTGATTTTTGGATATAATATCAAAAGCACAATAACAAAAGTAAAAAGATGAATTGAACTGCAAAGTCAGAAAAAGAAAAACAAATATTGCATGGCAATGCATATACATGGAATCTAGAAAAATGGTACATATGAACACTTATTTGCAAAGCAGGAATAAGAGATACAGATGTAGAGAACGTACGGACACCAAGGGGGAAAAGGAGGTGGGATGAACTGGGAAACTGAGATTGATGTATGTACACTATTGATACTATGCATAAAATAGATAACTGATGAGAACCTACTATATAGCACAGGGAACTCTATACTCAGTGCTCTGTGGTGACCTAAATGGAAGGGAGTCCAAAAATGAGGGGCTAGGAATGACAGTAGAGAAGGCAATGGCACCCCACTCCAGTACTCTTGCCTGGAAAATCCCATGGACGGAGGAGCCTGGTGGGCTGCAGTCCATGGGGTCGCCAGGAGTCAGACAGGACTGAGCAACTTCACTTTCACTTTTCACTTTCATGCATAGAAGGAAATGGCAAACCACTCCAGTGTTCTTGCCTGGAGAATCCCAGGGATGGGGGAGCCTGGTGGGCTGCCGTCTATGGGGTCGCACAGAGTTGAACATGACTGAAGTGACTTAGCAGCAGCAGCATGAATAACAGTCAGGTAGCAAGGCTAGGAATCCCTAAGGGGCAGGAGGAAATAAACTGCAAGTGGCAGACGTTTCTCTCTCTCTCTCTTCTAATCCTGTGTTGTCGGGACACTTGGTTACACCTGAACTTAACTTTGAATTGCAAATGGCTCAGCAAACCAATGCGTTTTTCTTATGGAAATGTTTTTCTTAAGCTATGTTAATGAAACCATGTATTTGCTTTGGAATCTGCCTTTCTTCAAATGGGTTCTGTCTAAGAAGTCAAGCGGGCCTTAGGAAGTACTGCAAACAAAGCTAGTGGAGGTGATGGAATTCCAGTTGAGCTATCTCAAATCCTAAAAGATGATGCTGTTAAAAGTGCTGCAGTCACTATGCCAGCAAATTTGGAAAACTCAGCAGGGGCCACAGGACTGGGAAAGGTCAGTTTTCACTCCAATTCCAAAGAAAGGCAATGCCAAAGACTGTTCCAACCACCACACAATTGCACTCATTTCACAAGCTAGCAAAGTAATGCTCAAAATTCTCCAAGCTAGGCTTCAACAGTACGTGAACCGAGAACTTCCAGGTGTTCAAGCTGGATTTAGAAAAGTCAGAGGAACCAGAGATCAAATTGCCAACATCCATTGGATCATAGAAAAGAGCAAGAGAATTCTAGAAAAACATCTTCTGCTTCATTGACTATGAGAAAGCCTTTGTCTGTGTGAATCACAACAAACTGTGGAAAATTCTTAAAGAGATGGGAATATCAGACCACCTTACCTGCCTCCTGAGAAATCTGTATGCAGGTCAAGATGCAACAGTTAGAATGGGACATGGAACAATATGAACTGATTCAAAATTGGGAAAGGAATACGTCAAGGCTGTATGTTGTCATCCTGCTTAACTTATATACAGAATACATCATGGGAAATGCCGGGCTAGATGAAGCTCAAGCTGGAAACAAGACTGCCAGGAGAAATATCAATAACTTAGATATGCACATGACACCATCCTTATGGTGGAAAGCAAAGAGGAACTAAAGAACCTCTTGATGAAGGTGAAAGAAGAGAGTGAAAAAGCTGGCTTAAACCTCAACATTCAAAAAACTAAGATCATGGCCATGGCATCCGGTCCCATCACTTCATAGCAAATAGTTGGGGAAACAATGGAGACAGTGACAGACTATTTTCTTGGGCTCCAAAATCACTGCAGATGGTGACTGCAGGCATGAAATTAAAAGATACTTGCTCCTTGGAAGAAAAGTTATGACAAACCTAGACAGCATATTAAAAAACAAAGACATTACTTTGCCCACAAAGTAGTCAAAGGTCTGGATGGTTTTTCTCACATCCAGTCATGTATGGATGTGAGAGTTGGACCAAAAGAGCTGATCACCAAAGAACTGATGCTTTAGAACCATGATGTTGGAGAAGACTCTCGAGAGTCCCTTTTACTGCAAGGAGATCAAACCAGTCAATCCTAAAGGAAATCAGCCCTGAATATTCATTGGAAGCTGAAGCTCCAATACTTTGGCCACCTGATGTGAAGAGCCGACTCATTAAAAGAGACCCTGATGCTGTGAAGGTTGAAGGCAGGAGGAGAAGGGGACAACATACGATGAGATGGTTGGATGGCATCACTGATTCAATGGACATGAGCCTGAGCAAGCTCTGGGAGATGGTGAAGGACAGGGAAGCCTGGTGTACTGTAATCCATGGGGTGGCAAAGAGTCAGACACGACTGAGCAACTGAACAACCAAAATGTATACATGTAGCTGATTCACTCCACTGTACAGCAGAAACACAACATTGTAAAGCAACTATATTCCAATAAATTTTTAAATTTCAAACTTGTGTGTATCAAAGGACACAACCAACAGAACAAAAAGGAAACCCAAGGAATGGGTGAAAATTTTTCAAAGTGAAATGAAAATCACTCAGTCATGTTTGACTCTTTGCAATCCCATGGACTATACAGTCCATGGAATTCTCTAGGCCAGAATACTGGAGTGGGCAGCCTTTGCCTTCTCCAGGGGATCTCCCCAACCCAGGGATCAAACCCAGGTCACCAGCATTGCAGGTGAATTCTTTGCCAGCTGAGCCACAAGGGAAACCCAATAATTGAAAATCGTTTACCTAATAAGCGGGCTTCCCTGGTGGCTCAGAGGGTAAAGTGTCTGCCTGCAAAGCAGGAGACCTGGGTTTGATCACTGGGTCAGGAAGATCCCCTGGAAATGGCAACCCACTCCAGTACTCTTGCCTGGAAAATCCCATGAACCGAGGAGCTTGGTAGACTAAAGTCCATGGGATTGCAAACAGTTGGACACGACTGAGCGACTTCACAATAAGCAGTTAATATTTAGAATATAAAAAGTACTCCGACAACAACAAACTCAATTTAAAAATGGGCAAAAGATTTGAAACAGACACTTCTTCAAAGCTACACAAATAGCCAACAGGCACATGGAAAGATATTCTGGAAATAGTAAGGAAAATTAAAGGACTTCCATTGTTATTTTACCAAATTTGGTGCTTTTGTTTTATAATGAGCAGGTAATGCTTATATAATTAAAAAATGTAAGTCTAAGCCATTGGGAAATATGATTTTCACACATTTACTCTTCAAGAAAGGCAAAGTGATGAATCACTTTAAGAGAAAACGTTATATAATATTAACAAAATAAGGTAATCAATGTTTCTATGAATAAATTTGAATAGTCTGACTAAACACATGTCTGCTTAGTCACTCAGTTATGTCCAATTCTTTGCCACCCTTTGGACTGCAGCCTGCCAGGATCCTCTCTGTTCATGGACTTTTTCCAGGCAAGCATAGTGGAATGGGTTGCCATTTCCTCCTCCAGGGGATCTTTTCGATCCATGGATTAAACCCCGTCTCCTGTGTCTCCTGCTAATGGATTCTTTACCAGCTGAGCCATCGGGGAAGCCCATAATATTAGCAAAATTATTTTGCTAAGGTTACATTTTAATCTTAACAAAATAATGTAATCAATGTGTCTCCTATGAATAAATTTAAACAGCCTGGCAATGCTTCACACATGGTAAACTCTAAATAAATGTTTCTTAAGTAAAAAATCAGGTGATACTTCTTTGCTGTCAAGGGGTTAACCCTGCAACCCTGCGCTCAGCATCTACAAGACCTATCAGTGCTCACTTATTTTCAGCCACGGCATAAGCTTATCACTTACCTTCAGCAAGATACAGATCGCACACGCCATGCCTACAGCACCAGTTCCAACAATGGTGACCTTATTCTGGGAGACTTTATCTTCCTCAATTAGATTCTCAATAAGCTGCTCCTTGACAGATGACATTTTGAGAACCTGATAGAGATAATGTAATTTCAGAGGAAGCAATCTCCCTGAACTAATCACTCTCATACCTATGGAAGTACCTCTTGAGTTTGCAGAATGTCAGAAGGGGGAAGCCAAAGGAAAAAAACGCCTGCTCGCCGGGTGTGGAGGGGTAGAAAACCGACGAGTGTATCTATCAGTATTAGAGACTGGGGCACCAAAAGGTTTTTAAAACTTCTCCCTGCCCCAAGCCACCACTTTCGCTCCAGTCCCAGTCACTCACAAACGGTTATCGTGTGGCCCAAGGCCGGAATGCACAACGCACGACCTTTAAGTTGCTTTTTAAGCTACACCACCAAAAACTACACAGCAACGTCAGCAGACGTGTGAAGCCCAGCGACCGTTACTCTCCAAACCGTTAGGCAAGCACGCTCCTACGCACGCACGCCTCTCCTCCGTCTGCACACAAGCTCCGCCCCACGGCCGCCTCGGGCGCAGGCGCAGTGGCCGGGGCTTGTCCTCTGGTGTGAGTGGCTTCGTGGGGAACTGCTGTTGTGTTGTCGTAATCTCCGTGTAAGGAATTTTAGTTGGTTTCGAAGAGTGTGCAAGAGAGGGATATTGGTGTGTCGTTTCATTTCTTTTGGCTGGTCTAGGCCTCAGACTGATTTAAAGTCGAAACTTGGGAGACCAGACCCACCTGGTGGGCCAGGGGGCAAGCTCAGAGCCTTCGTGGGAAAGAACTCTCACCTCCTGTTCACCAGTGGGCCAGCTAAAACTAGCATCCTGAGGACGATGCTTCTAAATGCTGAATTGAGAGAACAAGGTGGTAATGAAAAAAAAAAGGGCATGGTTAGTTTTCTAAGGTGATTTTAATTTACACAAGGAATTTATAACTCTCAGGTTGGGACACAACCTCACCTGTCATCTTTTGTCATCATTGGCATCTGAATCCTTTTCAAAATATAAAGGGTAATCCATTTTCTGTATAAAAGCCAGTAGTTTTTTTTTTTTAATGTAGTTTAGATCATGCAATAAGTCTGCTTAAAATCCTTCAATGGCTTTCCGATGCACTTAACTAATTTTTACTACAATCTAAGAAGTGGTCAATACGTGGCCTCCTTTCATCCCTCCAACTTCTTCTCAAGACACCATACTTCCTTCCAGCTTTTGGACAGCTTTTTCCCATTTTAGGACTTTGTCCTGTTATGTATGTCTGCAAAGTTCTTTCCCAGTTCAGTTCAGTCGCTCAGTCGTGTCCGACTCTTTGCGACCCCACGAATCACAGCACGCCAGGCCTGCCTGTCCATCGCCAGGCCTGCCTGTCCATCGCCAGGCCTTGTCAAAAGTTGATTCCTCATTTTCAGTTTTGAACAAAAATGGCAGTTCCTCTAACTTTCCTTGACAAATATATCAACTACCATCCCCTCCCAACATCTCTCCTGTTTCTCTTATGGCACTTTTCACAACCTATTACTAGCCCCAGGCAAGGGCTTCTCAGGTGTGGCAGTGGCTACTGAATCTGTACTACCACTTGGCTTGTTTACTTCCTTCCACAACATCTTCTGGCCCTTGTACCTCATTTACTAGAGACTGAGTGTGAGATAGTGCTGACTTAGATGACCCCCAGATCCAATCTTTACACCTGCATGCCAAAAGAAGTGTCATTTTCATAGTGATCAAACTCCTACTGTAGGTGAAGAAAGAGGCTCTTCATACCTGCCCAAGGCACATATTCTGAACATCCCCTTTGCTTCTCCCACCAACTGGCAACTTGTTTTAAGATGGGGCTAAGGCTGAGCGCCGAAGAATTGATGCTTTTGAACTGTGGTGTTGGAGAAGACTCTTGAGAGTCCCTTGGACTGCAAGGAGATCCAACCAGTCCATCCTAAAAGAGATCAGCCCTGGGTGTTCATTGGAAGGACCGATGCTGAAGCTGAAACTCCAGTACTTTGGCCACCTCATGCGAAGAGTTGACTCATTGGAAAAGACCCTGATGCTGGGAGGGATTGGGGGCAGGAGGAGAAGGGGACTACAGGATGAGATGGCTGGATGGCATCACCGACTTGATGGACATGAGTCTGAGTGAACTTCGGGAGTTGGTGATGGCCAGGGAGGTCTGGTGTGCTGCGATTCATGGGGTCGCGAAGAGTCAGACACGACTGGGCAACTGAACTGAACTGACCAGTTAATGATTAGCACCATAATCAAATTATCTCATAATATTTGAGGGCTTAGAATATTATAATGATTACAATGGAAATGGTAACAAAACAGTCTAGCCAATCTA
This sequence comes from Budorcas taxicolor, assembly GCF_023091745.1. Taxonomy (NCBI): domain Eukaryota; kingdom Metazoa; phylum Chordata; class Mammalia; order Artiodactyla; family Bovidae; genus Budorcas; species Budorcas taxicolor. Next base: position 26,690,269 of record NC_068934.1, read on the forward strand.
ATCACACCCTTAATATGTTAATTAATTGAGTCTGGTCATTAGTAAATAGTACCCCTTAAAAAAATCATTGTTGTGCAGCCCAATAACCCAATGACTCCCATTTATGTAATGAACAAATAACAGCTTTATGACTTTGTATCTTAATTAACAGAGTAGTCACTGTTCAAGCTTTATTTATTGTTTTAGTTGGTGTAACTTAGTTGGCTGCCTTATTTATGTCATTTTTCCTTTTTACATTACAAGGCAATGCACACTATTCTGATACATACAGTACATAAGATTCTTTAGAACAGTTATGCACATGGCATGCAATACTGGATTTGTACATTGGATCCCAGGATGTGATCAACTGGAGGGAAAAAAGTTGGACTAGGCACCTTGGCTAAAGGAACCAGAGGTTATGTTACACAGTAAACACACATCTGGTTTGAAGGGCAACTGCAGCATCTGCAACATGGGCAGTGGAACCTCTTGAGGAAGTTGAATTATTTGATAAATCAATTTAGGACCACACAAGGTAAGTGCCATGCAGCATCAGGATACAGCTGCAAGGTTTCATGAAGCATTCCTTGCCATCCAGCAGGGTTTTATGAACCATTCCTATTTCTAACATTAGGAAATTGATTTTTTCCTAGGCTGTCTTAACATTACTGTTTTAATCACAGATCAGATATAAAGGACAATATGAGTTACAACCTCCAACTAAAATCCTGTGTAGCCTAGACAGTGAAGTGACACAACATTAGAAGACTTTAAAACTGCAGTTCTTTCTGGATCCCCCAAAGTGTATCTGCACTCTTCTTCAAACAGGCCTCTTCCTCATGAGTCAGAGTCACTTTCACAACGTCTGAGATTCCATTCTGTCCCAAGATGCAAGGAACACTAAGGAAGACATCCTCTTTTATTCCATAGAGACCCTGAGGATAAAATGAAAAATATTTTATGTTTTTTCTATGCATTCTGGGATCTCCCAAGACTTTTTATTCTCTACAATCATGAAGCTTACTTAATACAACTTGGCAAGTAAAATCTCTTCCTAGATTTTCACTTAGGATGTAATGAACAGTGTAAAAGAAAGTCATTAAAACAGCAGCAAGACTTCCATTCTAAAAGAAAATCTACATTATTGCTATTATCCCTCATACTTTCCAATTTTTATTGTCAGACACTTTAGTAACTTTGAGTGTGATTTCTATTTTTTCCCAAAGGAGAAAAATTTGTGTTTTATAGTCTTCCACTCATCTCAACAAAATTGAATCAAGTTTTTCAGTCAACAGGAAGTAGCTATGTGCTAACAACCAGAATAGAGTAGACATTAATCCTAAAGCTCAACCAGGTCTTTTCAAAAAAGAAAGCTGCAGGTGCACTAATTTATTTCACTCAAATCAATGATTGAGGACTTACCTTAATCTAATTGCTTTCTGAAATGAGTTTAAAAAACAAAACAAAACAGGAAACAATGGCATTCAAGTACATTTTACTACATAGACCTACCTTAATCATGGTGGAAATCGGATGCACCCGCCTAAGATTCTTCATTATACTTTCTGCCAAATCGGCCACTGACAGTCCAATGGCCCAGGATGTGTAGCCTTTCAGTTTGATCACCTCATAAGCACTGTAGGATAGCGAAGGACAGGAAAAAGTAGGGTAGGAGGAACAAAGAAAAAGCTTTCACTCAACACATGCTTTATAAGAAATCACTGATATAATAAGTAATACTATATAAATAATAAACTTGCATTATGTACCTAAGTGTAACCCTTGCACATGTATGCCAGGATATTATGTATGGGGATGTTCGCAATAGTACTGTTGGTAATAGCAAGAACCTGGCAACAACCCCAGTGCTCTTCAACAGGAGGATGGATAAATTATACATAGCTGTCAAAACAAACAACTATGGCTCAGGCAACAAAATAGATGATTCTTGTACATGCAATACTAAATTTTAAAAAGCAGACCCGAGAAGATTACATATTGCATGCTTGACGTGGGATTATCTCAAGAGTGTGTATGTGGGGGTGGGGGGTTAGGGGTAGAGGGATAAGTGGGAAGAGCACAGAATCCACTCATTTCCAAGCACCAGCAGACTAATAATTCCAATTCAACAAACACTACAGTTAGTTAACAGTAACTGTCAACATTTCTTGGGTTGGATGATGGGTTCACAGGTTTTAACAAATACAAATCAGAGGGCCTTGCTGAGACCAATCATGATTCATTCTTCAATTCCATAGACCTGAGGTCTACACATGGCTACCTTATTTAAAGTAAATAATGCCAGTAAGTTGCAAGTTTCCCTATTTGAACAATTTGTAACAGTTAATTATTTTTTGTACCATGATCAATTTGTATCTTGCTTAAAACTTTATAATCATCTGAGTAAACAAGCAGCTAGTTGTGTTTCTATTCATCATTATAAGAACTTAGATTAAAAAATTCTTATTCCTAACTAAATCAATGATACATGCTTTTGAAGTAAAGACTGAATCTTAAATCAGGTAGACTTGTTTTATATCTTCGTTTACAAACACAGGAAGAGTTATCATACTATAAATTGAGAATTATGGCAAATAAAAGTAGACTGTAACATTAATACATGCCTGCAATATCTAATACCTTTACCTGTTTTATAGTACGAGTTTTAACAAGCTTTAGAAAACAAGTTTTCTGACAGTTACCAAATGCAAAAGTTATTAAATTTTAATCTTTTATCTTTCTGGCCACGTGTGGGGCTTGCCAGATCTCAGTTCCTCAACCAGGGATGAACTCACAAGCTCAGCAGTGAAACCTCAAGTCCTAACCACTAGACAACCAGGGGATTTCCAAAACTTTTAATTTCTTAAATAAAAATAATAAATTTTAACCTTCTGTGTTACAAACTATGAGATCTATTACCTGTCAACCACTTGTTTGTGAACTGCTTTCCACTGTTCCTTATCTGCATCAGTGCCTAATTCAGGGTGTAAATTCTTCAGGGAGACACCGGCAACATTCACTCCACTCCACACAGGCACTAAACAGAATAGTACAGAATATATTTACTCCCAAGCACTACCTAGCTGACCAGTAATTCTGACCCATTCTCCAAAACCTGCTTTCTTATTTGAGGAAGATTATCCCCTTTTGGTAGGTGGTCAAGACTACCAATACTCTTCGTTTTCACTGATTAATTTATGTAAAGCTAAGAATTTTCACTGTATGCTAATCTGCTTTTTCCTAAAGGGAAATATTGAGACGGGATATTATGAGATAAGAGGAATTTTCTTGCCATAAGGAACCAAGAACTCTGCACAAATTATAACATCTTTCAACTGTGATAATGGATTTTTTCTCACACATTCCATTTGGATCAGCAGTTTGCCTATAAACAGCTGTGATATTAAGCACTATCATCTTATTTAATATGTTCATTGTAATAAATATCATTCCTCATCCCTTATACCAAAATATGTCACACAAAAATGGCTAAAATCTTAACAATTCTAGCATTTAATTACACCAAGAGATAAGATTTGTGGAAACCATCTACCCTAATGGATATCTGATTTAGACTCTGATTCAGTAACGATATTCCGGTTAATTTTTTTACACAATCTTTTTGCAAACAATAAAAGAAGTCACACTTACCACTAGAGTCACCATGCTCTCCAAGGATCCACCCATGGCAGCTTAATGGGTGAACTCCCAGCCTCTCCCCCATGAGATAACGGAACCGAGCTGAATCCAGATTACAACCACTTCCAATAACACGGTTTTTGGGAAAGCCGCTTATCTTCCAAGCCACATAGGTCAAAATATCGACTGTGGAGAAAATATTTAGACAGAGGTATTATGAGAATTGGGCTTACCTGGTAGCTCAGAAGGTAAAGAATCTGCCCGCAATGCAGGAGACCCGGGTTTGATCCCTGGGTCGGGAAGATCCCCTGGAAAATGGAATGGCTACCCGCTCCAGTATTTTCGCCTGCAGAATTCCATGGACAGAGGAACCTGGCAGGCCCCAGTCCATGGGGTCACAAAGAGGTGGACACGGTTGAGAGACTAACATTTTCACTATGTGAATCATGAGCTAATGGCTGACTACTCAAGATGCATGGCTCTGTACAGATCTTGGTATTTATCATGACCAATCAATATTTCTGTTAATTTTTTAAGCCTCTATATTGTGTATAACAAATATATTAGGAATTCAAGAAGTGTAGTTTAATGAAAATAACTTGTGCATCAATAACACATTATTCATAATTATTCCTTATCCAAAATCTTCCTAGGCAAGTTACAAATTCTGAAGTGCCAACTACGTTAAAGACTTTGTTTCCCCTTGATGTTTTAAATTTAACTATTTTACAAAAGCACAAATTCACTCTCAGGAGGAAAATGAAAAATATGAGAAATATTTATAGATTATGATACATACTATCAGTTTTACTCTAGCTCATCTATTTTTATGCCATTGAAAGTCTCACCTGGATTGGAAACAACAAGCAACTTGCAATTTGGGCTATATTTTACAATATTAGGAATGATGAATTTAAAGATGTTCACGTTACGCTGGACCAAATTCAGGCGGCTCTCTCCCTCTTGCTGACGTGCCCCAGCTGTGATAATAACCAGCTTGGAGTTTGCTGTTACATTATAGTCTAGACAAAAGAGAAACAATAACTAGATTAAGGCTTTTAAGAAAACTCCAGCAAAAATTTGTTCCATTAACTTTTTAAATGGACAGTTTTATCAGTGTTTTGTGTATGTGGCATATATATGCCCAGACTCCTCCTTTACTTTTAGAGTTTTATCACTGTGGCCACTTACATGGAAGAAGACTACATCGACACCTCCCTTGTATTATGTAATTATGTTGTGGCTTTATATAACTATGACTGGGGGGAGCTGAATCACATTTATTTTACACTCATATCAAATGAGACACACCCAAATTTTTTGCCACCTGAGCTTAATGTTCACACTTTTCCACACTCCTGTTTCTACTTAATTGTGGTCATATCAGCTCAGGGATGGGTGTTTTTTTTAAAGCAGAGGCAATTTCACACTTATCAAGCATGTCTAACTTCTATATATCCTGTGGCACAGTATGGTTAATCCTGGGTTGAAGACAACGAAATGAATAATCTATCAGGTAAACGGTCAATGGTTTTCAAGTGTTAAAACAGACTATTTCGGCCCAAGTCTGTTTCCTGGCTGGTGCTTGTAAAGTGTGACAGGGTCAAGCCAAGAGTATCTGCTGAACAGGCTCATTTACCCTAGTCTCTACCTTATGTCAGTGTATGAAAGGAAGTAATGGAAGTAAGTGTATTTAAAGATTTGAAGCAATGTAGTACACTATGAACCTAAGAAGCTTTGCTAGTTATATTATAATTCAGATGTTTTCCACATCGTGGACAAACTGGATTTTCATTTAAAAACACTTTTGGAAATTCAAACATTGATATCTATAGATAACAATGCAAAATTGTTCAAAAGGTTCTCTTATCCTGTATAAAGAAAAAATCTTTGAAGAACTGATAGGATTTTCAAGCCTGATAAAGAATTAAGCCTAACACAGAATCTAATATAAATTTGCCAAAATCAACCTTTGCCAGAGACAATTTTTGGTGTTCTAAGGAAAAGGCTGCCATGTTGGAGATCCATCATCTCTCCCTTCAGTTTATCTTCCATGACATCAACAAGAGCAATTTCATCTGCCAAGTCCTGAAAGACATAAAATTTTAGTTCAATGGAAAATAGCCATTTCCAAATTTTTAGACAAGCATGCAAAATTTCCATATTTCTAGTATAGGAGAATTCTGCTACTTTATTATCAGTACATACCTCAAAGTAGAGGTAGGCTCTCATTAAAAGCTCACTCACAGATGACATATACATAGGAAAAAGAAATGACCTCCTCTCTCATTGGAGCACCCTCGGCAAGAGCTCCACCACCATTGCACAGAAGTAAAACACTGAATTTGCAGGGAGTACCACCCAGTTATGTAAAACTGCTCTATTTAGTCTCTCAAATTCAGTCTTACACATTGATTTTAGGTTGTTAGTCATTAAATAGATGATACCAACTAGTATTAAGCCTAAAAAGTGGTATTCTAGATCATTCCCTGGCTACGTTTTCCATATGTTAACCAACATAAAGTTTTACTTATAGACAGATTTGTGCATTACAAAATGTTGGTGAAAAATATCCTTTCAGGTGAACCTATAGAAGTTCATAGGTGCATCTCAGACAAGGAGCACCAATAATAGCTTTAATACAAATGGAATGTGGACTATCATAACCAAACAGATTAAAGAGCTGAGGTGCACATCTACCCCTAATCATTTACAGTGTAATAAGTGGTCTGCCAGTTACTTTTAGCCACACCTGAGTTAGGGGGCATCACAGAAAATGACCACAGGTGGTTCACTGGTTTGGGAGAAATAAATGGCATCAATGTCTGATCCAGTGGGGAAGGAATAAAGATTTTGAATAACATGTGGCCTCTTTTAAGAGCACACAGAGCAATCTGTGTGGTTACAAGACCTTTGCAGAGCTCATTTTCACCTTCAGTCCCTTCTCATTTCAGTCCTTTTTGTGCGGAATCCAGAATTCATCACTTCACTTTCCTATTAGTAACTCCAAATCTGAACTTAAAAATATTTTAATATTGTAAGCTCTCTCAATTTCTTTTTAATACAAACCAGGCTTGAATGCTATAAAGTGTTTTTTATTCATTCACAAATTTTTTCTAATTAAATGTTAATTCCACTATTGATACCAAAACTGCTATCCAAGGAGCCGGGCAGAGAGGATTACTATGGGCAAAAGACTTCCCACATTCAGTTTAATTTTACCATGTATATGTGTCAATTTCAATTCAAAAATTACTTTTAAATAATTTTAGCTTGCTTAAAGGCATAGACTCTACTTTTTCATTTGTAGGCAACTAACGAGGTTAATAAAGCACAGCGAATTTAAGGAACTGGGTCTCCAACTTAGAAACTTTTAATTTTTGTAGTTTAGATAACCCGTTTGGTATAGCATCAGGTTTTAAAAAGTTTGTTTCACAAAAAGTTCTTTCAATGAGTGCATGAGTTTATATATTTGTATACACAATGTGATAATGCAATTCTTGGAGAGCAAATGGTAGATGGGTTGAGTCAAGGTATCTTTAGGGACTTGCAAAGTGAAAGGCTCTCACTTACCTTCATTAAGATACTGATGGCACAGGCCATGCCAACAGCACCAACCCCAACAACTGTAATCTTATTCTGGGGGACATGTTCTTCCTTAAGAAGATTCTGAATCAGTTGATCCTTGAGAGTTGCCATCTTGGACTTAGAACCTAAAGGAACCTATCGGGGAAAACACATGCACTGTCACTTGGATCCTTCCGAAAACTGTTCTGAAGAAGATTCTTTTGCTTTCTTTTGGGATACCTGCCCCTAAAAATCACAAGAAATGACTACAAGAGGGGAGAAGGGAAGAAACCTACCAACAGACAAAGAACTGAAACGCCTAATGCCGGGCTCTGGTCTGACTAGGGTCTTGGTGTAAAGTTCCTCACCTTGGCGTGGAAAAATAATATTGAAGTTTGGGTATAAGTATAGCCTCCTGAAGGCTCACTCATCTTGACTTATTAACTCCAAGCGGAGCTAGCCTTTCTTCAAACAAGATAACTATAAGCTGCCGGCCCAACACTTCGGCAGTCACCAGGGCTCCTGCCAAGCCCTTAAAGACCACAGGTACAGCTCTACTCCAATCCCCAGGACTCTTGCCAAGCCCTGCAAGGACCACAGATACGTGCGTAAAGCGCCTCTAACCGTCTTCACAGCCCTAGCCAGAACCCGTGGGAGCTCTGCTCATGCGCAGCTCTAGTTTTCGCCTCCCAGTCCCCAACCCCCGCCCCCGAAGAAGCAGGGGCCATCCAGTGGCCAGGGGCCCGCGGAGTTTACGCCCCGCCCAGACCCGGAAGATCAGCGGCCGCCCTTCCCCCGCCCACGCACCGCGCTGCTCATCTTGTGCGCAAGCGCACTTCACAGCGCTGGGCGGAGGCAAGAGTCGTGTGCCTCGGCGCCGCTGGCTATTGAGAGGTGAGCTCTAGCCCCGACAGCCCGGCGCTGGCTTGCGGAGCCCCACCCGTAAGCGGACCTAAAGAGCAGGAAGTCTACTGCTCTGTGGGTCTGAATGAGCTCGGAATCAAGACTTTTTCAGACTGAACTCGTGCTCTGAAGCACACTTGTTCATGAAGCCCAGCTGGCTGCCTCCCCTGCCTGGCGCGCTGTCAGAACCAGAGTTTTAATCTTGATACCAGGCACCAGGGGGTGTTAGCCAACTCACATGGAGGCACCTCGCGTGGCTTCTGCCGTGATCTTTGTTGCAAAGGCGTGAGGCCTGGTATGAGGAAATTTTGTTACTACAGGGAATGTAGCAGTAGCTGCAGAGACCCCTAAAGTTCATCAATAAAGTTCCTCTTGGTGGAAGCCTCGATTTCCAGAGCCGGGGAGGTGGGGGGTGGATGGTGGGGGGTAGGGTGGGGTAGGGGTGGTTCTGCGTTCACTGGAGAGATTTTCATAGATTGCATCCCGAAAGCACTACGTCTAATCTTGACACTGCTCCAAAGGGCAAAAATATCTGAGAGGACTTACAGGCAGGCAGCCCAGAGTCACCAAGCTGGAATCGAGTCTCTCCTGACAAATCACTGCTATTTCTAGACAGCCCTGAAAGGTTTCTTCAGCCTGGCAGGGGGAAGGGAGTGCTTTCTGCAGACATCTGGTTTCACCAAAACCGAAGCTCTGGGCTCCAGCGCTCCCTTCAGTCTGGGGATACGGATGGGAGCGGAGCCCTGGAGAAAGAGGGTCTGTCTACCTCCCCCCAACTCTGGCAGGCACTCACTGTGACCTTAGAGATGCCCTAATCGGCCTTGGGTTCCCCGTTTGTTAAAAGGAGATGAAGGTACCAGATGATCCTTCTTTGATTCTACCGAGAGCCGGGAGAGCTGGTACCCTTTCTCTTTCGTATTTGCATGCACCACGTCTAGTTCAGCGACCGACACAGCGGCAGCTGCTTAACAAAAGTAACTTGCGCCAAGAGCTCCCTCTCATCTGCAGGCAGCGGCTGCCCCAAGGAGCCCACCTCTCGAGAGTGCCAGGATTAAAATGCGATCCGAGCGCACCCAGCGGCTTTCCAGCTTCCGGGAACCTGCCCCAGACTGCTGAAGCTTTTTCGGTTCCGTGGACTCTGGCAACCTGACTTCGAGGTCCGAGCGGCTTGCTCATTTCAAGCCCGGAGGTGTACTGCACCCCCCCATCCCCCCTCCCCAACCAGTCGTCTCCTATTCCGTCTGCATCTACCCGGACCTTCGACCCCAGGTTAGGTGCGACCTTGGTTTCCCAGCCCGGCCAGAGGCCATTGTGCCCACTTAGAGCAGCAGCAGCGTTCTGCCGGCCCCCGAGACCATTTGGTAGGGTGGGACCACCGCCCAGGTCTCAGGACTATGCCCTTTGGAAGCAGCGCCTACACCTCCCAAGAGCGGGGACCCCACCCCCATGGGCAGCGCCTGGGCCAGTGAAGCCTAAAGCGATCGCCCTTGCCCTCGGGCGCAGAGAGCACCGGGCCGGACCGTACCGGGAGTGACCGTCGAGCGGGCGGGCGTCGGAGGCGCGCGGCGTGGGATCCGGACTTGGCTGCAGCGGCTCCGGTACTCGGAGTGGGGCGCGGGAGGGGCCTTAAATGGAACCGCGAGGCTGACGTCAAGGGGGAACCGGGCGGACGTGCTAGAACCCACGTGTGCGCTGGGCTGGGGGCGGGCTCCTAGCCGGGCGGGGCGGTGAAGAAGCCCCGGCGGCGCGCGCAGGCGGAGGACCCGCAGGCGGGCCGACCCACGTGCGCCTAGACTTCAGAAGGACTGCGCAGAGGCATGCTATCTCTGGCACAAAACACGGAGCCGCAAGCCGGGATCAAGCCGACCCTCCATTTCCTCTTCCGTAAAATGTGGAAGTTACTTTCAAGGAAGGCTCAACCTGAATTTTTGCCGCTGTTCCCCACTGCCCAATTTCTAGCACGTAACCGACACTCGACAGAATATTTGTTGAGAAAAAGAAAATTCTTAGCACAGCGTCAGTCTACTTAACCCAAGTCGTGTGATTTCCAAAACGTGACCCTGCCTGTCCCCCTACGGCTGGAACTTGCAAGTCTCACAACTCAAAGTAAAACCTCAGCCTCTTGATTGCACTCCCTGCTGCCCTACCGGTCAAGCTCCTGTGTCCCTCCCAGCCACGCCCCAGAGCAGCCTAGGTTTTATGTTTTTAACATATGATATTTTTACCTCCAGCCTTGGCTCACCCTGGTTCCTGGCCGGCCTTCCTCTGCTGTCTCTTTCAACTGTACGCATCTTCTCACCCTCCCCTCTCCCCCCAACCCCACACACCCACAGAGTTGGTATCCCCCTCCTGTATGCTTGCACCACACCAGTCTGTACATCCTGCCAACCGCTTTGCAGTAGAAGTGTGTGTGTGACTCAGCTGTCCTACCTGCCCATGAATGTTTTAAGGGTATAGGTGAATCCACTTCCTCCATGCACCTGGTGCACCGATTAATAGCCACCAGCTGTGAAAAATATCCCTACTGGTGAGTTCCTTGGTTTTGAAGGGAAAACTCTAACCTCAGCTCCAGAAAACAGGGCAGCTTTCTAGCACATCCTAGCAGTTTTCCCGGGCTTCCTAGGTGGCTTAGTGGTGAAGAATCCACCTGCCAGTGCAGGAGATGCAAGTTTGATCCTTGGGTCAGGAAGATTCCCTGGAGAAGGTAATGGCAACCCACTTCAGTAGTCTTGCCTGGGAAATCCCATGGACAGAGGAGCCTGGCCAGCTACAATATATGGGGTTGTAAGAGTCAGAGTTGACTTAGCACCTAAACAACAAAAAACAGTTTTCCCACCACTCCAGGAGGCTCAGAAATCTAGTCTGTCTCCCCAAACACATAGCTGGGAGGGACTGAGGGCCAGCCACAGGTTCTCCAGGGTTCCTCAGAGCAGGGTGAATTGCAGCAGTGTCTGTGGTTCATCAGCCTTTGCAACAGCGGCCTCATTCAGCCAGGGCTGGGCCCCTGCCTTCCTATCAGTGCAACCACAGCTGTCAGTAGGAGGAGGGCAGAGCCCGGAGAGCAGAGGTTAGACTGGGGAGACAGGTAGGAACCTTCAATAGCTGGGCTTTGGGACCACCTCTGAAGATAATCTAGGCAGAGAGTTTGCAGTTCTCTAAGGCACCTAACAACAGTTCATTCCAAGCACAGCTTCCCTCTGTTTATGTAGAACTGGAGCTTCTATTTTACTCTACAAATATGAATCAAACAAGTACTGTTTACTCAGCACCTCCTGTGTGTCAGGCAGCAAGCTAGACATTCCCCTTCCTCATCTTCACTTTAATTCTTTGGAATAGGCATAATTATCCCCATTTTTCAGATGAGAAAACTGAGGCACAAAGAGATTACTGGTTTTGCCAAAGTTCTACAGCTAATCATTGATTTCAGCTGGTACTTTTTAATCCAGGCTGAGGACTCCAAACTAGGAGTTTTTCCTCTATAGAATGTTGTCCCCCTCCTACCTCTCAGTTCAGTTCAGTTCAGTCGCTCAGTCGTGTCCGACTCTTTGTGACCTCATGAATCGCAGCACGCCAGGCCTCCCTGTCCATCACCAACTCCCGGAGTTCACTCAGACTCACGTCCATCGAGTCAGTGATGCCATCCAGCCAACTCAACCTCTGTCGTCCCCTTCTCCTGCCCCCAATCCCTCCCAGCATCAGAGTCTTTTCCAATGAGTCAACTGTTGGCATGAGGTGGCCAAAGTATTGGAGTTCCTACCCCTCACCCCCGACCAATTCCACAAAGGCCCAGAAATTATGTAGGGGGGCCCAAGCCAGTCCCAGGTTCAGAAAGTTCAGTTTCCAGTGAGAGGCAGTGGGCGTCAGTGGGTGTCTCTGCCCATCTGCCTGAGCCGAGACATGGGTCTCTGATCCTCATGGAACTTACACCGCTGACACTCCGGCTTCTCAGGCCTTTGGCTGGGGCTGGAATGCACACCACCTGCTTTCCTGGACCTCCAGCTTGCCGACAGCAGATCGTGGGACTTCGCAGCCTCCATAATCGCATAAGCCAATTCTTCATAATGCATCTCATTTTATATATAAATGTTCTCTTTCTCTGGAGAACCTTGAGTAATACAGAATCCTGACTAATGCAATCCAAACACAAGAACTTCTGTACTAAAGTCAAAGCTGAGGGTGGGGCAGGAAACTGCTTCAGAAGGCAGAACAGACTTTTCACCCTGACAAAGTGGTTTTTTGGGGAAGACGGGGGCAGGTTCTTTAAAAGGGAAAATCTCACAAAGAGGTGATGTGATCAGGGGACAGGCTGGCTGTTGAGTAGAGAATGGGTGCTGTTCCGCATCCAGCCTAAGATTTGCCTAAAGTGACCTTGGCCAGAGAATGGTGTCTACCCAAAACACATCATTCCTCCATCCAGTAAGTATATATTATCTTCCTCCTCAAGAGCATTCAGTGGCCCCTCAGTCAATGGCCTCCCGAATAAAATCCAAATTCTTTGAAAAGGCTCAGTAGACTTTCTATGATCCAAAGCCCACATCCCCTCTCTGGCCTTATCTCCTATTTCCCTGCATGCCATTCCCAAGAGTACTTACCACATTCCCCGAATATGCCACTCACTTCCACCTAGGCAGTTCCTTCAACCTGCATGATTCCTCTTGCCACCATCCCTGCCCACCCTAACCCCATACCTCCACAGGTCAAGTGCTGTTCCTTTGGCTTTATATTAAATTCTTATTGCTGTGCATCTCTTTCTCGGATTAGATTGTAAGCTCCTAATGGGCAGAAACTTTCTCACTCATCTATCTCCATATCGCCAACATTTTGTTTAATAAATATATTTCAAATTACATGCCTGCTATGTAAAGAGTATCATTATAGGTGCTGGGGATACAAAAATGAATAAGACAAATTTAGAAGGCTTCTCCACAAATTTAATGGAGAAAACCAACAGCATCTCTCTCAGTAATTAAAGTGCAAGATAAAATGTAGCATGGACACAAAAGAGGTAGCAAGTAATGCTCTAGCATTCAGATGAGAGACGGGTCCTTTGGCCAGGGATACCTGTGAGGGCTTTCTGGAAGAGGTAGGATCTGAACTCAGCCTTAAAAAAAGAGAGAGAAAGAGAGAGAGACTTGAATCAATGAAGATCAGGTGTTGAGAAAGCGGAAAACAAATGCCTGGAGTCAGGAAATTCAAGGTACATCTGGTGAATCTTTAGCTTTTAACGTCAGGCTAAAAGATTTGGCAGTTTGCTTTTTTGGTTTTTGGGGGTCACTGGAAGTCATTGAAGTTTGGGGGGAATGGGAGAGATGGGGTGAAAGCAAGATGGTTGAGAGGTGATGGTTGAGGGCTGAGTAAGGACAGTGCGGCATGTACACAACAGAAGGTATAGGACATACACAGCTCCAACCAACTCTAGACGAAACGTCCGCTTCTCTGACACACCATGCATGCCCCCACAGCCCCTCTGAAGACTCACTGACAGCCTGACTTTTTTTTTTTCCCCCACCTTTTCCATGGCTACAAAGCTGAGTTTCCAGAGTTGCAGGATCCAAGATGCAGATTGCCTTATTGGTGTCCATCTCTGACAGGCCAGGGCCTGCTGTGTATGGGCCACAGCGGAAGCTCCTCTCTCTGGGAAGAGAGCAGGTGCCTCCCTGCTCATGAAGTGGGAGACCACTTTATGTCATCCTCCCAACCCCGTCTACTTCTCTCATGATGGGAGTGGCAGCTGAAGACTCTGCCCTGAGTCCTCAAGTTCTCCTGGGTGCCATCTCTTCTGGAACACTGATGGCTCCCTACCCCCAACTCCTTCTCCCCTCCTTCAAGCTGGCCTCACCCTCAGGCACTGGATGCTGCCTCTGTTTTTCTTTTTGAATTAGACTGTCATTCCCTCCAGAGTTCATTCCTCATTTGACCCCCTAACAGAAGCCCCTCAGAAACTCCCAATTCCCTTTGCTGTATACAAAACGCCTGTGTCTCCCCAAAAGCCATATGTTGAAAGCTAATTCCCAAGATACTAGTATTTAGAAGTGGGGCTGTTAGGAAGTGATTAGGTCATGAAGGTAGAGACTTCATAAATGGAGTTAGTGCCCTTATAAAGGCGACCCTAGAGAGATTCCTTGTCCCTTCTGCCATGTGAAGACACAGCAAAAAGATTACCATCTATAAACTAGAAAACAGACCCTCACTAGAAACTTGCCAGTACCTTGCTCTTGAACTTTCAAGCCTCCAGAACCGTGAGAAACGTTTGTTGTTTATAAGCCATTCAGTCTATGGTCTTTTGTTATAGCAGCCTGAACAGACTAAAGCATTACCCTTCTAGCCACTTTCTACCCCAGGAAAGAGATTAGACCTGTGTCCTTTCATCTTCATATTCCCCTGGCAGGTATTTGTTGTTGTTGTTCAACCCCATGGACTGTAGCACACCAGGTTCCTCTGTTCTCCACTATCTCCTAGAGTTTGCTCAAATTCATGTCAGTTGAGTTGATGGTGCTATTTAACCTTTGCATCCTCTTGCCTGGTGAACCCCATGGACAGTAGGAAGAGGCAGGGAGTTAGGCCTCAAGTCTTCCATCCCATTGATGGATTCCAAGGCAAAGACTCACCAGAATGTAAGTGGCTTCCAAACTGAGACCTTCAGAACTCGGTGCTGCAGAGGGAGTCCCAGGACCTACCCAAGCCAGACAATTCTCATTGTAATGGAATGTGCCCCCTATCTAATCACAGCAGATGAGAACTGTGGGGACCTTTGATAGCCTTTCCCTCTGACAGGTTTGGTGGCAAGGACAGTGACAATCATGGCTTAGCAAAGATGAGTGAGTAGCCTGATAGAAAGGCAACAATGACCTGGGGTTCTCACTCCAGCTTTTCATGAAGATATCGTGGCAATCAGATTCTCTCTGTAGTCCCAGCATCCCTGACTGTAAGCAGAAGAGGGTCTGTCTCCTTCAGTTCAAACATCCAGGGAGGCTCAGGGCTAGGGAGTTGAGCCTCCACACACACCTTTATTTTTCCAGTTTTGCTCAGGACTCAATGACAAGGCCACCTCCTATTTTGGAAAGTGATTGGGGCTGCTCTGGGACTAGAGGCAGACATTCAAGGCTCCTGGCTCCACTTGTGGTAACAGGAAATCCATGCCTGGCACTCTCGTGTCCCCATAATAGTTCCAAAATGGGGTCCAACATTCCTAAGGCTCTGGTGGGTACTGGATTTGTTAATAAAAACAGTCTTACAGGGCTTCAAAAGTGAATCACTGACAACAGGAGCCCATCTCTCTTTGATTCCTGAATAGATGTTTCAGAACTTTAAACCTTACCAAATGGAGAATTACATTCCAAAGCCTACCTCAAAGAACAATTTCCTCTAAAATTCCAAGAGGATCAAGCCAATTGTAAATAGGAATACAGCCAGGGAAGTTTATTGGTAATTTCCTGGGGCAGGGTGTGGGAAATGCATGGAGGTCTTCTTGTCTGTGCAGCTGCTGACTGCAGAGCACCTTCACTGAAATTTCAGTCCCAGGATTTTGCTTAGGCACTCATCTAGCTACACCTCACAAAGCAGGGTCTGCTGGAGAAGGAGCCCCTTTGCCCTTTCATTTGAGCCTGCTCAGAGGACCCTGAGCTGAAAAGGTAGACCCACCTCATTTTTCAAGGGTACAAGAAGGGAGCCTGGGTTTGTGTTGAAGGCTCAGATGGTAAAGAATCCACCTGCAATGCAGGAGACCCAGGTTTGATCCCTGGGTCAGGAAGATTCCCCTGAAGAAGGAAATAGCTACCCACCCCAGTGTTCTTGCCTGGAAAATCCCATGGACAGAGGAGCCTAGCAGGCTCCAGTCCGTGGGGTTGCAAAGAGTCGGACATAATTGAGTGACTAACACACATACTTGTGTTAAGAAGAACAGAAGAGAGCCCCTTTGAAACCCAGGAGGGACCAGAGGCCACAGTGAGTCCAGATGTGGAGAAGGCCTCCCTGCAGCTGGATAAAGCTCGTTGGGTCCTTCTTTTCTGTGTAGCTTGTGGGAAGGGAGCAGGCTTTCGTATCCATTCTCTCAAGGTTTTCACCGCAACCAAGACAGGAAAGCCGAACAAGAATTTTTACCTCTCTCTTACTGGTGACACTGCCCAGCCTCAAAAGTGTAGCCACTTCAGGCCTCATAGATGGAAGGCAGGCAGGTAGATTTCAAACTCCTGCCCTAATCTTCCTTCTCCTCCACTACTCTGTGCCTCAGTCTTTCCTGGGGTGGCTCATGGACTGGAGAGCAGTTGACCCTTTGTTCCCTGAATATCAAGGGGTGACTGTGATAAATCCTCATCCAGGGCTGCTGGAAGGTCCAGATGGCTCACCTGCCACCAGGGCTGCTTCAGGGCCCTTTCTAATAAAGCCTCCCTCTTTCTGGGGCTCCATTAGCCTTGCACAGTCCATGTGTGTGTAGGGTTAAGCCATGCCCTTTACACAAACACACTTGCAGCGTCAGGCATCTTAAAAGACATGTCAACTGAGCTCATCTACCAGTTTTAGCCACAGAAGGGATGAAAGCTTAGGAGAGGCCCTCACAGCCTTGGCCCTTCTTTACCCCCTGAATCAGAGGGAGGCCAGCCCCTCACACGCACACACTCTTTGCTTACACTCTCAATAGGATCGGCCTACAGGGAAGCCATCATTACGTGTTGGGGAAGTAGGGCTGGGAGAAGGGGAGGGCAGTGACATGCTCTTGACCCTACCTTAGTGTTTCAGGGTGTTGACTAAGAAACAGGAACCTCCCAACCAGTCTAGCGCTCTCTCCACTGCACCAGACACCACAGCCTTCTCCACCAGCCTGGGCTCTTTCCCAGCACTGTGGGTGTGGCTCCACTCCCAGCTCGACTTCTGGGGTTTTTCCACTGTATCAGAGCCTCTTCCAACAGCCCTGGCTTGGGATTGGCAGCTTGACAGAGAGACCTCACTCTGCGGGAGGCCACACCCCAGCCATTAAAGTCAGAGGGTTGGCAGGAGGCCTTCTCAGTGGAGCACGGTTCTCGCAGCGCTCCCAGCCTCAGCCTCCTCTGCAGCTCCCTCAGCTGCAGGCTCATGATGTCACAGACCCTTCCCCTCAGCTGAGCTGGTTCTCAAGCAACCAAATTTCTCCTCCTCATTTCTTAAGGGAGGCTGCCTGTCAGCCACAGATGGGCACAGGCTGTGCCAAGATCTCCATGGCAACCAGAGGCCCCTGTTTCCTGCCTTGGGCAATGATCCAGAGCCAACACCCATGGAGGGCCCCCTTGCAGACCCCAGTGGGGCTGACTGTTGCTGCGGGCCCATCACACCCTGCTGTCATTCCTGGAACTTAGAAACAGCCTAGGGAGCAACCCCAGCTGAGTTTCCCTGGAAGACTTCAGACCCATTGGGAGTTTTCTGAGAAAAGTCCTGGAACGGGGCAGGCTGGGAAGGCTGTTCACTGGAATCCATCCTCTCCCTCCCATAGATTTCTCAGGGCAGAGTGTGGGGCTTCTGGTGGTAAACCTTCTTTAGGGTAATGGGTGAAAGTTGACAATTTTACAGTGTGCTAGTTGGCTTTAGACTTTGCTCTCCCTGGCAGAGGGGGTGGTTGTGATGGGACTGGAGACAGTTTGCAATGAATTAGGCAATAATCCCAGATCCTTGCTACCCCCACCTGATAAATGACCTCTGAGACATTTGAGGACCCGGCAGGATCTTAACCAGGTGGGTGTTTATCCATGTGGAGTCAAAGACTCCAGAGTGAAAGGGATGGCAGGGTGGGCACCCTGGGAGCATAGATCGAGCTGAAACTCACCGCCACAATGTCAAGAACTGGGGAGGCCTCTTCCTAGAGATTCCATCTCCAGGAGAAAACCAAATCAGAATGCAAAGTAGAACTGTACCTAGTTCGACCTGCTTCTCCTCTCTGCCCTCTGCGAATCTCCGGGAGGGAACCTGAAATTCAGTTGTGTGGATACTGTACAGGCACGGTGGTTCACAGCCTTCTCTGCTCCCTGGGGGATTCTTCTCATCAACCTCTTTCCCCAGTCTCAGGGGAGGGGAGTTTGGTTTTGCTCATCCTGTTTGTTGGGCTTTCATAATGTAGAATCAATACCCAGTTGGTGAAGATTCTGTGGTTGGACTGGCAATGGAAAGAAGGATTTGGGTCTACAGGATATTAGTCTATATAATAAAGAGAAATAGAAAATATCTCAAGGAAATTTTGGAGGCAGTGGAGGTGGGAGATTGGAAGAGAGTTGCCCTAACTTCTGCTGACTGATGAGAGGAGATTTGACAGGACCGAGAATTCTTGCCCAGTGCTGCCGTGGACATCACCATCATCTCTCCTCTCACTTTGCCAAAGGGCAAGTCTCAGGCTTGAGCTATTTGGAAGTTACTTGTGACTGCTGAAGGGCACTTCCTAGTCAGTGCTCGGACACCAAACCTCGTGGATCCAGACTTTGTGAGACTTATAACAATAATCACTCTCATGTTTACGGAATACTTAATATGTATGTCCCCAGCAGTCCTTTTTCTTGCTGTAGGTCAGCCGCTCAGTCGTGCCTGACTTTTTTGCGACCCCATGGACTGTAGCCCTCCAGGCTCCTCTGTCCATGGGATTCTCCAGGCAAGAATACTGGAGTGGGTTGCCATGCCCTCCTCCAGGGGATCTTCTGGACCCAGGGATCGAACCTGCGTCTCCTTTACCGTCTGAGCCACTTAGGGAAGCCTCCCAGCACTCCTACTAAAACCTTTGAAGGCATTGTTTGATTTAATCTTCCCAACTGCCCTGTGGAGAAGGGAACATCATTATTCCTATTTTCCAGAAACAGAACTGAGTCACAGGAGGTAACGACACTTGCCCAAAGTCAGACGTGCTGTCACCTGGCCTGGAAGGCATGAAATCCGGGTGGTGTCCAGGCAAGTTTTCTGCAGGGAGGCCAGGTGCAGCAAGCATGATGGGGAGCTCCTCTCTGGAAATTGCTAGGCTGCGCTGAAGAGGGTTCTCTGTGGAAGCCGCAGCCTCTCACTGACCCAGCAGAGCAGAAAATCAAGCTGATATGAGGCCCGGCTCCGTGGAGGCTGCCCCTCCTCAGCTCTGAGTGTCAGGAATGTGCCGGGAGCTGAGGTGATCATCTAGGACACCTTCTGTCAGCCTGTTTGTTCCCCTGCCATCTTGTGAGTCCTGGGACTGACGTGTGGGGGGACACACGGCCCAGATTAACCCCCGCTGAGGAGCGCCCTGTCGACCTTTCTGCCGAGGCGTTTCAGAACGCAAACGTCCCCCGCGAGCTCCCAGCACTTGGAGAGTCCTGCGGGACAGGGAGGGGCAGATGGCTGAGCCTCTGTACTGCCTTCCTCTGTGGCGCCAGACTTACTGTCCCTCAGGAAGGGGGTCTCTGTGGGAACCTCAGGTTTGGGAGTCAGTGGGTTCGAACCACCCTTCCCACAGGAAGCTCTGACATGATTCCGTTTGGACAAGTCACTTTCTAAACTTCATGCCTTGGTGAAATAGGAAAAACAGTAGTACCCACATAGTAGGTTTAAGGCCAACAAAATGACTTGGCACAAGGAAGTTGCTCAATAGGCCATATTCCGATCTCAGGAAAGGAGCTGAGGAGAGAGTCGAGTTTGTGGTCACTGGTCTGACAGTGTGTTATATCTGCTTTGGACTCTAATTGGTTCTGAGCATTCTTCTTGGCCCTGCGCCCAGGCACAGCTTGACCCTTTTCTCAGTGAAGCTCTTCCAGAACCTGTGCATATCTGCCTTACCAACCTTTTTCTTTTTCTTTTTCTTTTTTTTTTTTAATATACCTTATTACCTAGTACTACAGTTGGTTGCATATACAAGTCTGGGCTGGTCAGGGAGGGGCTACAGTTTTCCTAACTTTTCTGTGCGTAATCCTTAGCTTATGATGCAAAGCATGTGGCTGTTTCTGGCCACCCCTGGCCATGCTGCCTTGTCATTGCCACACACTGGCTGGTTTCTGCTCTTTGCATGGATCCAGAAAGGCAGCCCCTGCCCATGAGACCCTGGCCTCCCTCACTGGTGTTTTTCTCACAGTTTGGTAAGGCACGCAGCCATGCAATGTCCAGACAGAGCAGCAGTGTAAGGCCCTTGTCTCCAAGGGACAGTCCTGTTGGTGTCTCTCCCTCAGGGAGGCTCTTTGCTTTGTCCTCACATTGCCCTGGGTTTGATTCCTGGCTCTGCCACTCACTGTGAGAACTTGAGCAAATTACCTCCTCTCATGGAGCCTCTGTAAAATGTAAAAACCTTGTTTTCATAGGTTGTGAGGTTTAAATGTAAAGCTCCCAGCACCCAGTAGGTCCCCAATAAATATTAGCTCCCTTTTCAGTTCCTGTGGGGCAATCAGGAATGTTGAACTGAAGACACTTCCTAGGGGTTTCCCTGGTGGATCAGATGGCAATGACTCTGCCTGCAGTGCAGGAGACCCGGGTTCGATCCCTGGGTTGGGAAGATCCCCCAGAGAAAGGAAAAGGCAACTCACTCCAGGTTTCTTCCCTGGGAAGTCCCAGGGACAGAGGAGCCTGGCGGGCTACAGTCCATGGGGTGGCAAAGAGTCAGACATCACTGAGGGACTAACACTAGCAAGCTCTCGAAAGCCCCGGCTAAGAAGAGGAAGGCCGCCAGGAGCCAGGGGAGACCGCTGATACCACCTGCCTCCCTGCCTGCGCTGCCTCCTCTGAGCAGGAGCTGGGCCAGGGCCGTTCTGAGACAAGTGAGCAGCCTCCCTGAGGCTAAGAACCAGACACTCCAGCCAACTGTCAGGTACCAGCCCCTCCATGCGCTCAGGCTATGTCGCAGAGCTACGGAAGCAAAGGTGCCGAGGAGGGAAGGTCTCTGGGGACAGAAACACAGCTAAGAGGAAGGCCAGCTCCACAGGCCTGCTCTGCTATTCTAGTTCCCACAGTCTGCAGACACCCTCTTGCAACGCACAACTGACCAACTCCAGTCAGGCTGGAAGGATTTCTGCACCCATTCCACAAGAGAGAGATGCCCACACCGGACAATCCTTAGTTTCCATTCCAGCTGAAGGAAGAGCACAGGCCCTAGGGCTTTTTTGGGAAAGAATTGTATTTCTTAAGTCTTCTTTCTGAATCATGTAGCACTAGCCAGCTGCAACTGAGCAGCACTGGGGTTCAGCAAATATCATTGTCACAATGTTTGCCATTCGCAAATAGCACTTATACTACTCTACTCAATGCACTTCTCTAAACCCACTGTATTTTACAGTCTCATCCTTAACAAATATGTGCCTGATAAACCAGTTTCATTTAATTTACAAAAAAGTATATCACTGGTTTTAGAAAAGGCAGAGGAACCAGAGATCAAATTGACAACATCCGCTAGATCATCAAAGAAAGCAAGAGAGTTCCAGAAAAACATCTATTTCTGCTTTATTGACTATGCCAAAGCCTTTGACTGTATGGATCACAATAAACTATGGAAACTTCTGAAACAGATGGGAATACCAGACCACCTGACCTGTCTTTTGAGAAATCTGTATGCAGGTCAGGAAGCAATAGTTAGAGCTGGACATGGAATAACAGACTGGTTCCAAATAGGAAAAGGAGTATGTCAAGGCTGTATATTGTCACCCTGCTTATTTAACTTATATGCAGAGTACATCATGAGAAATGCTGGGCTGGAGGAAGCACAAGCTGGAATCAAGATTGCCAGGAGAAATATCAAGAACCTCAGATATGCAGATGACACCACCTTTATGGCAGAAAGTGAAGAGGAACTAAAAAGCCTCTTGAAGAAAGTGAAAGAGGAGAGTGAAATAGTTGGCTTAAAGCTCAACATTCAGAAAACGAAGATTATGGCATCCGGTCCCATCACTTCATGGGAAATAGATGGGGAAACAGTGGAAATGGTGGCTGACTATTTTTCTGGGCTCCAAAATCATTGCAGATGGTGACTGCAGCCATGAAATTAAAACATGCTTACTCCTTGGAAGGAAAGTTATGACCAACCTAGACAGCATATTACAAAGCAGAGCCATTACTTTGTCAACAAAAGTCCGTCTAGTCAAGGCTATGGTTTTTCCTGTGGTCATGTATGGATGTGAGAGTTGGACTATAAAGAAAGCTGAGTGCTGAAGAATTGATGCTCTTGAACTGTGGTGTTGGAGAAGACTCTTGAGAGTCCCTTGGACTGCCAGGAGATCCAACCAGTCCATCCTAAAGGAGATCAGCCCTGGGTGTTCATTGGAAGGACTGATGTTGAAGCTGAAACTCCAATACTTTGGCCACCTGATGCAAAGAGCTGACTCATTTGAAAAGCCCCTGATGCTGGGAAAGATTGAAGGTGGGAGGAGAAGGGGATGACAGAGGATGAGAGGGTTGGGTGGCATCACTGACTCAATGGACATGGGTTTGGGTGAACTCTGGGAGTTGGTGATGGACAGGGAGGCCTGGTGTGCTGTGGTTCATGGGGTCACAAAGAGTCGGACATGACTGAGTGACTCAACTGAACTAAACTGATATCACTATACAGTCAGAATTTTGAAATGCTCAGTTCTCTGATCCTTACTCAACCCCCTGGAGGGGTGCTAACCACACCATAGAAAACACTGGGCTAGTGAACAACCTAGCAGTGGGATCATGTGACAAGCTCACACACACATCAGGGCTAAAAGCAGGAGCTCAGTAACTTTGCTGCTCTATCACAAGGGCCTGAAGATAGCTACTAGGGGTTTGGTTTGTGGACAAAGAATTCCAGTGGCCAAATCAGTGAACAAAGGATGGCGTGGCCATAAAGTCATCAGCCACTGTAGCCACTTCCAACAGTGCACCCTGAGCAGACGGAAAAGAATAGGATGCTGACACCAGACAGCTGAGGTGCATGCTAAAGGAATAATTTCATTAAGCCCAGACAAAATGAATCTTCCCATACAAAGTGCTAAATTCATTAACTTTCAGATATTTGTTTTTTTCTCGTATTCAACTACGTGGTTTGTTTTTCACAACACTGCTATATATCCTGCCTCTTCCCTGGCCTCTTCAGGACAATCCTTCAGAGCTGAGAGTCTGTCTCTTGGGCTTAAGTCCTTAGTATGTCTGCTGAATAAAATGTAATTCTCAAGCTTTTTGGTTGTGCTTTTTTCTCCAGTTTACAGCAATCATCTTATGGGACCTCTAGTCATGAAATGGTGAACATTCATCTTGATTCTAAAACCAAACCACCAAAATTCAATAATGACTCTGGTTAAACATGGTGGGTTGAACTCACATGTTTATCTTAGGTCCTTCCCTAGATCCCACTAAAGTAATGGGAAAAGAACATACAAAAGTATAATCCTACAAAGACCCAGAGACCGGAAGAGGAGACAACCACAGACAAGGTCTGCTGACAATTGTTTAGAAGGTCGAAATTAGCGTGACCAGCACCAGATGAAACTCAGGTGCTCACAGCAGGGCGTGGGGAAGAGATGGAAGCTGATTTGCCCTGCAAAGCACTTAGATGGGCTTGGGAATTGGAAGGAGTGCAGTGTGGGGCTGAAACAATGGATATGAGACACCCAGATTCCTATCCTTATATGTGCAACAAAATGACTGCCTCCTGCCTCCACCCTCACTGAAAATAGGGGGTCTATTTTCTGGGGAAATGCAATCAGGATGAAGTACAGTGGTGAGAGGTACTGGTTAAAGACAGGGGCATAAGAGCATGTTTACATACAGAGAAGCCCCTTCTTGAGGCAGTTCCCAGAGAGTTAGCATGAAGCTTATACTCCCAGGTAGAGACATGGAGCTCCTTCTCTGGAGAGATGAACGGCCTCGAAAAGTTCCCCAAATACCGACTTCTGAGAGACTAGGGTGGCAAAGCTGCCTCCCCTGTTACCCTCATGGAAGCCCTTTGACAGACCTGCCTGTGCACATTGAGCTTCTAACCCACTTTAAAGCAACTTGCTCAAATATAAGTGCCAGCTGAGGAGTTTCACAGTCTGTCCACAGTTTGGAGTAAAGTAGCCTTAGGAATGTTAGAAGATGGAGCCAGCTGAAAACTGCATGCACGCTACACCACTTCAGTCGTATCCGACTCTTGTGACCCTGTGGACTGTAGCCCACCAGGCTCTTCTGTCCATGGGGATTCTCCAGGCAAGAATACTGGAACTGGAGTGGGTTGCCATGCCCTCCTCTAGGGGATCTTCCTGACCCAGGGACCAAACCTGCTTCTCTTATGTCTCCTTCATTGGCAGGCGGGGTGGTTGTTTTCTTTTTTTTTTTAACCACTAGCGTCACCTGGAAAGCCCAATGAAACCTGTGGTGAAGGACAAACAGTTGGTCAAGAAAGGTACCCTGGTTGGCTGTGGTGCAGGACATCTTTTTTTTTTTTGACATCTATTTGGCCTGCAGGTTCACTGTCCTCTTCTCCATCATGCTTTGGGCTCTGAGGGGCTGACCTGAAGGAAACACACAGTAGCAGTACCCCCATCCCTCTGCCATCCTTGGAGACTGGGGTAGAGGGCGAGTGAGATGGAGCCCTCTATGTGGGACTGAGTTGTCTGTGTCTGTGAACTCCTGTCTTTCCTGGTGACCACTTCTTTCTGTTGCCCCATCAGGCCTAGGACTGGTAACTAGGATACCACACTGCAACTAATGGTTTCTCTGTACTCTGCCTGCACCTTGGGAAACCGTTCCTTTATTGATCTCTTCAAATTACCCAGTTTGAGGGTGCCATTTATTTCCTGCCACGACTCTGACTTGAAGCACCAAACAATATTTACATCATCAAAATGTGAAAACTGACTGCTGAGTACCAGAAAACCTGTGAAATAACTATAGTGGGAAGCTGGAGAAAGGGAAATGGGAATAATGGTATAAGAACACCAAATCCTTAACTGCCGTGATAGTAGTGAATAACAAAATTGATAAACCGGGAATGGTATAATATAAGCTAAAGGAGTTGAAAGTGATGAATTCTGTGAAGAGGGAAGTTGATGGACATGATGTTGTGGTATGTACCCTTTATGCTTTTGATTTTTAAAATTATGAGCATGTATAAATTTGCAAAAAATTTAATTTTAAAAAAGTAAAATGTAAGGAGAAAACAGGACAGTGAAAACTTTTTGAATTCTTCGGAGGACCTAGTGCATAATGGTTGCTTAGGTACCAACAGCAGAGTTGAACCCTACGTGGCTTTCCCTTAGAGCTTCAGGTCCCCAAGAATCTGTCACTGCCCTTCAGGAAAATGAAGCCATCTGTGCTTGACAGTGTGTGTGGCCTGATAGCAGGGTGGGGAGAAAATAAGGCGATTAGGGAGAGAGGTCAATAGTTCGCAGCTGCATAATTTGCTTTAAGGAGCAGAGCCTGAATCTTAGCTCTCCTCTCTCAAATAGGAGTCCGGGTCTTTAGGCAAGTTATTTCACCTCTCCAATCCTCAGTTTATTAAGTTCCATGAGGGCACAATCTATTATAACCATCACCTTTTCCTGATTGGAGACTTTATATAGTGGGGGCTGTAGACTGATGCATAGTAGGAGCTTGACAAATAATTGAGTGAATCCTTAACTATAAAGAGGAACACATTTGAGTCAGTTCTAATGAGGTGGATGAACCTAGAGTCCGTTAGACAGAGTGAGGTAAGTCAGAAAGAGAAAGACATATCGTATATTAATGCATATATATGGAATCTAGAAAGATAGTACTGACGATCCTACTTGCAGGGTGGCGAAGGAGACACAGACATTTTGGACACAGTGCTGGAAGAAGAGGGTGGGAAGATATGAGAGAACACATTGAAACGTATTTATTACCACATGTAAAGTCGATAGCTGCGGAGTTCGATATATGACTCAGCGAACCCAAGGCCAGTGCTCTGTGACAACCTAGAGGGGTGGGATGGGGAGGCAGGTGGAAGTGGGGGTTCAAGAGGGACGGGACATGTGTACTCCTAATGCTGATTCATGTTGATGTGTGGCAAAAACCACCAGAATATTGTCAAGTAATAATCCTCTAATTGGAAAACTGGAAAAAGAATAACTGAGTGAATCATAAGGATTAATTAAGAATGTACATATAGCACGGCAAATGTTTGGTAAATAGATCAAATAAACAATTTTTTTCCTCTCTTACTTTCTGCCTCAGTTCCCTATCAATGTTGATATCAATCAGCTTTGAGCTGAAGTCTGATAGAGGTAAATAATAATAAATGGTACAAAGAACAATTATTGAGTCCTTAATTTGTGCCTTGCAAGCTTATATTAGTTTATTCAATTTTCACTCCCTAAGTACTCTTATTATGCCCACTTTACAAGTGAGGATGCTGAGGCATAAGCAGTGACGGCTGAGTGCGGAAGAATCAATGCTTTTGAACGGTGGTGTTGGAGAAGACTCTTGAGAGTCCCTTGGACTGCAAGGAGATCAAACCAGGAGATGTCCTAAAGGAGATCCATCCTGAATATTCACTGGAAGAACTGATGCTGAAGCTGAAACTCCAATACTTTGGCCACCTGATGCAAAGAGCTGACTCATTTGAAAAGCCCCTGATGGTGGGAAAGATTGAAGGCAGGAGGAGAAGGGGACAACAGAGGGTGAGATGGTTGGATGGCATCACCGACTCAATGCACATGAGTTTGAGCAAGCTCTGGGAGTTGGTGATGGACAGGGAAGCCTGGCGTGCTGCAGTTCACGGGGTCGCAAAGGGTCAAACACGACTGAGCAACTGAACTGAACTGAATGGCTTAGCTAGAAAGCGGTGGACTAGGATTTGAACACAGGCAGCTCAGCTTTAGAGCTTAAGCACTTACTCATTTACTAGATTGTTAACAACCTATTCATGTAACCCAGAAAATGGATCACTATCAGGTTTTTCACGAAATTCCTTCTTGCCAAAGCAATACTTGTGATATGCTACTGTCCAGACAACAAAGTCACCACTTTTGGGTCTGGGGATGTGTTCACTGAAGCCTGTTAGTGACCTTGTTTTGAAGAGAAACCCATTCACGTATTTTATCAAGCTTCAGGGTTGCTCTCTTGCTAACTCAGCATATCTTCTTATTCTTTGATCCCAACGTCTTTAAAAAAAAATAATTTTATTTACTTATTTATTTTTGGCTGTGCTGGGTCTAGTTGTGGAGGGCGGAAGCTACTCTCTGGTTGCGGTTTGAGGGCTTCTCCTTGCGGTGGCTTCTCTTGTTGCATAGCGCAGGCTCTAGAGTGCTGGCTCAGTAATTGTGATGCGTGGGGTTTAGTTGTTCTGTGGCATATGGGATCTTTCCCCTCAGGGATCAAACCCGTGTTTCCTGCATTGGCAGGCCAGTTCTTTATCACTGAGCCGCCAGGGAAGCCCCCAACCTCCTTTTTCAAAAATTTTTTCAGTGGAATATAGCTGATTAACAATGTTGTGTTAGTTTCACGTGTATAGCAAAGTGGATCAGTTATACATATACATATACCCATTCTTTCAGATTCTTTTATCTCATTGGTCATTATGGAGTATTGAGCAGAGTCCCCTATGCTATACAGTAGGTCCTTATTAGTTATCTATCTTATATATAGTAGTGTGTATATGTCAACACCAACCATCCATTAATCCCTCCTCCTGCTTACCCCCTGGTAACCATAAGTTTGTTTTTGACGTAGATTCCAACTTCTGTCTTTAAGAAAAAATCTTAGCAAGTAGTTAAAATATAATAAGATGTGCTTCTTTTCCCATTTCCACTAATAAAAAAGGGAAAGTTTTCTTCCCTAAATATGAAACACAGGATATGAAATGAAACATTCATTTCAAACAAATTTTGGATACTAATTTATAGTTTCTTTTAACTTACAGTTGTCCTTTAATCTATATTTTACATTTTACATCCCAGGGAAGAATATAGAAACATTCTCTTCAGGTTCTCAAAAGAGTGGAAAGAGTTTATTTCATAAATACTGCAACTGAAGTGTGCAATTAGTTATAAGCAACTTCATATAGGTAATTTGGAGAATGCAGGGCACCACTAAGAAGTGACTATTAATAAGTCTATTAAAGATAAGCCATGAAAATTAGCTTTGGGGGGCAGTTTTGGGTGGGGTAAGAGTACAAAACTAGGCACCTTTACTGTTCATTGAGGGAATTTCCATTCAGGTTTCTCAACAAGGAACTTAGGAAGATGTTGCCTTTTACTGTATGGCTCAGTGAAAACCTGTGTCAGCAGACACTCACCTGACACATATCAAGTGTTGGACTCTGTCCCAAGTGCCCTGTATACTCTGTTATCCTTGCGGTAACCCTACCAGCTAAGTGCTACTATCAGTTCAGATCAGCCGCCCAGTCGTGTCCGACTCCTTGTGATCCCATAAATCGCAGTACGCCAGGCCTCCCCGTCCATCACCAACTCCCAGAGTCCACCCAACTCATGTGCATTGAGTCGGTGATGCCATCCAGCCATCTTATCCTCTGTCGCCCCCTTCTCCTCCTGCCCCCAATCCCTCCCAGCATCAGGGTCTTTTCCAATGAGTCAACTCTTCACATGACGTGGCCAAAGTATTGGAGTTTCAACCTCAGCATCAGTCCTTCCAACGAACACCCAGGACTGATCTCCTTTAGGATGGACTGGTTGGATCTCCTTACAGTCCAAGGGACTCTCAAGAGTCTTCTCCAACACCACAGTTCAAAAGCATCAATTCTTCAGCGCTCAGCTTTCTTCACAGTCCAACTCTCACATCCATACATGACTACTGGAAAAACCATAGCCTTGATTAGACGGACCTTAGTCGGCAAAGGAATGTCTCTGCTTTTCAATATGCTATCTAAGTTGGTCATAACTTTCCTTCCAAGGAGTAAGTGTCTTTTAATTTCAAGGCTGCAATCACCATCTGCAGTGATTTTGGAGCACCCCCAAATAAAGTCTGACACTGTTTCCACTGTTTCCCCATCTATTTCCCATGAAGTGATGGGACCAGATGCCATGATCTTAGTTTTCTGAATGTTGAGCTTTAAGCCATCTTTTTCACTCTCCTCTTTCACTTTCATCAAGAGGCTTTTTAGTTCTTCCTCACTTTCTGAAGAACTATGATGAAATATGATGAACCTGACGAACTATGGATGGAGGTTCGTGACATCGTACAGGAGACAGGGATCAAGATTATTTCCAAGGAAAAGAAATGCAAAAATGCATTGTACAGGCTTTTTAGTTCCTCTTCACTTTCTGATGAACTATGATGAAATATGATGAACTTGATGAACTATGGAGGGAGGTTCGTGACATTGTGCAGGAGACAGGGATCAAGATCATTTCCATGGAAAAGAAATGCAAAAAAGCAAAATGGCTGTTTAAGGAGGCCTTACAAATAGCTGTAAAAAGAAGAGAAGCAAAAAGCAAAGGAGAAAAGGAAAGATATTCCCATTTGAATGCAGAGTTCCAAAGAATAGCAAGGAGAGATAAGAAAGCCTTCTTCAGTGATCAATGCAAAGAAATAGAGGAAAAGAACAGAATGGGAAAGACTAGAGATCTCTGCAAGAAAATTAGAGATACCAAGGGAACATTTCATGCAAAGATGGGCTTGATAAAGGACAGAAATGGTATGGACCTAACAGAAGCAGAAGATATTAAGAAGAGGTGGCAAGAATACACAGAAGAATTGTACAAAAAAGATCTTCACGACCCAGATAATCACAATGGTGTGATCACTCACCTAGAGCCAGACATCCTGGAATGTGAAGTCAAGTGGGCCTTAGAAAGCAGCACTATGTGGTACGAGTAGGGAGGAAGGAGGAGGGTTCAGGATGGGGAACACATGTATACCTGTGGCGGATTCATGTTGATGTATGGCAAAACCAATACAATGTTGTAAAGTAATTAACCTCCAATTAAAATAAATAAATTTATATTAAAAAAAAGCATCACTATGAACAAAACTAGTGGAGGTGATGGAATTCCAGTTGAGCTGTTTCAAATCCTGAAAGATGATGCTGTGAAAGTGCTGCACTCAATCTGCCAGCAAATTTGGAAAACTCAGCAGTGGCCACAGGACTGGAAAAGGTCAGTTTTCATTCCAATTCCAAAGAAAGGCAATGCCAAAGAATGCTCAAACTATTGCACAATTACATTCATCTCACATGCTAGTAAAGTAATGTTCAAAATTCTTCAAACCAGGCTTCAGCAACATGTGAACCGTGAACTTCCAGATGGTCAAGCTGGTTTTAGAAAAGGGAGAGGAACCAGAGATCAAATTGCCAACATCCACTGGATCATCAGAAAAGCAAGAAAGTTCCAGAGAAACATCTATTTCTGCTTTATTGACTATGCCAAAGCCTTTGACTGCGTGGATCACAATAAACTGTGGAAAATTCTGAGAGAGATGGGAATACCAGACCACCTGACCTGCCTCTTGAGAAACCTATATGCAGGTCAGGAAGCAACTGGACATGGAACAACAGAGTGGTTCCAAATAGGAAAAGAGGTACGTCAAGGCTGTATATTGTTACCCTGCTTATTTAACTTCTATGCAGAGTACATCATGAGAAACGCTGGGCTGGAAGAAACACAAGCTGGAATCAAGATTGCTGGGAGAAATATCAATAACCTCAGATACGCAGATGACACCACCGTTATGGCAGAAAGTGCTACCATAACACTCAACAGATGAAGAAGAAACTGGCGCACAGATTAAGTCACATAGCTAGTGAGCTTCGCAGCTGGGACTTGAGTCCAGCAGCGTAGGTTCAAAGCCTGGGCTGCAATGGCTGCTCCGCCCTGTGTCTGCCACTGCTGAGGCGGCAGTCCATCCTGGAAGCGCCTGATAGAGCACTCCTTTGTTTTCTGCTTCTTACATCTGCGGGTCTTGGGTGACAATCTGATTGTACAAGTAAAATTCCAAGGAATTTCTGTATTCAGGCCAGACATAGCCTGTTCTTATGGATAACTGGGTACCAGAAGTAGCACACTAATGAGGAAGACCAAAATTCACAAAATTTTGCTTACATGAAGGGGA
The DNA here is from genome assembly GCF_023091745.1 of Budorcas taxicolor. Classification (NCBI taxonomy): domain Eukaryota; kingdom Metazoa; phylum Chordata; class Mammalia; order Artiodactyla; family Bovidae; genus Budorcas; species Budorcas taxicolor. The sequence goes on from NC_068934.1 coordinate 26,721,283, forward strand.
CCATGAGTGGATTCTCTAAGGAGATAAGCCCCCTGGTCAGGGTTTATCTTAAAGGGTATAAATGTGTTCACAGGTGTTTCTTTGCTAGAAAAATCTCTGTAGGCTAGGAAAATAACTTTAAGTGCATGGAAAAAAATGTCTTGGAGAAAATGCACTAAGCACTACCTCAAGAGAATGAGACTTGGGGTAAGGATACAGAAACATTTTCTATTTTATATATATCAGTACTATTCAAACCTTAAACCTTAAAAAATAATACTTTCGTAATCAAAAAATGGACATTAATGGTCAGTGATCTTGTCATTCCCTTTTCACTATTCAGTTCACCACTCAGACACTTGAACCAGAAAGATATACATTTGAGTAAAGGAGGTCTGTGAATTCTAACACCTCTTGAAACTGAATTTGACATGCTGGTGCTGCTGCTGCTGCTAAGTTGCTTCAGTCGTGTCCAACTCTGTGTGACCCTATAGACAGCAGCCCACCAGGCTCCCCCGTCCCTGGGATTCTCCAGGCAAGCACACTGGAGTGGATTGCCATTTCCTTCTCCAATGCATGAAAGTGAAAAGTGAAAGTGAAGTTGCTCAGTCGTGTCTGACTCTTTGCGACCCCATGGACTGCAGCCTAGCAGACTCCTCAGTCTATGGGATTTTCCAGGGAAGAGTACTGGAGTGGGTTGCCATTGCCTTCTCCAGAATTTGACATGAGGGAAGGGCAAATCCAGTGAGGTATAGACATTTCTGTAATTGCAACTAGTGTATAGTTAAGTCTTGTTTTTCAATCCAATCTGAGTCTTTATCTTTTAGAGTGTTCAGTCTGTTTTAATTGCTAAGGTGCGTGCTGGGCTTTTCAGGTGGCTCAGATGGTAAAAAATCTGCCTGCAATTCAGGTGACCTGGGTTCTATCCCTCGGTAGGGAAGATCCGCTGCAGAAGGGAATGGCAACCCACTCCAGTATTCTTGCCTGGAGAATTCCATGGACAGAGGATCCGGGCGGGCTACCATCCATGGGGTCACAGAGTCAGACAACATTAGTGACTGAACAAGAGGGTGGGTTTGAGTCTTGCTTAATACCATCTTGCTATTTATTTCTATGACTACAGATGAGTAAAATTTAAAGATTAAGCCAGTTTTACCTCATGCTTCAGCCTACTTTTAAAGATAATTTTTATTTTTTGGTCACACACAGGGCTTATGGGATCTCAGTTCCCTGACCAGCGATCACACCTGGGCCCACAGCAGTGAGTGCCAAGATTTAACCACTAGGCTGCCAGGGAATTCCCTTCAGCCTACTTCTGTTATCCATCCCAAAAAACACAGCAGGTTACTAGGTGGCCAGAGAGGGTATAGGTTTTTCAAGCTGTATTGTTAGGGGAAATGGGAACACCCGGACCTCTGGCTCCACCTCAATAGGTATAATTAATTTCATGTTTGTCATATTAGGGGTTCTGGGAAAGACTTATGAAAACTGGACTCTGCGGTTAGTTTCCAAAGTCTTTTCTGTGACTTAAATTCGTACCCAATCGAGGATATGGACTACAAACCAAGTCTGATCATCTCTGAACCAAGTTCTAGGAACTGCTCCAGCTCTGGATAATTAAAGAGCTGAAAATAACTAAGACTCCCCTGGCCTCAGGAACTGGGAGAACAGCTGAGTCTTGAAGAAGCTAAACTGGGAAAGGGCAGAGGTAATGCAATGAGGAATCCCATGCAGGTTCTGACACTGGAAACAGCAAACCTAAGTTTAAAACGGGCAGCTTTCCATCCAAGGGCCACTGTGGCTCCAGATGACATATGCACCAATAGGAAATCACTTTCTGGATTAAACCCTCAGCCTGGATGAGTGGGTTACCTTTCTGTTATGGATGTTTAAGGAATCTTGTTTTCTCAGATTGAAGCAGGCAACACAAGGTATCCTCCTCATTTTGTAGCTTAAGTCCAAAGTAAACTAGACTATTGATGTTTATGCTTTTTTCCAGGAGAAACTCATTCTTCTGGGGCACGGCATGCTTTCCCTATGCTATGACATTTTGTAGCCTTCCAGGCTAATGGGCCCTGCTAAGCAGACTAATCCCATAATGTGATTTGCCTTAAAAGTAGCACACAGTAGAAGAACTGCAGGCAGGAATGACTGACAGGGTAAAGGAAAAACTGGGCAAGAAAAGCCTGGGCTGGGGAATAAAAGCTTTCAACTTCACCAGTATCTTACCTAAGTGGCTACTGGAGTTTAGCAGTCTCGGGTAAGCCTTGCCACTTACTGGAGTAAATTACTTAACATCAAAGCCTTTTCTAAAGGTGCTTGGCACAGTGCTGGTTTATCACGGCTCTCAATTACCAGTAGCTGCTATCATTTTCCACAATGGGAAGATGGGGTCATGGTAGGCCTGAACAGCTGCCAAAGTTCAATTTGAAAGGACTCCAAGGATCAAGTATATCAGACGTTAGCTGGACTTGAAACTGAGAGCTACCTTTGGTGAAATCTCCTGTTAAGTCCTTCATTCCTTATAAGACTTCATCTCATATCTTCCTACTTATCAGAATTCCACTTAATTTGGACCTAGTTTTCCAGTCTGGATTGTTCCAAAGTCTTATGAAGGTTTTGGCATTTCTAATTGGCTGGACTTTTTTTATCTACAAGCCAACCAACAGTAATTCCCTCACAAAAACAATTAATGCTTAAAATTTTCTCCAAGATTCACTCACACCTAATGGTTAAGGTCTGAATTTAAAAAAAAAATCTTTATTTACTTGACTGCACTCGGTCTTTGTTGAAACATTCAGGATTTTTTGTGTGTGTGGCATGCAGGATCTTTAGGTGTGGCCTGGGAACTCTTAGTTGCAGCATGTGGAATCAAGTTCCCTGATCAAGAATGGAACCAGAGTTCCCTGCACTAGGCTTACAGTTTTAGCCACTGGACCACCAGTGGGAAGTCCCAAGACCTGAATTCCTTACCTTGGCATACAAAGCCATTTGCAACTTGAATTAAACTGATTTTCTTCAGCCTCTTATCACTTTCAACTCTCCAACACTATTGCCCTCAAACGCCTTTCCTTTCATTCACACCTTCACCACGCCCTTCCCTCTTCTATCTTCAAGGCTGAGCTAAAATGTCATCTCTTCAGTGAAGCCTACCCAATTCCCCCAATGGTTTCTTCCTTCACAGTTCCGTTATACTTATCACTTAATCTTTAACAGAGAACTTACCCGAGATATACTTTCTTCTATTTCAAACATTTTTTGATCTGCTCCATTGCTATTGCTTATAGAGTAGTTGTGACAATAATACATTTGAAATGTGCTTTGTAAAACCGTAAGGTATAACACACCATCACTACACTTGGCTGGAAGAGAAATGGCAGGACTGAAGCAGAAGAGTGATGTTGCTTTCCTTTTACTGGCTCGAAGTCTGAACTGGTTTTTGACCTACTATATCCACTCGTGTTCTTGCCTGGAGAATCCCAGGGACAGGGGAGCCTGGTGGGTTGCCGTCTATGGGGTCACACCAAGTCGGACACGACTGAAGTGACTTAGCAGTAGCAGTCACAGCCACTTTCTATCGGAGAAGGCAATGGCACCCCACTCCAGTGCTCTTGCCTGGAAAATCCCACGGATGGAGGAGCCTGGAAGGCTGCAGTCCACGGGGTCGCTGAGGGTCGGACACGACTGAGTGACTTCACTTTCACTTTCACGCACTGAAGAAGGAAATGACAACCCACTCCAGTGCTCTTGCCTGGAAAATCCCAGGGACGGGGTAGCCTGGTGGGCTGCCGTCTATGGGGTTGCACAGAGTCGGACACGACTGAAGCAACTTAGCAGCAGCAGCCACTTTATATGGAAAATAACCACTTGAATAATGGCTTAAAAAAGTAATGAGTAGCTCTCGAGCAACCCAACCAAGTAAGCATCACACATAAGGAGAATCCACAAGATGTGTTGCAGTTGAAAGAGTATCTATAAAAAGCTTTACTTTTTCCTGTAATTTTAATACAAGATATCTAAAGTCTTAGATGGAACACTGACTTGATCCTATTAGGAACAAAATATGGCACGGATTCTAAAAACATGAACATATCTTTTTTTTTCTTTCCATTTAGGCTTTGTACTTACTATGTAATGATTATCACTTTGCCAACAGTCAGATATTAGAGAAAGAGAGATATGAGAAACATCTTTTATTTTTTTTCTAAAGAGGTGAAAATAAGATTTCTTATATTTCTCACTCATAAGATTTTTAAACTCTTAAAAATGCAATTTCCTCTTTTCAAAGCACATGCCATCTTAAAAAAAATCTTAGCAATGTACATTTGCACTCAAAGAAAAACATGCAGCGCCATTGTCCTCTGACAAAATTCTGCATAAAAACCTCACACGACTTTCTGCAAACATGTCCCCTCTTTATCATTTAGGGACTCCAAACCACAAACATTCAGTGCAATATTTATTGTTTCTTATTTCCGTAGGAAACACAGGACCAATGATGTCTTCTGACTACAACTGTTTCTGGATGGCTGAGCAACAGTCTCCCTCTGCTTTAAAGTACTCTCTTTAACTTGCTGATGTAAGGTACAACTAGAATTCAGCAAAACTTGAGGATCCAAGTGGAAGATGGAGGAGAAATACTTAAGGTGTACCCTGTGCCATAAACTTAGGAAAAAAATTTACACAGAAAAACAAAACAAAACAAAAACCTCAGATTTATCAATGCACCCTTTTAAAAAGTGTTTTTTTTTTTTTAATTTCTGAAAGCAGCTTAATGTGAATCAAAAGCAGTTCCTGAGTAACTGCAGTAAACAGTGTCTTTTTAAAATATATATATATATATATTTGCAACTTAGCTCATTTTGGTTCTGCCTTAATTTACTTCCCCAGCTTTTAGTTTAATCACAGTTCCTTTCCTTTCAGTTCTCAATGTGCAAGTACAACAGCATCAGCTCCAAGAGTCGGCGTGCTGCAGATGTTTCTTGTCACTCCTGTGTGATCACCTGCATGTCGTCAGGCCAGGTTTCCAGAGTGACTGCAGGCCACAGTTCTCTCAGTCTCACAAAACCTGTGAGACCTGCAGACACTTCACGTTTTCTTCATCAGACGCCGTGACTGCCACGTGTGGAGCTTGTTGTAGGCCGTCTGCAGCATCTCCTCTATGTGACTTACCAGCTGAAAAACAAACAACACTCTTAAGCAACAAGGGCTAATGGCTGGTGAGGTTAATGCTTCTGACTCAGATCTGGTCCATATTTCAGAGCACAGTTGCAAAGCTCTTTTTTATTTCCCCAATGAGGCAACACGTAGGCCCTCTGTGAAGGTTCTCAGATACATTTCGTCTAGAAAGGTAAGAGGAATGGGGGCGGTGTACAGCAGAGGCTGAAATTCACCTGCTCTGCCTACACTGTATGTCTGCCCTGTCATTAACCAGCCACAAAACAACAGGAAAATCTGTGTTACAGGCCTGTTTCTTCGGTCAAATCAGAGAGGTTTCGAGATTTAAACATTAGACTTCTAAGTAAGATCCAGAGGGCATCAACACTATCTGAGAGAAAATATAAAAAATGCCCTACTCCCCTGAAGATTCTGAGGCAGCAGGTCTGAGATGATACCCAGGAATCTTCTCATTTTCACAAGCTTCTGAGCCTGATTCTGCTGAACAAGCTTGAGAAGCACTTTTCTGTGCTCTCTAGGTCTTTTCCAGCTCTCAACACTTCAGGATTTCCACATAATTCAGTAGATTATAGAAAAATGTAATTGGTCTTAAAGCTCCACACAGGTACTATGAAACCCCTTAGGTCAGGACTATGTACTTTGAGTAGAAAAAATTTTTGCCCTCATCATAGACATAACTAGAAGTCAACAGGACCACACTGATCTAAGCTGATAAAGACTCCTGAGGTAGAATGTCCTTGGATTATCTGTTTCCTTGGAAGTGGACAGTGTAATTTACATGGTTGGAAGTACAATTTTTGTAAAGTCTCCAAGTCAATTTTGGCAGTATGGAGACAGAGAACAGGAAGGCTTAAATCCTTACAGCATGCCAACAATTTGGATTCAATCTTAGGTAGAGTTAGAAACAAACAAAACAAACCTTTATTACCACATCTGTTATCACTAAGTGTGTTTGTGTAGGGGAGTGTTATTTACTTCTGTCTGTAAACTACATAAAAATCATTTATTCTGCTTGACAGGCCACATGTTTCCACAGTACCAGTTAGAAGAGATAACCACCACAGCCTCGGGTAAGGCTGCTCAGGGGCTCAGAATTCTTTTTACCAGAGTCCTTTTTACAGTGCTCCAGGCAGTTACAATCAAACGAGAAGGCACAGGAACTGAAATCTGAGATCCTTGCTCTGCTGTGGGAAGACACTTCAAGCTTCTTTTCTGATTATAAATAATATTATTACGTTTTGAGGGAAAAAACCAATGTTTAGGGAATAAAAACTTACTAAAAATATTACTAATGAAGATTTTTCAGCTTTCAACTGTGAAATTTCCTGTTTTGATTATCCTACTTACACACTGAACAGAAATAGTTTTATATGTTATTTTTTTCCTAGTCATCTCTGAGAAAGACTTGCATTACCCACAGAGAAACAATCTTGTGTGGCTGCTCTGCGTGTGTGTGGTTTTGTGTGGGGCTGCTCTGCGTGTGTGTGGTTTTGTGTGGGGCTGCTCTAGCCCTGCATTAAAAACATTAGAAATCCTGGGTGCAGGCGACACTTCTCATGCATCGCCTCACTGCTGCCCTGCTGTCAACAGGGGAGCTGAGGCCATCGCCCAGGAACTTTCCAGCTCACTCTACAGAATGGCAACTCTGCCTTTCTTTGCACTGCTAGAACGTAACTTGTTACTCAGGTTTTCAAAATAAACATTTTTAGGAACATATACATACGTTGTAAATCTATAAAGAAAATCATGAAGATGATTATTACAGAGGCTGGGTTAGTCGTGGCCTTGAGAGTGTGTGAAGGAGGTGTGGGCAACTGGCCAGGGGCACTCAGGCACTGGTTCTATTTCTTACCACACGTGGTGAGCACACACTGGCTTTACTGCTTAAAAAAGCAACTGTGTTTTATACACTTATGAATGTATGATACATTTTACAATTAAAAAACAGGATTCCCAGGGACATAAAAACCAACATATATACTCAATTACAGGAAAACGAAGTTAATTTCATCATTTTACTACAGAGAAAAAAAATCAGGCCAAAATTAGATTTTTGTCTTACATTTGTGCTTAAATACTGTCTCCGAATTTTTTCTTGGAATGGGCAGAGCTTTGTAACTTGGAATCGTTCCAAATTACTTTTCATTTTCACTACCTAAAAAAGATGAGAGAAATAATGAATTAGACTCTCAAGAACCTACAGAGATCAAGGGAAAAATACACATAAGGTTACTTTCTTTCTTTAAGATTTACTGGCTCCACCAGGCAGAGAAGCAGTTATCTAATATATTTAGATTTTTCTGGTTCATAATTCCTATCCTTCCTGGTATTTTTTTTGTGCATGTGTATAAATGTGTATGTGGAAAACATATGGTATATACTGTTTTTTCTTATATTTCTAAATGTTGAATTTCTGGGTCAAAGCATTTTTTAAAAAGGTAGTACTAGCAGCAGCAGAAAGGACTCTCATCAAACTGGCCAATACCGATTATTTCAAATTTTTTATTCTTTTGCAAATTATACATAAAAAATGCACCTTTTCTGTAGCTTTAAAGATAATCCAGGAAATGAACCCACACTCCCTGCACTGGAAATGTGAACTCTTAACCACTGGACCACTAGGGAAGACCCTAAAGATTGTCTGTAAGATAGTTTATATAGTAAGGCTATCACTATTTTTTTAAAACTGAAGTATAGTTGACTTAACAATGTTGTGTTAGTTTCTGGTGTACAGCAAAATGATAGTTAAGTTTTAAGATGTACAGTTAATAGTTATGGAACTGATCTGGATCTCAAGTTTCTTTACAGAATGGGTATCAATACCTGCTCCATGAGGATGCTGTGAGGCTTAAATGAAACAATACAGACAAAGTAGTGTTTGGCACATGGTAAACGTTCAATACAGTTTTCCAACGTCAAGGTAACACCTCACTAATTCACGTTATCAAAACAGCTGGCTGTGTTTGGGATCAGTTCTAACCTTTTCTTCTAGGAATGGTGTATTAACAGGAAAACAGGACCAGAAGTGCCGTAGAAGTTCCCCAACAGCCACATACAGGTGTTTCAATTCAGACTGAATATCATTTGGCACCATCTCTGCAAAAGAAGAGGAGGTTCACAGAATAAAAGCTATTTTCCCATGTGTGTGCAGTCTCTGAGAGAATGAGAATTTATGCTCACAGTATAAATGTGAATGTGCACTCTGCCAATGTTAAACCTGGATGTGCTATTCTAAGTTAGTGATTTTGTGGCTGACACTAAATTCCCTTGGGGTTTCAGAGGACTTTTCAGGTTTTGCTTTAAGAGGTAGGAGAGGGAAAAAAACTTTTAGTGACATAGCAATGTGCCACTGTTTGTTTCTAGGTATGCTTCAGGATCTGGATGCATAAGAACAAAACACAGATCCTGGAAATGTTTCAAAGGAAAACCAATACAACTTTAGCACTCTTCTCAAATTGCTCCTTAGAGCTGATTTAGGTAAAGGGGTAGCAACAGGAGGCCCAGAGCGTACGGTTTATGGCTTGCTGTGTCCCTCCCTGCATCAGCGCTCCTCCAGGCGACAGGGCTGTGATGGTGCTACTGGCAGCACTACTTGAGAGAACCTGAAAGGAACGAAGAGAACATTTCAGTTTAACAGCGAGTGTCCAGGAACACACAGTCTATGGCAGCCAGAGTGAGCTACTTCCCATAAGGCTACTAGAATACCTACGAATCTTCCAGAACACCAGGCAAATTCATAGGCACCTCAAAATGCACACCCTTTTGTCTAGTCAAGCTTCCCCACCTTCAAGAGTATAGCTGATGGATAATATTGTGCTAGTTCCAGGTATACAGCAAACTGATTCAGTTAAACATATGTATGTATATAACCATATTCTTTTTTTATTCTTTTATAATTTATCACAAGGTACTGAATACAGTTCTTTGTGCAGTAAATTCTTATTGTTTATTTTCTATGCGGTAGTGTGCATCTGTTGGTCCCATACTCCCAATTTATTCCTGCCTCCCCCACCCCTGCCCCCACTTTCCCCTCTGGTAACCAGAAGTTTGTTTTCTATGTCTGAGTCTGTTTCTGTTTTGTAAATAAGTTCATTTGTACTGTTTTTTAGAGTCCACATATAAGTGATATAGCCAAGCTCTTTCTTAGGTACCAGCTTCTTAGCACTGAAGGTAAAACTGAGTTTAAGGAAAGAAAAAATGTCAAAAAAATAAAAAAAAAAAGAGATAAACTCTGGCTGGCAGTTGACAGAAGAAAATCCAGCAAAATAGAAACATATCACTTGGCATTCCCCACTGTATCCACATGAACATTCAGGGACATAATTGATGTATCTCTTCAATGTGTGCCTAATAAGTGCTAAGGACCAGCCATAGCAAGGAACAAATCATTTGCTGAACAGCTCAAGCACAGGGTTAGTGTGTTTCACAAGTAGAAATTCAGGTATTCAGGCTGGATGAAAAACAGAACACTTCACTTGGTGTGAAGAGCACATTACAGCTCAACTAAGAGTCAAGGAGACATGAAGGTTCACTTGATTCCTATTTCCTTCTGTGTGTACATGAAGTGTTATAATGCACTGTAAGCAGAAGTTTCACTGATTGCTACACCTGCTGACTAGTCACTGGCTACACTCACGGATACACACCCGATGGCAGATCATCTCTTCACGTGTCTCAGATAATCAAATCACTTTTTGGAGGGAAAAACCTAAACTAACCACAGCTTAAAAAACTTAGTGTTGACCTATATATAATAAAAAGAACTTGTACAAAATAAGTGCTCTTTCAACCTTGAACTACCTAAATAAATAAACGTACAAAAAAAAGTTAGGTGGAACTACTTTGGCCCAAGGGCCAAATCTAGAAGGGAAGATGTAGTCAGACAATCCCATATTTGCTATGTGAGCATAAGTATGTACACACATATTTCTTTGCTTTGTCCACTAACAGGACAAAGAGACCAGTAGCAAATGACATCCCACCTAGTATTCAGATCTTGGTTTCTAAACCTACTCAACACTTGCCAAGCAGGGAAAGAGTTAGATGAATCTGGAGTATCTATCTCATTGTGCCATAAACTAAAGAGCTGCTCAAAACTGATGAAGATACTGTCAGAAAGATATAGGCGCCAATATAAAGGGCGTGGAAAGGGTATAACTACAAAGGTGCAAGGGTACCTTTTCAGGGGTGACAAAACTTGCCTTTTATTTGTGTTGGTAATTACATGACTGTATATACACACTGAATTCAAAAGAATATACTGAAAAGGTAAATTTTACTGTAAGATATCTCAGTTAAAAAAAAAAAGGATACCAACAATTTATAACCCACAGAATATAAGAACCCATGCTTATAAAGTAAATAAATATGAATGAGTCAGGGAGGTTCAGAAGGTCAACTGATGGGAGGACAGAATTAGAAAATCACCATTTAACTACCACTATGGTAATAACTGTTTTCAGCAAGAATCATCAACAGATTCTAAAACATTAGTCAGTAAAAGTTTGAGGGTAAACAAAATAGTTACACAGTATCTCCCCACAAGATACTTACTAATTATGAAGGGAAAAATTGGTAAGTTTTCCGCAGAGAAATCAGATAGAGCCTTAACCAAGTGATCAAAGTTAGCACTGCAAGGCAGGACAATAAACATGTGCTTCCTCATAAGATGCACAAAGGATGACGTATTACTTACACAGCAACCTGGTGGAATTCTTGCTAAAAATGAAATCCAATCATGAGAAAGTGTTAAGAGAAACTGATGTTGAGGGCATTCTACAAAAAAACTGACCTACTTTTCGAACATCAAGGTCATGAAAGATAAAGACTGAAAGACTACTCCACCATAAAGGAAACTAAAGAGACGTAAGAACCGAATGCAATTCATGAACCTGATTTGGATGCTGGACCAAAAAAAATTTTTTTTTTTTTTTGCTCCAGGGACATTAGTGGTACAATTGGTGAAAATTTTCCAAGAATATAGGTTAGGGACGTCCCTGGTGGTCTAATGGGTAAGACTCCATGCTCCCAATACAGGGGGCCTGGGCGTGATCTAGATCCCATATGCCACAACTAAGATCCTGAGTGCCTCAACTAAGACCATGTGTGTTAGTTGCTCAGTCATGTCCGATTCTTTTCAATTCCATGGACTGTAGCCCGCCAGGATCCTGTCCACGGAATTCTACTGGCAAGAATACTGGAGTGGGTTGCCATTTCCTTATCCAAAGACCATGTACAGCCAAATAAAGAAAAAAAATTTTTTTGAAAAGAATACAGGTTAGATAATAAGACTTAAACAATGTTAACTTATTGTTTCTGTAACTGTACTGTGTTATTTAGATGTATAGGGATCTGGGGTTTCCTAGGTGGCGCTAGTGGTTAAGAACTCACCTGCCAATGTAGGAGACTAAGAACTAGGGTTCAATCCCTGGATCAGGAAGATGTCCTGGAGAGCATGGCAAGACACTTCAGTTTCCTTGCCTGGAGAATCCCATGGACAGAGGAGCCTACTGGGGTACAGTCCATAGGGTTTCAAAGAGTTGGACAGGACTGAAGCAACTTAGCATGCTCACAAAGGGATCTACCTTCAAAATGGGTCAGAAAACTTTTGCAACTTTTTGTAAATCTAAGATTATTTCAAGATTAAAAGTTAAAAAGTAAGTCCCCATATGTGATAAGCACTACAATTCAGGTTTCAATTCAGTGTCTGAGTGCTTATGAAACTAGAGAAAAGGGAAAAAATAACTCTTCCTGGGCATGCTGAGGACTGCTTTACAAAGGCAATGGAATCGGAACTATTTTGAATTATTACTATTTGTTCCTTGACACAGAAACAGGCAAAGGACACTCTTAAGAGAGAAAGCATGAGAAAAAGCACAGGAAGCACGTAGATGATACGATTAAAAACCTCTGGGTAGTTTATAGTGTGTTACGCTGGAGTACAGGACTCTTTTTAAGTTATGTGGGGAAGGAAATGGTGGATATGGCTGGAGTTGGGACTAGAGATGTGGGTTAGGGTCAGATTGTAGGGTTTGGCGAGTCAGAGAAAGAACATCCAGTTACTATGAGAAGAAAGAGAAGCACTAAAGGTTTTTAAGTTGCAGTGTGATGTGGGTGGAATCATGCTTTTATTAAAACAACTTGCAGTGGCTGTGCTGAAAACCTGACCTGTTTACCTAAGTCAAAGTGACGGAGTGAAGAATTACTGAACTGACAGAACTTGCTGATCAACTGAAGTATGTCTAAGGGCAGTCAAAAACAAAGGATATCTACAGAATGATGTCCAGAAATTTTTTGGAAATCTGGGAGATTTTTCCAACAAAACTGTATATATGGAAGAAAAAAAATCACCAACCACAAAACTCATTATTTTATTTTCATTATCATCTGAACTTTAGGTATGCCAAATATTTCTCTTTACCTTTTTCAATTTATTAAGCAGAAATATGTCTTTACCCCAAGTAAAGTATGAGTTTTATAAATATGAATGTGCTCATAAAAAGTAACTGGGAATTCTGTTTTTCAAACTGTATAAGTCACCTACCTGAGTTAATCTGGGTGTATAAGCTTCCATTTCTTGTCTAATACTTTGAAAAGAATTAATAATGTCCTGACTTGTTGCATACTGCAGCGACTGGATTGGAGTTGGACCATGATAATACCTGAAGATTAGCCAAGAAATTACTAATCACATATAATAAGGGTGCTCAATATTTGTCTGTCAAATACTTTAGCAGTCTCCATACAACATTCCCCCCAAGTAAAGAGTTAAAGATATTTCAATTAAATAACTTAATTCCAATAAGGGTAATAAGAGAACAGCACAGATAGCTAAGTTATTTTCTTCGCTTCAATCATTTAGGATCCTTTCCTGAGATTTACAAAGTAACTTTTTAAGGAAATATAATACTATATTTTATGGCAACAAACTGATAAAAACTTGAATACTACACTTGCAGAATAAATTCTGTACCAACTTGTGTTATAAAACTATTTTGCTTCAAATTAATTTAATAGTCACCAAACTTACCTATCTGACTTCTTGAGGTTTAGTGCAATTGTTTTTATGGAATTATTTTTTCCCAAGTCTTCATATTCAATGGATTCTTGTAACTTCGCCTATAATTATCAACACAACACTTTTTATTGCTGCACTTCCTACATGTGTCCCCTCTATACATACCTACCACTTAACAGAGTAACTGTTTTCCTATACTCTGACCATACTATGCATCATTAAACCTTTAATATTTGAAAATCTGATAGACTAAAATGTGTATTTTACTCAAAATAAATTAAAAAAATTAATTTTATTATCTGTTGCAAATACTTTTTGCCCTCACTTTGGTGTTTTTCAGTTTTAATTATTCCCTTTATACTTATTCTTCTGTGGATTTTCTTTTTTTTTTTGCTTAAACTTTGATCCAACAGAATTTATTGTAAAATAAAGAATAAGGTAGGGAATCAGTTTTTTAAAAAAATATTATTAATCAGTCCCCCAACATCATTTGTAGAATAACATCTTTCCCCACTGATTCTGAAATGCCATGTTTATCATATACGTATTTAATCCCTTCATGTATTTGGGTTTACGTCTGCATTCTTTATCTTGGTTTTACTAATGTGCTTTCTCCTGGACTGTATACGAACAAATCTGACCTTAGCATGCTATTCAGAGTAATGTATCATCAGTCCCACCTCGCACAGACTCAGTGTGTCTTTACTGCTTTCTCATTTCTATACCCTTGAGCCAACTGTCATCAGGCATACTGATGCCTTTCACTACCATTCCCGTATGTCAAGCTCATTTCTACCTCTCCTGCTGCCTGATTTAAGTCATGTCCTGACCCAACCGTTTATATGAATCCAAATCCTAAATCTCTGCCAAGGCCTGGTCATCCACCTAACTTTCACACTTAACTGAAAGCTCCATGAATATGAGGACTCTTATTATTATTCCAGGATCTCTCATTTTATAAATCCCTTGTAGAACACACAGCAGACAACTACTGATGTGAAAGAACATCTTGAGTCAGTTTATCATTGAATATTGTGAAAATTCACACAGTGATTTTTGACAATTTCATCACTACCAAGAATCAAGGGTACTCAGTGCAATATTGCAAAGCAAAAAATCACTTTCAAGATTTCTTTTTAGCATCTCTAACTTATATTTTAGCTTCACTTTGCTTATTTCAGAAAAGAAATATCTTACTTTGTTAATTTTAAAGGTGTATATCCTGTAGAAATATATTAGGTGACTGAAATACATAAAGGACCCATAATCTCTTAAAGTTCATAAAGTTCACAAACTTAACTGTATCATATTAGTTTGTTCTACAAACTTTATCTACTTACTCTCTGGTTCCTACTGTAAATAAACAATTACTATACTTTAAATTCTGTTTTACAATTATTCTTTTCATTTTGTCTTACCTATAGACACTAAATTCTTTGAGGACAAAAACCCAGTCTTACTCATTTTTGTTTCCTGCCACCTAATATGGCATGTAAGGCAACGAAAAAATGGTTTCTTTTAATTTTAATGAAGTGAACTATTGTCATGGTATATGCGAACTCACTTTAATTCAACGTATCAATAATCCTTTAAAGCAGTCATTATTCGCTGCATGCATCACTCTCCACTGTAGGGATGTATCACGACTATCATGTTTGCTATTTTCTCAATTATAATACTGTCACTGTATCTGTATCTAAATCTTTCCATATATCTTAAAAAAAAAAAAAAGTTCCAAGTGGAATACTGTCCGGAAGTGAAATTAAGGGTATAAACCTTTAAAAATTTAATACACTATATTGCCTGATTGCCCTCTAAGAAACCCTTATAATTTTTATAACGAGGGAGGAACTTAAAATTGAGGGATACAGAAGCTTGGCAAAGTTGCAAAGAGAGAAGAAATATACAAGTAGGTAACTGTTCATACTCCCTCACAATCCATCTTCAGTATTTAATGAAAGACATTTCTAGTTCTAAAATGCTAGGTTTTACAAGAGGGCCAAATCTTAGCTTTTAAAGTCAATACACAAACCTTTAGTTTTTTCTTTCTGTCATATTGCCTTTGTTGGGTACTCTCTTCCAGAAAATGAAACTATGCGTTAACATTTATGTGTGTTTACAGGTGAAGGAGAAAAATAAAACAATAAAACCAGTTAACAGACTTGAGTCTATGGAAAGTAGGCTGGTAAGCCAAAACTGAGGAAGTATTCTTTAAGCCAAATACTTAACAGCTTGGTCAGAAGAATTAAAGCCATCTGAACTTATCAAGGGTCAACATAAGGTACTGGCAGTTACATAACATATATCTGGAGAAATCTGAGCCATAAGCATTCCAGACTTTTTACTCATACCCTTTTGATTGCTGGCTGAAAGCAATCTGTATCTCCGGAATTGCCATCAGTGCTGCTGGGCTCACCATTTTGTTCCTTTTGTGCTTCTCTGAAAACAAAGGGAAAAAAATTAATGTTAAGTACCACAGGAAGAACAACAACAACTATCTGGCTATCACAGAAAGCCCAGTTAGTGCACCTCTGCATGTGTACTTAACTGTTTCCTGAGACCTGCTGCCAGGACCATGGCACTGTGATGGTTAAATCTCTTGATGATGGCAGCGTTGCTGTTCTCTCTGATGGATTTAGAATTAGAAGTAGATGGCACGGAGGAAATGCCATAGCCCTGCAAGGAACAATTTAGTACAGATATGTTGAGTTAAAAAATTTTCTGGATATAGGACTCAAAATATTTACAGGTAAAAATTTAAAAATAAGTAACATTATACACACACACAAAAATGAAAAAATGCTACTAACTGCTTTTAGTATCACAAAAATATCTTAACTGCTAAGTGCTGCATTTTTTTCCCTAAGGAGCAATTTTGGGCTAGTTAGCAAAACATTAAAATATTGGTTAGTTGGGATGCTGGGCTGTAAGCCATTACACTTAAAACTTACAGGTGCTACGAAACAAGTGGTCAATCCCATTAGAGGTGGGGGGCGGGGAGGGTAGGTTCAAAAGAGCTTCGTGGAGCACCGTAAGATGAATAGGTAGGTGCTTGCAAGGCAAACACTGAGACAACATTTCAGGAAGAAGAAACTGCTTAAACAAAAGGTATAGGAGTAATGTAAAACATATTGTGTCATGGGTTTGTATGCAGTTCAGTATACCTCGAATGAAGGGTGGGACAGGAAACAGCCCCAACTGAGTAGGCAGAGGCCAAATTAAGAAGAGATTGGCAGTAGTTCCAATTTTATTCTAAGTTCAATGAGAAATCCCTGAAAAAGTTTTTACATAGGGGAACATTATGATCTGATTTATAACTCTTACTGCTAGGGAAGAATAAACTATAGGCAACAAAAAGAAACAAGATCAATCAGGAGGCTAATGTGTCTGTGCCGACAGTTCTGAGATGTAGAGCACTTGCTGAGCAACTGAATGTTGGAGGTCTACAAAGGGGTGGGATCAAGGAGACTACTAGGTTTTGGCTTGAACAAACGAGTCCATGGTAATGTTTTTTTTTTTTTAACTGACACAGGGAAGGGCCAGGAAGAAATAGGTTTTTGACGATGGGAATCAAAGACTCCATTCTGGACATGTTATGCTGAAAGGTGTATGGAAACAACCTAGATGAAGACGCCAAGTCGGGAGTTGGACATATGATTCTGGACTTCTTGGGTTAGCCAGACCAGGACTAATTGGGAGTCATCATCACACAGTTAGTATTGGTATTTTTAGCAATGGAATGGAAAGAATGTAATTACAAGGAGCCCAAGCCCATATCCTGGGACAGAATTACTAGAGGATGATAGGGAAAGAGGGAAAAATTGAATCAACCAACACTTTTATTAAAAGGCTTGGTTTTATCAATTTTTATATATCCATGCAAGGGAATACAACATGGATAGTTTTAAAAATGTAAAAAAAAAATAGATCATTGTGTAACTTTAAGGTTTACAATGTGTTGATTTCAGATTGCAAAATGATCACCAGTGTAGCTAATACCCCATCATGTCACATAATTATCGTTTCTCTTGCTGAGAACTAAGACCCAGTTTCTGAGCAACCTGAGGTTTCTACTGTCAGCCATGCTGTGCATTAGGTCTACAAAAATGATCTACTAGCTGTAAGTTCGTATACTTAAACAACAACTCTCCAAATTTCCTACCCCTCCTCAAGGTCAGAACTATTAACCTCATTTTACAAGAAAACTGATATTAGAAACATTAAAAAAACAATTTAAAACCAAGTAGTTTGGTTTTAAAGTCAACGTACTTAACAGCTGTGTGGTTTATTTAGCTTCATTTTCTCAGGGTGATTAAAGAGGTCATGTTTATAATGTGTTGAGATTCACCAGGAAGTGACTGAGTGCTGGGAATTTTCAAGAAAACAACTGAATTTCATTCGGGAAACAACTAACTGGGGCACCAAGATTATTTTCTGTTAATTTAATAATTTAGACTATAGATGAAATTTTAGCATTGGTTTTCTCACCTGGAGCATGCATACACTAAGAGAAGACAGACAAGAACACGTCAATAGAAAAGGAGCCAAAGGAAAGCAAGAAAATTAACAAGTGAAACGAAGGGCACTAAAAGGTAACAGTGTCCAGAGAGTAACTGAGGAAGGCAAGTTCCTTTCTAGACTAGAAGACAGAGGCAGGGACAGAATTAGCCTTGATCAGAAGGGATCACCTATTTCTCTAGCATTGGATGAATTTCTAAGTCTGGAGTAATGATGTTGAGGTAGGTAGCTCATACTCGATGGTCCAGCTATTGAAACATAATGGGGCTAATGTGGAGTAATGGTCATGACTGTGCTTTAGCACTTGGTAAACAGTGGGGAACCAATGATGTTTATCATCTTTTCCCTATCTACGAATATTTTTTCACACTTACTTAATACTAGATATAGCATAAACATTTGTTAAACCTTTATTAATACCTAGACAACTGTTGATAAGGCAGTTAAAAAATTCTTATAAAAAATGTTCTACCAACTCACAGAGGAATTTCAGTTCTCCCATGCAATCTTAACAATGAACAGTGCTATCAAAAAAGCACTTTTGATAAACCACTCCAAATAACGTTATTCTGTTTTAACTTCTCACAAATAGAACATCGATACTTCAGGCAATTTTAAAATACAAATGTTGAAGACTAGGAAAAGACTGTTTTCTCTTGTAAATCCTTTTACTACTACTTACCTCATCTAATGGTTTATCTTCCAAAGCTGTTAAGTCAAGTAGCGGGTTTTTCACTCCTAATGAAACCATTGTTTTTAATCCTAGAGAATCAATGAAATAAAAAATTGATTAAGTTTTACGTTTCCCAGAAAGCAAAAAATCAGTAGTGGCACTGATGACTAGACAGCAGCAGCTAGAGTGTGTCAGGGATAAGCAATTACCTTTTTCATCTATCTTGGCACATTCTGCAAAGAGGTCCTTTGACCCTGTATTCAGCCGGTCCCTGTGAAAATAATGGGACTGAAAGAAACGTGTCCAGAATTCCTTTTCTGTCATGTTGTGGGGAACATTTTCTGCATATTTCATTTTTACTGTGAATAAAAACCACAATAGTTACATACTGAATTTCCAATTCTTAAAACCTCTCAAATTAGTTTAAAAGTAGCCCAACAGCAAAACCAAATTATAAAAGATTTCAACTTTACAAACAATATGTAATAATTTACCTGTAAGTATCACTTGAGAGATTACGTTAGACGTTACCTTTATGAATCTTAAATTACAAACAAAACCTTATTTTGCACCAAGAAAATTATTAAGCTTCAAGTTTCAAAGTTTTATTGGGAACATCAAGATTAAGAGGAAGACCTGAGTTTGCCTGTTTGATCATTTATATATGGACACTTTTAGTCCAAGGCACCATATTGGGTGCTGGGGAAATAAAGATTTCCATAACCCACTGGACTATCAGTTCAGCACTCCAGAAGCCTGTGTTGTCTAATAAGCAAAGAGATTAAGTTAAAAGGTTAAGGTCTCTTAAGCTGGAAAGCCTGAGTTTAAAATTCGAGGTCTACTACTTATTACCCAATGTGATGCTGGACAAATTACTTAATCTTTCTTATCTTGGTTTCCTCATCTGTAACATGGGGTAGTAACAACCTAATTCATAGGTACTATTTGTGACAATTAATGTTAACACACATAAAGGCCTCAGAATGGTGTCTCACAAAGATTAAACACTACATAATTATTATCAGAAAAATAGAAAATAATTACATTACAATGTGGTAAGACACACAGCCCTGTAGATGGAATGGAGAGGGGGATTACATCTGCCTACGGAAGTCAGATTTTACAGAAGTGGCAATGAAGTGATGCTTGAGGTGAATCCTGCAGAAGACTGTCTCCTAAGGAGTCAAGGGGCAGAAGCTAAGGAAGCAGGGAGAGAGAACAAAATGGCTTGAGAGCTTTATGTGGTTAGAACAATAACTGAAGTAACTGTTCTCAACCTTGGCTGTACATCAACATTACTAGAGCTAGGATCAAACCATTTATACTTTAGGTGATTTCTCCAAGGGAAATGATTTGTGGGTTAGAAGTCATTCTGCAGGCAGCATGAAGGATGATCTGAGTTAGTGCTGTGGACGCTCATTTACTGATGCCTCTGGAGTATGTCAGCCTACTCAGGTTATGTTAAAAGGTAAATAAAGTTTAAGAACCACCAGTGGAAAGAATGAGAAAGTCATCATACCCATGGATTGATGTCAGTACATTACACATTAACCTCTTAATATCTACCACGTCAAGCACTGGATAGAGTACTTTACATATTTTATTGCACTTCATCAGGAATAAAGGTAAGCTTTTTGTTTTTCAGATATTTCACTGAATTCATTCAAACAAATATTTTAACTATCTGAAAGAACTGATTCTTCTTACCTGCTGGATAGGTCCTAAAAATGGACTCAATGATATCAGATGTTAAATTATATCTCAAACCATTACATCCATCTGTCTGGGGTCGGACATCAGCCTAAAATAAAGACATTTGTTAAGAGTATTGGGCCAAGATGTCTAAGAACCCAATGGACACTGGAGAAAGGAGGAAAAACAGAGTCTCTGAATGAAATACAGAGACAGACAAATCCTTTGCCTTTATTTGGCACAGAGATGGGTCAAATCAATCTGACCTGCTTCACATAACTTTAGTGACCAGTAAAATCTATGTTTCTGAAAACACAACATGGTCAAACGGACACATTTAAATGTGGCCAAAGGCAGATACTTAGTGGAAATTTAACATAAAGCTTACAGTTACCAAATATTTAACTATTTGGTTACAACATATTATCTGATTGTTTTAAGAAAGGCCTTATTAATTCAATTCATTGCTAAGCACTCAGAAAGATGCCAAACATGTAACTGGTACTGAAATTTTAATGCTTTGATTTTACCACAGTATAGACTGAAACTCACTTTCTAATTCCATACATATGGTATCCTCAACTTTCCTTTCAAGATACATGTTACAAATCTTCTTTAATTAAAAAAATATTTTTTTTACCTTTTGTTCATGTGACATAGCATGTGTGATCTTACTTCCCTGACCAGGAACTGAACCAGTGCCCCCTGCATTGTAAGTGCAGAGTCTTAACCACTGGGCTGCCAGAGGAGTTCCCAAATTTTACTTTTTTGTAACATGATGGTCACTTTACATTTAAACTTGCATTATAAGTAAAATATTGAAATCATTAAAAAAGGAAAAAAAGATATCTGAAAGCCCTTACTTTAAAAGTATTAGGGGAAATCAGCATTAGTCCAACTGCTAGAAGATTCATTTTCAAAAGTCCATTTTAGAAGAGTATCATGGGTACTGAAGTATCCTGTTAATTTAAGGAAATACTACATTTTCCAGAAAAATGGCATCATTAGCACATATACCAGGGTTTTTTTCCTGTTTAGAAATCTAGAAGGGTCACATACCAGAAATGCTGCAGAAATGCCAACATCCTGCTTATGATTAGACGTGGAAGAACTCTCTGCTGCGTTCACATTTAAACGATTGGCCCAGAATTCCTCAGCACTGATGACCTGACTCACAACAAGGTCTTTATAAAGCTGAAACAAAACAGGATCTTCTTGCAGCATTCTGGTGATAGAATATATCAACATATTGAACTTTTAGAATAAAACACCATTTAGGTAGCATTCTAAAAAGACCTTAGCTACACAAAACACCCAATTTTCATTTTGTGATGACTGAGCGGCAAAGGTCATTTACTTCATTTGTTATTAACTAAAAGCAAAAAAACATTTTTGGAGGAAGAAATCCAGTGCAGATAACTGGAAGGCAGTTGAAGCAGCAAAGGCTCAAGTCTTTGAGGGCCTGATTTGGTCCTATTCATCCCTATGTTCCAGTGACACAAAGGCTGCATTTGTACAGTACTGTGGTTTCTTTCACGAAAAGCTGAATGGGAAGAGGGATTTTCTATCAACTAAGTTTTTCATGGTGATATACACTTGGAGCTATAAGCACAGAAAGATAATTCATCTTGTCAGAAATTCTCATTATTTTAAATTTATTTGACCATGCCACACTACATGCAGGATCTTAGTTCCTGAGCAGGTATTGCATCTATGCCCCAGCAATGGAAGCGTAGATTCTTAACCACTGGACTGCCAGGAAGGCCCAGAAATTCTTGTTATTTTAGAAGTTTTCTAAACTTATACAGTATGACTTTCAGGTTTCTCATTCACAAACATACTTCTTAGTATCATCTCTGTGACAGAGAATTAAGGGATCTTGGCATCTTTGAATTACACTTTTGTTCCTAATCTGATATTAGGCTTGAGGCAGTTAGTTTAACTTCTAATTCACTGCATTTGCTGAAAGCCAAAGTTAGTTAAGATGCTGAAGTTAAGAACCAAGCATACTGAGCACCCAACTGAGCTCCCTATGTTATACGGCTGCTTCCCACTAGCTGTTTCACACAAGATGCTGTATACATGTTGCCGCTACTTTCTACACTCGTCCTACTCTCTCCTTCCCCCACTGTGTCCACAAGTTCACTCTCTACATCTGCGTCTCCATTCCTTCCCTGCAGATGGATTTAAAAGGGAGGGGATACATGTATAATTATGGCTGATTTGCGCTGCTGTACAGCAAAAAGCAACACAACATTGTAAAGCAATCTTCCTCCAATTAAAAAAAAACCAAACCAAACACAGAGGTAAAGATAACAAAGCCTATATTTTCCAAGACTACACTATCAAAGCACAAAGGGTGAGAAATACACTATTACTTGACTGGTAAGAACCTAGCGTCTCTTTAAAAGGCTGTTCTTTTCCTCCTTCACCTGTTCTTCTCTTCCAGCTCTTTATTTGCTTTCCTCTTGAATTTGGGAAGCAGTTGCTGAAGAAGGTCTTTCACTGCATCTCGCTCTTTCACTGCTGTGCTTTCATTGGAAAAATGGAAGTTAGTTGTGTCCCCTGCATGCAGGACCAGTTGAAGCTGAATTTTCGCTTTTCCTTCTGGACTGATTTTCTGGCCTAAAAAGAAGCATGAGGCTAGTTAGATGAGGACACTTGCACTGTGCACACAGTCACACAGTAAGTTACTTCTCATCCCAAGACGACTCAGGCTTTCTTTGGGCTTTAGTTGCCCTATTCCAATCTTGATGCTTAAGAAGAAATCCACTCTTTCCAAATAACTGCATACTACCAGAGCACGGTTCAACAAATTCACTGGTAACACTCAGGTTCCTTCTATAGTATTCTTTTTGTGTGGCATGTCTTACCCACTATTCCACCTCTGGATGCTAAAGGGCTTTTGTTTCCACTTAAGTGAGCAGATTTCTTTAAAGCTTTCTGAACAGCCAACTCGGGAGTCCTGAATCCACCAACAGGATTAATCCATTTTCATTAATAAAAATGATCTGTCACAATTCAAAAAACTCCAAAACATAGCTCATGGCTTATTTACTAGCTGCGAAGGGAAATATGTAATTTTACATTTGGAGATCAGGTGTCAACACTTTAACCAAGTGATCAAACTTAGCCACATTAAAAATGAGCAACCTGACACTGTGGGCTTTCTGAGGTGACAGAACAGGAAGCCAGCACCACCACTTAGGTGCTCTTCTTGCTCAAATGTTTTACTTCAGTATAATCAAGGCTGCAGACCTGACTTTTAGTTTATAAGAAATACAGGAAATAATTAAATAAAACCTTGATCTGACATAATCAGGATGTATGATATTCTACAAATCCATACTCCTAAGGAAGAGACTACAGAGACCACAACTACACACATGAACCTAGACCAGATATTGATTAAAAACAAAACAAAACAAAAACCCACAGCTATAGAAAACAATGTTTGGACAACTGGAGAAAAAAAAAAATCCAACAGTGGTATGGATATTTATTAAAATTTCCTTAGTGTCATAATGTTATGAGCAAACTGTATGCACATATAATAAAATATGGCAAAATTTAAAGAGAAATGTTTTCAATGAAGATGTTGCTTCCAAACGAAGTTTAGATAAAATACCTTACAGCTAAAAGTAGCAATATGAAGCATTTACATTGTCAGCAAGCCTCTTCTATTATTCTATTCCTCCAAAACAAACTCACTTCTTTCTAGGTATCTTTTCTCAGTCATTGCTTTATTCTTGCTCTATCTTAGCTCGTGCCTCTGAGAGGCCTACTTCTGAAGTTTTTAAACTAACAAAATTGCTGATTTTTACCGTAGAGTTGGACCGTGAAGAAAGTTGAGCACCGAAAAATTGATGCTTTTGAACTGTGGTGTTGGAGAAGACTCTTGAGAGTCCCTTGGACTACAAGGAGATCCAACCAGTCCATTCTAAAGGAGATCAGCCCTGGGTGTTCTTTGGAACGAATGATGATAGAGCTGAAACTCCAGTACTTTGGCCACCTCATGCGAAGAGCTGACTCATCAGAAAAGCCTCTAATGCTGGGAGTGATTGGGGGCAGGAGGAGAAGGGGACAACCGAGGATGAGATGGCTGGATGGCATCATGGACTCGATGGACATGAGTCTGAGTGAATTCCGGGAGCTGGTGATGGACAGGGAGGCCTGGTGTGCTGCAATTCATAGGGTCGCAGAGTTGCACACGACTGAGTGACTGAACTCAACTGAATGTTATTACTGAAAACTTCCAATGGCTTCTTTCAGAAATGAGCATTCTTTCAAATATTCAACTTAAAATGAAAACTGATTTTGTGCACATCTAGAGTTTGCTACGTGCTCTCCTCCCAACAGACAGGATAGGCATGTTCTCTACTGCATGCTGTTTAAGAATCACAGAGAGTCTATGTTTTGCAAAGGTATAGAGCAGGCTTCCCACTTAAGAGAAGTGCTAATACAGACAGGTCCTATTTCGTGAGGCTACAGAAGAACCAATGCTAATTTGCAAGATTATTATTGGTGAGGCATTTCTCCACAGAAACAAAGTTTTAAAAGGAAGCAGTGTTGGCAGGAGAGTGGACAAAGACCAGATAGCTCAAGCAGTACTGAATTATTAATATAATGAATTTTAAACAGTATTTCCTTTTGGAAATTAAGATACTAAGTTATTTCAGGGGAGAAAGATGAAGATCTTGGTCATTTCCAGCAGCAAATTAGAGGTAAGCCCTTTGGGGAACTGTTCATATACAAAGGACCTTGTATACTGACCTCTCGCAAGTTGAGGACTACTTATGTTTTAAGGTGTCATATTTCTTGAAATCTGCAAAGGATTTTATCTAGGAGAAGAATCTCATATCCAGGAAGATAAATGAATTCATATTAATGGTTACAGTTAAGATACCACAATTTGTCAAGGGCTTTGTTGCCCAGACTCCCCTGGGGTCCCTCCTATTCAAGATCTTTTAGTTAGGTAAACTGCAGAAATCCCTTTCAGAGTAAAGGTTCTAAATCTCAGGATTCACTTAGTGCCTTTAAACTTAATTATTGAGCCACAAAGTGCCATACCCTTTGGGTAATAAATTCAAAGTTAATTTAGTTGGAAAAGAGAAGGGGTTTTGATGTTAGCTTTCATACTTGAAAATCATAAAAAGGATATAAATGTATTATGCTCTGTATTTCTCCCATCTACATTTTATATAAAACTGAGCTTATTTTCTCAATAGATGATGGACACATTACCAAAGATTAGACAACTTTACTTAATGATGCAATTTTATTAAGGGCAACCTGGCATCATCTATCAAGATTTTAAATACATGAGCCATTTGAACCAGTAAGTCCACTGAAGAGGTGTATCCCATACACAAGACCTATTCAAAAAGATGTTGGTGCACAGGTCAATACTACGACACTGCTTTCAATAACAGAATTCTGGAAACTTCCTAAACGTCCTTCAATAGGTTAAGTAAACGACTAACTCCATTCACTGGACTATTAGGTAACTCTTAAAAAGAAAGTATGTGTGGAAATCTTTACATGAGATTGATTTACACATGTGAATTGTACATACTCTATTACTGTAGAAAGGCAGGTAATAGAATAATATACATTCAGTGACCCCACTTTGTAATTATGTCAATACAATTCATTTTTTGACAATAGAAAATCCACAAAGATTGTATAAGCTGTCTCCTTATAAAATTACTAACAAAAACAATATACATCACACCTTAGTATAGCTGACTTACATTTGATATCTGCATACATATGGCTGATGGTAAATCTATCTTTGCCTTCAGGTGCCCAAGCAATTCTTTCTGCCATGAGGTACAGAGCTCCATCCTGCTTCTTCTGTCGCACCTTCTTTACAATCAACAAAACTTCTTCAGATGAAGTTGCCATGATGGCTAGAAGGTGCTAAAAAAAAAAGATTTCACATCTCAATTAGGGTTGGATTTGTTGATTTTGAGTCCCTTCTAAAACTAAAATGAGTAATAAAGGGAAAAAAAAGTCGTTTCCCTCATTCAAAGTTGAAGTATTGCGCTATTCCTTTAAAATTAAATTTCATTTTGTTCATATCACAGGTGTGAATTTATACAATTAAAACTGACGCACCTGCCAGTTTTCAAACCGTTTCTACATACGCTGATCCTAGTATTTTTGATTTATTTTTTTCAGTTATATTCTTAAATCTTAAATGTATGATTTGACTACAAAAGGAAAAGGCAATGTCAACCCACTCCAGTACTCTTGCCTGGAAAATCCCATGGGTGGAGGAGCCTGGTAGGCTGCCGTCCATGGGGTCACTAACAGTCGGATATGACTGAGTGACTTCACTTTCACTTTTCCCTTTCATGCATTGGAGAAGGAAATGGCAACCCACTCCAGTGTTCTTGCCTGGAGGATCCCAGGGACGGCGGAGCCTGGTGGGCTGCCATCTATGGGGTTGCACAGAGTCGGACACGACTGCGGCGACTTAGCAGCAGCAGCAGCAGCAGCATGTGGTTTATAACCTATTCTTGGAATTGTAGAACTTTAGAATTATACTGCTGGATAATTCAGTTCAAATTGTTCCAACTGAAAAAACCAAAAGCTACAGGGTTTGTGCAGCCTTCCTAAAACCACTCCCAGATCTAAAAACTTGGTCTAAGTTTCCTTCTGTGTGCTTAAAAATAAAACTGAAATAATTCAACACTTAATACTTCAGATGCTATTTCCCACATATTTTAACAATCAAATGTCTTCAACTGTTAGTTTCATTTGTATATGGCTAATCTGTTACCTAGGAAACGTTTGCCTGGAGATTCCCTCAACTTCTCCCCAATTCTGGGATTCTGAACCACCCAACCCAAAGTCTAGCGCCTTGAGTGTGGCTATCTAGAATGAGTCCGGGTTCAGCAGGAAGGATGCCACAACTGATGAAGTCTGCCATGGGCTGGGATGGGGAAACTGGTAGCACAAAGGGCACATATGCCATTTCTGGTGAAGTTATGACTTTAGTTTTCATTCTCAAATCAATGACTTAAAATATAGCTTAAAAAGATTTACTTGTTCAGGTATGAGTTATAATTTCAGACAAATTAACATACACAGGTGTCATAAGAATTAAATCTGAGCAAACAAGTGAAGCTTTATTGTAATATTTCTTACTCACTGAGGCAGTGATTTAAATATAAAAAACACAAGTTAAAAAAAGACTAAACTTTTAATTTCTCTGAAGTTTACTACCTGAATTTTGATTAGCCAGATCTTCCCTTTCCTAAGTTTCCTTACAGGTTACTCCATCCCCAAGTGGAAAGAGTCAGTGTGAACACATTCATTCAATAGTTCTGTACTGAGCCAAGGAGTCTAAGGATTATGACAAATGTCTGCCGGTGGCAATTTCTGCTTTCAGAAAGCTTCCAGTCTAGCGAGCAAGATAGGTGTGTGAATCCATATAAATTAGAATGTGTAAAGTTCAGGGAGATTAAAAAAACATTCTGATTTATGACTCAGGCACTTAACTTCTTCACACAAGACGCTTTGTCATAGATACCTTAGGGCAACTAAGAAATATGCAGTTGTAATTAAGAAAACAACAAAATGCATAGTTCTTAGGTGTTCTGTTTGACGCATTTTGACAACTGTTTATACCCATGTACCATTACCCAAAACTAGAGAGAGAACATTTCCATCGCCCTACTAAGTTTTCTCGCATCCCCTTCTAGTCTACTCTCTTCCTCCCACCCTCCAGCAACTGTTCTGATTCCTATCACCACAGGCTAGTTTTTGTCTGTTCCAGGATTTCATTGGAAATGGAATCATGCAGCACGTATTCTTTCATTTTTGGCTTTTTGAAATCCACCGTATTACATGAATCAGTAGTTTTGTTTTTTTTTAATATATGTTATTCATGAATTGGGTCTTAAATGAGGGTTTTGACAGAGAAAAGAGAATAAGCATTGTTATCAAAAGCAATGGCTTGGGGCAAAGGTTTGGAACTCAAGGATTGGAGCTAGGGATGGTTACTAGTTTGCTCTGGATGTAGCACAAAATTCATAATGGGGATCAGTGGGATATGAAATTGAAGAGTTAAGATGGAGGCAGACAATGGAAAATACCCCACTGTGTGGTTGACAATAGAAAACTTCTAAAAGATTAAAATAGGGGACCAATTTGTATTTTAGGAAATTAATCTAAGACAATATGAGAGAGACTGAAGAGAGGGACCAGAAGGGTCTGAAGCAGGCGGCGGGCGGTGAGAACGGAGAGGAAGAGACAAGGAGGAGTACTGAGGAAGCAGAATTAATAGATGTGCTGAAGATGTCAGAGCTGCTTACTCACACCCCACTTCTAAGTGTTGCTGACAGGAGTACAGTGATGCCATTTACTGAAACAGAAGAAAAAACAAGTTTGTAAGTGAAGACAAACAATTCAGCTCTGAAAATGAGTCTGAGGTGCTGCTAAGTCATGCAGGTAAAGATAGTCTGTATTATGCAGGCATTTATAAATGCTGGGACTGAGTTTCATTAAGTCCAGTAACAAAAAAGGATTTTAAAAAATGCCCCAAGTTAATCATCTTGTTTATTTGTGATTGAAAACATTTTCCCATGTTATTTACAACCTCCAGCTTTAATATACATCATATATGATAAAGGATCAAAATTCTTAATGCCATGTTTTAACTGATTTACTTGATGTCCTCCTGAAATTTTGATTACTGTTGCTTAAAAAGTTTGAAAAACCATGGTTTTAAATAAGTGTTTTTTTATTTTTTCCCTTTTTTGGTTGTGCTGCGGTGTGTGGGATTTACGTTCCCTGACCAGGGATCGAACCTTGGCCATTGGCAGTGAAAGCACACTGTCTTAACCACTGGACTGCCAGGGTAGTCCCTAAAGAACTATTTAATAACATTAAAAAAAAAAATTCCGTTAGGTGCTCAAAACGAGCAAAAAACCCTAGTTTGATTATATATACTTAAATTTTTAAAAAAACCTATCTAAAATTTATTGCATGCTTGTAATACATGCCAGCAATTGGGCTAAATTCTTTATTATCTCATTGAGTCCC
Source organism: Budorcas taxicolor (assembly GCF_023091745.1). NCBI lineage: Eukaryota > Metazoa > Chordata > Mammalia > Artiodactyla > Bovidae > Budorcas > Budorcas taxicolor. The sequence continues at coordinate 26,750,394 of NC_068934.1, forward strand.
CAGTCAACAATCCTGAGGTAGGTTCTATTATTAGTTCCATCCTGCAGATAAAGGAAACTGGGTCTAAGAAATCCAGAAGCTTTCCCAAAGCATCAAGAAGTAGAACTGGGTTTGAATCTGGGTCAGTCTGACCTTGGAGTTCCATTACGCTACTCTGCAAATATATGTGACAGGAGAGACATACACCCAACTGAATAGTGGTTACCTATGGTGACAGGACTACAGATGATTTCAATGTTCTTTTTGTTTTCTTGACTATCTACAACAAACACTGTATTTTGTAATGAGAAAAAGTTATTAAAAACGTCTTTCCAGGGTCTTCCCTGGTGGTCCAGTGGTTAAGACCCTGGGTTCCCAAGGCAGGGGGCTGGGATTTGATCCCTGTTCAGGGAACTAGATCCCAGAAGCTGCAACTAAGACCCAGTGCAGTCAAATAACTAAATACCTAAAAAAAAAAAAAGTCTTTCCAAGAGTTTATGATCTATCAAACTATATCTATAAGGCAACATGGGAAAATGTTACAGGGGGTTAGTGTGGGTAAGAATTAAAACAACTGTTATTTTCAAGTTTTGTAATATGCATATTATTTTTATTTAGTATTAAAATTTTAACTTATAGTAATTTTATAGCATCTATGGAAACATTAAATATTTTTACATTAATATTGTAGTATAAATTATTACAAAATTTTAAAAAACTTATCTGTACTTTGTAAAATTAAACTGTATACCACAGGAACCATGTTTTAGGAAACATGAATTAAAATCTGAGAAAGACAGATGGGGAGGGTGTGTGGAGAGGGATAAGTAAATGATGACAGGATAATTTCAAGTATGTCCACGTATGGAGGAAAAGCAAGGACAGCTGGTAGAGAAAGTCCCCAATTAACTGGGCTTACAGGCACAAATAAAAGTGTTAGCTTTGGAAAAGAACAGGAAAACTTTTCTGAGATGGGACGGTAAGGAAGAAAGATGAATGAAGACAGAGGAACCGTAGAGCGGAGGATAAATTAGATTAATAGAACTATTAGTTGGCTACTTTAAATCAATTTGGAAAAACAAAAGGTAAAGCCATTCATATTAAAATCCATTTAGAGAGTGCTTTAAAAAGGAAGACAAGTTACTGAACACTGGGAATAACTAGCTGACTGTCTTACAGATAACTTGCTTGGCAAATTTCCCTGCTCATCTGCAGCACCTCTGTTAACTACAGAAGGACCAGTTTTAGGAAGTTTAACAGAACCAGTGGTACCATCCTGCAATGGCATCTAAGATTTCTAGATTTTTCTTGAAGGGGGCTCCTTGGGGAAGCAAAAAGTTCTTTCTAGTAGAACTCTGTAAGAGCCACAGAATATTTTGTTTAGGAAAAATACTGATGCGGTTACATTTAAATAAAGCAGCTTGATGAAGATCTAGCTTTACTTAAAAGATTACTTTATGAAATAATCTGCCACAAGACTTCTTTAAATAGCAAAATCCTCCAGCAAAGGCATTAATTCACTTGCAGTTAAATATTTACTTGCACTGAGCCTTGACACAGTCTCCTCCCTTTCCATCAACTTGCTTGTACTCATTTTTTGGTCTCCTCCAAGTTTCAAAGTCACCAGGCAAGGTTTCCTGTTCTTCTCTTTACAGCACTTATCACTACTGTAATTAATTTTTAAAGTAACTCTTTAACGTATGTCTCCTGGCAAGACTGCAAGCTTCACAAAGTAGGGCAGAGGCCGCATGTGTTGTTCATGGCAATACAGAGCCCAGCAGCATATTTAAGCCTGAGGGAACAGTCCAATAAGCACCTGTGACATCTATGCAAGATCTCTGCTGTTAAAAGAATACAATCTTGGTTAAGAAACAAGAAACCTTTGTACATACATTCTGGACTAAACTTCAGGAACTCAATTCACAGATCACAGTACCATTCCTCACAGATTCCAATAACTGGCTTATAAGTAAACAGGGATAAGAATAATTTGAAACTATTTGGCAGAAATCTTTAACTTTCCATTTCCTACATCCTGTATCTCTGCATTTCCATTCCCTTTCCAACGTGAGAGATAAATGGTGCAGGAAAACAAAACAGAAGACACATGAAATAAATTCCGTATCACTCTCTAAAACGAGTATTATTATTAGAGAAAGCGCTTCTGTGTCTGCCAGCATACAAAATGGAGATCTGGAATGCTGCTTGCTGTCAGGCAATCCTAAAAAATGTTAACAATTCAGCACTACAGGGAATAAAACCTTGGAAGTATGTACAGAGTGACCAAAATGTACTGTTTTAAGGATCCTCACATATGTAAGGAGGGCATTAAATGGATAAACTGAGGTAGCAATTTTAAGACCAAGCACTTTTTCATTTTACAGCAGTGCAGGGAAAGGGAGGAGGAGGAAATGCCACAGAGATGCAAGACAGAAGGAAGTGAAGGCTTGTATTCACTGATAAAATTCTGCATGCCAACAGCAGGATACCAACAGTGAGAGGAGAGCAATCAGCTGGTAATCAAAGTGCAGAAAGGAGGAAAGAACTAAAGACACTTCCAGCAGCAGTATCCATGAAGTAGAAACAGTGGGCAAAATGCTTGGAAAGCTCAAGGTACACCTGACAACTTCTGATGGTGAGGGGAAAACCAGCAGCACAGAAAAGCAGGGCTAAAAGATGTACAGACAGACCATCAGGAAGAAGATGCAAGCCTTTAGAGCAGGAGGTATAGGAAGCAGCCACAACTGACTGAAGCTGATTGTCTGGTGCAGTTTTTAACCGATTCTTCTCTTTGCATCAACCTTCCTGGTATTTTTAAACAGCTCTCTCTGCATTTGTGTGATTTTTTTTTTTTCCACATGAGCACTACCATATCTATTTATTATTAGTATCACCCAGAAGAGACTCAAATCTTTCAATCTGCTGCACTGCTAAGCGTTGGCTGAGTGAGAGTAGCAGAACAGGTTTAATGGCTCCAAATTACCTCTCCCTTTTTTCCAAACCAGGGATTTTGGTCAGCTAAAAGGCACAAAGTTCCTTCTAGAGCCTAGTCCTTTTGTATGCCAAAACCCTGATACTAGAGGTTACCCTCCCCTCTGCTGTGACCTCTTCATTTCATTTTTCTACCTTTGATTTTTCAAAATCTACCTTAGGGTTGGCAACCTTGCTTTAGTTACCAAAGTCGAGTTCAGTGATTTTCAAACTGTGTTCCAAGAGGGGAGGCTGAGTGGGTAGGACGGGTGCTCCCAAATGCAATTCCACCATGGCATGCTGCTTTATATGTCTGGGGTTTCTGGTAAGAATTCACTAGGAAAAATTGTTCCACTTCCTTATGGAGTCAGTACTTACTGCAAAGTATACTTTAAACCACACAGTTTTGGTATGTTTTTAAAACTGGGTCTGTTAATGGGCAAAAGGTTAAGTTTTTATCTCTTTCCTCCCGTCACACCTCCCCCCCCGCCGCCTTTTTATAGACCCTAAAACAGGCGTTTAAGAGTCAACCGAAAACACTTCCTTACATAATTTAGCCTTTGAGAATTTCTAAAATAATTATATATTTCCATGTGTTGGTGCTTAAACATGATCAAGTCGGGCAAAGATCAAAACTTGGTGTGTGAGTGGCGGGGGTGGGGTGAACTGGCACACGTGTTAAGGTCGTTTTAAGAGGGACAGGATTGACAAGCGAAGCAAAAGGTGTGTGGAACTAAGATGAAAGCTTTTCCCTTAGAGAAACCGAAAGACTCAATAGCACGTTTTCTAACGGGAAGAGCTCCTCAGCCAGAGAGAGGCCTCCACGTCCTTCACCCTCATGAGCCAAGTCTCATCCCAGCTTCGGGTACATCTTTGAGTCCCTGCTTTCAGTGGAGGAGTTGGCTTCCTATAGACAAGCAGATTAGGGGTCGCCTCTTCCTCTCTTCAGAAAAATAAACGGCTCACCGAGACAGCAGAATTGGGAACTGCAGCAACGGCGACAGAGATACAGGAAAAACGGGCAGATTCCGTGCCGTCCTGCGGCCCCCAGGCCTGTCAGCTCATCACCCACCCGTCCACCCCCATTTTTCGGTCTAAACTTACCAGGTGGGAGACGGCCCTGGGCAGGGACTAAGTTACTGCGCTGTGTCGAGTCGAGTTCCGCTGGGCTTCTTAGAGACGCTGCGGGAAAGAGGCTGAAACCCAGTAGCCGCCGCCACCGCCACCGCCTCTGTTACCAGGGGGTCTCGCCTCCATCGCTGGCTGCGAGAACTCTGAGGGCACGTGACCGGAAGTACGAAGGAGGGCCTGAGGGGCACGTGACTCCAGAGCACGGCCGCCATGACACCTTCCGCTAGTTCCCTCCCTCGTCCGCCGGTGCCCGCCTGTTTCATTTCCTCTCGCCGGCTTTAAGCGGTGAAAGGTCCCAGGAACTTGGCTGTCTCACCCCTTTGGCCTAGAGCTCCTCCGGTCCCGTTCGGCGCTGCGTCTTCGGCCGGCAGCGGGCAGGCCGCAGAGCGCGTAATCGCGACCGCGGCCGAAGGGGGAGGGACCACGCGCAAGCAGGGCGTAACCCGTCACGTGACGAGGAAGTACCGTTAACAGCTTTGTCCCGGCGTCCCCGGCGCTCCGGGATGACGTAAGCCTGGGCGGGGAGGAGTAGGAGGGAAGACTGAAGCTCAGGTGCGGCTCTTAGCGCGCGGTGAGTGTGCGGGCGCCTAACCGGAGAGAGGCTGTGACCCACAGAAAGTTGGGGGCTGCCTGCCTAGAGGTGGTGGAGAGGGGCTGAGACTTACAGGCTGTGAGCCTGGCTTTGAAAACTTGATTACCGCCTCTTTCAAGAGATCTGAATGTAGTATTAAAGTTAACTGCTGTTAAGTTAGGAGTTCGCTAGGCAGGGAGCTTGTGGTCAGATGTCTGCAAAGATGCGTGCAAGACGTTGAGTGCATGAGTGAGTGAGTCGCCATTTCTTGGTCTAAGGTAGAGAGGAGTTCTCTATTACTTACTTGAGTAGTAGTTGTTGAGTCACTCAGTCGTGTCCGACTTTGCGACCCCATGGGCTGCAACACGCCAGGCTTCGCTGTCCTCCACTGTGTCCCAGAGTTAGCTCAAATTCATGTCCATTGAGTTGGTGATGCTATCCAACCTTCTCATCCTCTGTCTCCCCCCTTCTCCTGCCCTCAGTCTTTCCCAGGATCAGAGTCCTTTCCAAAGAGTTGGCTCTCTGCATCATGTGGCCCAAAGTATTTGAGCTTCAGCTTCAGCATCACTCCTTCTAATGAATATTCAGGGTTGATTTCCTTTAGGATTGACTGGTTTGATCTGGCTGTCCAGTGGACTCTCAAAGAGTGTTTTCCAGCACCGCAGTTCGAAAGGCATCAATTCTTTGGCGTTCAGCCTTTTTTATAGAAAGATCCCATTATGAGGAAATCCCCAACTTCCCCTTGGCATAATATCTTTAATTTTTCTTCCTTTTCCTTCTCTCTTGCCTTTTCTTCCTTCCTCGCATCTAGTGGGGAAAAGAGAACGCTGTGATTTGCGTTGGGTGTTCGCGCAGCAAACACTGGTTCAGTAAAATGAGTACTAGGCCAAGAGAAAAACCTTTTTTTGATCCTACTGCTTTTTATGTTGCCATCAAGGAATATGGGAAATGGAAAGGTAATTAGATTTGGACTCAAGATTAGTGGATTTTAGTCTCACCTCGGCTTATGAGCTCTGTGACTTTAGTAAACCAGCTCTTCAAAAGGTTTTTTCATTGACTTTGGTAAGCATTTATGGCCACCCTCTGTTTGCTTAGTGTTTTGCTAGGCTAATTGTGACAGAAGTAATAGTTAAACTCAGTTTTGTGGAGAGACCGGTTTTTCTTATCTGGAGGAAGATTCCAGAAACAGCATATATTAAACCATGGATGCATAGAAGGTTTATATAGAATGAAAGATTTGTACAGAGATTCTTGTTAAATATTTACTTAAAAGTCTTGAATGCATATATGTGTATGACTAAGTCATTTTGCTGTACACTTGAAGCTAACACAGCATTGTAATTTAACTATATGTACCTCAATAAAAAATCTCATTCAGTAAAATTTCAAACACAGACAGACAGAATAGTACAATGAACCCTCATGTATACCTAACCAAACTTTAACAAGTATCAACATTCTACTGTTCTTGTTTGAACAGCTTAAAAATTTCAGGGTACTTTTTATATCCACTGTTGAATTTGATTAATAGCAGCTTTCAGAATTTGAGCTCAATTCTACTGTATCTAGGTACTAAGTTGTCTCCAACTCTTTCGTGACTCCATGGATTACAGCTCCCCAAGCGCTTCTATTTGTGGGATTTCCCAGGCAAGAATATTGGAGTGGGTTGCCGTTTCCTTCTCTAGGAGATCTTCCCAACCCAAGGATCGAATCTGTGTCTCCTGCATTGGCAGGAGTATTCTTTACCACTAAGTCACCAGGGAAGCCCAGGTACTAGCTAGGAAGATTATATTAATTTTGTTTGAAAATTTCTTTGGGTGTTAGTTAGCTTCTTTCTCTGTTGAATCAGAAGTGTGACATGGCTACTTTAAAAACATACCTGGAAAAAAACACACAAAAACTGCCTCTGATACTGATTTAGGACATAATATAGAAACTTAGTGTCCAGGTCAAGGAAGTTAGTGTTTCTACTCTGTCCTGGTTATTAAGCTACTGAAGAGTTTTATGTTCAGTTCTGGACAGGACATGTTCAGGCAAACTAAAGGCCCTGTGTGGAAAGCTTATCAGAACTGAGAGGAATTTGGAAATTGTCAGGTCAGAATGAGTGAAGAACTGGTGGTGTTAAATTTTTAGAAGACCTCATGACATTTTTCAAATACTGAAGGACTGTTTCGTAAGGCGTAAACATTTCCTTGAGCTTCCCAGGTGGCACTCTTGGTAAAGAACCCGCCTGTCAAAATGCAGGAGACACAGGTTTGATCCCTGGGTTGGGAAGATCCCCTGGAGGAGGGCATGCAACACACTCCAGTACTCTTGCCTGGAGAATCCCATGGGCGGAGGAGCCTGGCCGGCTACAGTCCATAGGGTTGAAATAAGTCAGACACGACTGAAGTGACTTAGCATGCATGCAGACATTTTCTTAAACTGTAGAAGCCACAGTTGGGAATAAAATTCCAAGTCATCAGGTTTCAGCCCAGTAGTGAAGAAGTACCTTATAATGTGTGAGCTGTGGAGGAGTGGTCTGTGCAGCTTCCTGAGAGGGAGCACTTCCTTTCCCTTCCTGAAAATGTTCAGGGATCCAGAACCTTAATTCAGATTAATTTTTGAATTATGTGGATGTGTGCACCGTGTTATCTATGAGTCTTCCACTTTGAGAATTATGAGAAGTGGGACTTATTCTGGACCTGAAAGCCTGGGAAGATTTTGGTAAGTAGGTCTGGGAGGTAAGGAGTCTATTCAGAGATAGTAAGCGCAGTTCAGTTCAGTTTAGTTCAGTCGCTCAGTCGTGTCTGACTCTTTGCGACCCCATGAATCAGAGCACGCCAGGCCTCCCTGTCCATCACCAACTCCCGGAGTTCACTCAGACTCACGTCCATCGAGTCAGTGATGCCATCCAGCCATCTCATCCTCTGTCGTCCCCTTCTCCTCCTGCGCCCACTCCCTCCCAGCATCAGAGTCTTTTCCAATGAGTCAATTCTTCGCATAAGGTGGCCAAAGTACTGGAGTTTCAGCTTCAGCATCATTCCTTCCAAAGAAATCCCAGGGCTAATCTCCTTCAGGATGGACTGGTTGAATCTCCTTGCGGTCCCAGGGACTCTCAAGAGTCTTCTCCAACACCACAGTTCAAAAGCATCAATTCTTCGGTGCTCAGCCTTCTTCACAGTCCAACTCTCACATCCATACACGACTACTGGAAAAACCATAGCCTTGACTTAGATGGACCTTTGTTGGCAAAGTAATGTCCCTGCTTTTGAATGTGCTATCTAGGTTGGTCATAACTTTTCTTCCAAGGAGTAAGCGTCTTTTAATTTCATGGCTGCAGTCACCATCTGCAGTGATTTTGGAGCCCCCCAAAATAAAATCTGATGCTGTTTCCACTGTTTCCCCATCTGTTTCCCATGAAGTGATGGGACCAGATGCCATGATCTTCGTTTTCTGAATGTTGAGCTTTAAGCCAACTTTTTCACTCTCCACTTTCACTTTCATCAAGAGGCTTTTTAGTTCCTCTTCCCTTTCTGCCATAAGGGTGGTGTCATCTGCATATCTGAGGTTCTTGATATTTCTCCCGGCAATCTTGATTCCAGCTTGTGCTTCTTCCAGCCCAGCGTTTCTCATGATGTACTCTGCATATAAGTTAAATAAGCAGGGTGACAATATACAGCCTTGACATACTCCTTTTCCTATTTGGAATCAGTCTGTTGTTCCATGTCCAGTTCTAACTGTTGCTTCCTGACCTGCATTAGGTTTCTCAAGAGGCAGGTCAGGTGGTCTGAGATTCCTATCTCAGAATTTTCCACAGTTTATTGTGATCCACACAGTCAAAGGCTTTGGCATAGTCAGTAAAGCAGAAATAGATGTTTTTCTGGAACTCTGTTGCTTCTTCGATGATCCAGCAGATGTTCGCAATTTGATCTCTGGTTCCTCTGCCTTTTCTAAAACCAGCCTGGACATCTGGAAGTTCCTGGTTCACATACTGCTGAAACCTGGCTTGGAGAATTTTAGCATCACTTTACTAGTGTGTTGGAGAAGCTGTATACAGTCAACAAAAACAAGACCAGGAGCTGACTGTGGCTCAGATCATGAACTCCTTGTTGCCAAATTCAGACTTAAATTGAAGAAAGTAGGAAAACCACTAGACCATTCAGGTATGACCTAAATCAAATCCCTTGTGATTATACAGTGGAAATGAGAAATAGATTTAAGGGACTAGATCTGATAGATAGAATGCCTGATGAACTATGGACAGAGGTTTGTGACATTGTACAGGAGACAGGGATCAAGACCATCCCCATGGAAAAGAGATGCAAAAAAGCAAAATGGCTTTCTGAGGAGGCCTTACAAATAGCTGTGAAAAAAGAAGCAAAAAGCAAAGGAGAAAAGGAAAGATACAAGCATCTGAATGCAGAGTTCAAAGGATAGCAAGGAGAGATAAGAAAGCCTTTCTCAGTTATCAGTGCAAAGAAATAGAGGAAAACAACAGAATGGGAAAGACTAGAGATCTCTTCAAGAAAATTAGAGATACCAAGGGAACATTTCATGCAAAGATGTGCTCGATAAAGGACAGAAATGGTATGGACCTAACAGAAGCAGAAGATATTAAGAAGAGGTGGCAAGAATACACAGAAGAACTATACAAAAAAGATCTTCACGACCAAGATAATCACGATGGTGTGATCACTCATCTAGAGCCAGACATCCTGGAATGTGAAGTCAAGTGGACCTTAGAAAGCATCACTACAAACAAAGCTAGTGGAGATGATGGAATTCCAGTTGAGCTGTTTCAAATCCTGAAAGATGATGCTGTGAAAGTGCTGCATTCAATATGGCAGCAAATTTGGAAAACTCCGCAGTGGCCACAGGACTGGAAAAGGTCAGTTTTCATTCCAATCCCAAAGAAAGGCAGTGCCAAAGTCAGCGCAAGGGAAGGTATAAATTTGGAATGGTGTAACACTGTCACCCGGAGAAGGCAATGGCACCCAACTCCAGTACTCTTGCCTGGAAAATCGATGGACAGAGGAGCCTGGTAGGCTGCAGTCCATGGGGTCCCTAAGAGTCAGACACGACTGAGCGACTTTGCTTTCACTTTTCACTTTCATGCATTGGAGAAGGAAATGGCAACCCCTTCCAGTGTTCTTGCCTGGAGAATCCTAGGGACGGGGGAGCCTGGTGGGCTGCCGTCTATGGGGTCGCACAGAGTCGGACATGACTGAAGTGACTTAGCAGCAGCAGCAGCAACACTATCACTGGGCTTCCCTGATAGCTCAAGATGGCAAAGAATCTGTGTGCAATGCAGGAGACTGAGTTTGATCCCTGGGTTGGGAAGATCTCCAAAAGAAGGGAACAGCTACTCACTCCAGTATTCTGGTTTGGAAAATTCCATGGACAGAGGAGCCTGGCGAGCTATAGTCCACGGGGTCTCAAACAGTCGGACACGACTGAGCAACTTTCACTTTCACTAACACTCAGCAACTTCTCTTGCGAACTGACATTGTATATGCTGTTCCCTTTTTGTTCTCATCTCTATTAAAGTCTTTTTCAGAGAAATAGAGACTAGGTTTTTTACCCGATTAGGTCATAATTTCCAGGTCATTCTCTCTTCATTGAGATCAATGCCAAATGGTCTATCCGGATCAGAATTTAAGTTTGCAAGTGGAAGAGATGGCCACTGTGGTCTTGATGTCATTCCTTTCTATCTTCCTTAGGACCTTACACAGTGATTCATCTTCTTTTTCTTGTATCTTCAGTCCCTATCATTCTAAATTCTGTTTGAGTCTCCCCTGCTCATAAGGTCAAGAGAGGTTTTCTCCTTCTCCGCAAGATGTCTTGAGAAACTAAAAGACTTTATCTTTAGTTTCTCACTTCTAACCGCTTTTCTCAAGTCTTTGGTTTCTAGTGTCTGCCCACAGCACTTTACAGAAATTATGTTGTCTACCAGTACTAAATCCTTCAATGTCTTTCTGTTGCTTACCAAATAATAATTTGTTCAGGTTCGTTGGTTTGAGATTCATAGTGCTTTGAAACTTGTACCTGAATTAATATCCAGGTTTATCTTTTTTTTATTCCGTTGCTTGTATCCTGTGTTTCAGCCAAAGACTTATATTCTCCAAATATATCCTCTGACTTGCCAGTGCAGGAGACACGGATTCGATCCCTGAGTTGGGAAGATCCCCTGGAGAAGGAAATGGCAACACACTCCAGTATTGCCTGGGAAATCCCATGGACGGAGGAGCCTGGTGGGCTGCAGTCCATGGGGTCGCAAAGACTAAGACACGACTGAGTGACTGAACAACAGTAAACACTTGGCTTCTTGCTGCCTCGTTACCCTTTCCATTTCCTCAGCTCTAGTGCTGCTTCCCTTAGAAAGGTTTCTGTGGTTACTTTTAAGTCAGTGTGATCTCTCTGTCCTCTGTTCCGACGTATTACTTTGCTTTTGTTCCCATTATGAGGTGTGTGTGTGTGTGTATGAGGAGTGTGTGTGTGTGTATGAGGGGTGTGTGTGTGTATGAGGTGTGTGTGTGTATGAGTGTGTGTGTGTATGAGGTGTGTGTGTGAGGTGTGTGTGTGTATGAGGTGTGTATGTGTGTATGTATGAGGGGGGTGTGTGTGTGTGATTTGTCTTTCCTCAGTTGATTATAAAGTGCTTTCTGGAATTATTTTGTCTTGTTAGCACCACTGTGCCTCATATTTTACTAGAAGCTTTTGATTTGGAGAAAAACACACCAGAATTATGAGTTTACATTTTACTCAGGGGCTTGCTGAGGACTTTAGCCTGGGCGATAGCTACTCAGTTAGCTCTGAGGAAACTGCTCTGAAGAGGTAGGAGAGAAGACAGTTCACATGTGAATTTTAGCTAGGAAATAAGTGCAGGCAAGCCTGTATCTTGGTAAAAGACTACTGCTAATCATAAAGAACAGATTTTAGTGCTTTTTTTATGTATGGGGATATATAAAATTCTGAGGTGATTAAAATTCTTCCTGGGATATACATCTATCTGAGGGGCCTGTTGTCGGCAGCAGCGGGCCTCATCCTGTTGACTTAATTTCCTCTCAGAGTGCGGGGTGGTCAGCAACTGCAGCGGGTTGGGACTTAACCCTTGTAGAACTGGATGGTGAGCAGAGCTGTTTGTCTGGTGATCCTGATTTTTCTCTGTCGGTAATACTTAATAATGTGAATGGGTGAAAGAATGAGAGAAGATTTTTAAATAATATTTTGAGTATAGGAGAACTCCTAAAGATTTTTTTTTCCAGAACACCGTTCTTGCACAGATCAAGCTGTATTAAAAACAGCATTAATAGCAGAAAATAAAACTATGTTATGTGTATGCAGTAAAAAGTATTGTAAGCTTCGATATGTGTTTTGCCCCTGGAAAGTATGCTTCATGAATGTTAGGACTTGTTTTGTTCTCTGTTGTATCTCTGGGATCTAAAAGGATGCCTGGCACATAGTTGGTGCTAAGTACATATTTGTTGAATAAATGAGTGAGTGAATACATGTGTTTTTGGGAAAAAAACACCAAAACCACAAGGTGTAAATAATTAAAAACAAGTATAAACAATTATTTCTGAAATTTTCCGTGGTATTTCCTTTTTATTCTCAACTTGGTAGATAACAAAAGGTTGAGGAAAAGTTAAAATTAATGGGTAGAATTTTCTTAAATTGTTTCTTTTTTTCTGGAAACTCATATAATTTGACAGAAACATACACTTGGGTGTTGTTGAACAGGTAAGAATGCTTGTGTTAGTTTACAAAGTCTTCACTGGGTGGTTGGCATTTGCTCCCTTGTATTCTTTTGTTTAGTCACTAAGTTGTGTCTGACTTTTGCGATCCCAGGGATGTGAATCCTTACTCCTGTTTTTTCCTATCAGGTCTGATACTGAAGCTCTCATTCCCCTTGGTGTGCTAATTCTTGGCATCCGACTTCCCACAGGCTGGAGGAAGCCATCCAGAGGCCCTTTCCTGTTAAGCACTGTTGAATTGTGGGCTCATAACCATTGAATGTAGTGAGAGACTTAAAGACAGATGCGTTACAGCTCAAAGAATTGCAGCTGGAGTTGCTATTTTGCCACAGAGGAGCTTGACAAAATTTTTCCTTATGTTCTGCAGTGTCTATTCTAGACTGTTAGGTAAATAGAGTAGGACAGGATTATGGAGAACCTTGAGAGTCTGGATTTTTTCTCTGGGAGTTTTGGAGTCAAGGAATGATACAGTACAAGCTGACTGTCACATATAATGTCACTTGTACATGTTTTCTTTCCACCTAGGTGCCAGGCACCTCCAGAGCAGGGAATCCTTGTCCCTTTCTCATGTGTCCTTGTTTTTTCCACTTGTTCCTGAGTCCAGGCTTGCTCTGCTCACCGCATGACAGGGCAGTAAATCGGAGACAGAAGTGTTGAGGCAAAGAATAACTTCATTTGAAAAGGCAGCTGACCGAGCCAATGGCAGACTCGTGTCTCAAAATAACCATCTTATTGGGGTCTGGATACCAGATTGTTTTATAGGGGTGGGGAGGAAGGTGAGGAAGTAAACTAAAAAGGCTATTAATCCTGCAAATAACTCCTGGAATGGCCAATGTCAGGGAGGAGAGTGTTAATTTCTCCCTTCCTGTAGCCATCCACAGGTGGAGAGGGTCCTGAAGAAAGGCATTTTGGTTTAAGATACAGGCAGAGGTGCAGGGTTCCTTGAGGCAGGCCATTATGTATGGATCACAACAGCAATGGGGAGCAAAGGTTAAAAGGAACAGATCCAACATGGAGTCAGATTTTGTTTTTTGCTGTAACACCTGTTCATTTAATGCTTGCTGAAAGAGTGGTGAGCTTCTTAAATTATATTTCTGCAGGTTTTATTCAGGATCACTGTGCCTGTCCCTCAACGTAGTTTCATCTGTCTGGGTAAATGACTTTTGTGCCAGTGATACCAGAGTCCTACAGCCATGTTCTTGCAGAATTTGAGTCTCTGGATCCATTACTTTCAGCCCTGAGGCTGGACTCTACTCGTCTAAAGGTGATTTTCTTGATCCATGTATCAGTTTTATTTTCATATTCATAGTTTGGTTCGTTCTCTGTTACATGTGTACCCCCCCCAAACATTTTTTGTTTTATAGACTCCTGGGTGTTCTTACCTGTGCTGTAATACTTTGCATAGAAGTAGTATTTTCTTAGCACTTTCTTGATTTATTTTTCAAGCAGTTGATTGAATCCTTCTTTCCCATCCTTAAAGATCATAATATTGATTACTGAATCCACCCCCTCCCCCAAATCTTACTGCCTTCTCTCAGAAAGTAATGTATTTGATTGAAAATAACGTAGTTTAAATGAGTATACCTCATTGCCTTTTGAACAATAAGAACCATTGCAGTTCTATGAAGTTCATTTCAAAACAACGAATTTGAAGTACCCCCTCTGTTTAAGGGAACAGAGCTAAAAATTAGCATTACAAAATTATCCAAAAATTAGTTCTGTGGGAAGGAGTATGTGCTTCTCTCAAACTCTTGAGTTCATTTGATAAACTCAGGAATGACATGGTAAAGAACAGTCTCATAACCAATTCCTTACCCCAGAGCACCCTTCTAGCCTCTGAGCAAAGGAACAGGAAGTAATAGGCAAAGTAGTATGAGCAACAATTATGAGGGTTGATAGCTGACGTTTTTTTAGCTGCAAGTTACAGAAAATCTCAGTAATGGCTCAAGCAATAAAGGTGTTTATAACCTGGTTTGAGGTCGTTGTTTCTGGGTTCAGTGTGGTGGCCACTGGTATTCCTTAGGACCCAGGCTCTCCATCTTTCCTGTTCTGCTAGCTTTTGTATATTGACCGTTGGTCACATTTGCAAGATAAGCAGGCTGGCTTCAAGTCTTGATTATCTCCAGTAGCAGCTCAAGTGAGATGGAGCTGCCTGAGACAAAGGCTTTCTTCCCCTTCAGATTCTACCGTTTATCTGAGAGGGCAGAGTTTTCCAGGATGCCCCCACAGGGTTTAGTCTCATTAGCTAGACTTGAGTCCCAGGGCTCCCCCTAGCTGCAAAAGAAACTGGGTAAGTGAAGATTTGGATTTTCCAGCTTCTATGGTAGAAAGAAACAAGGTTGAAGAGGATTGGGAATATGTTTGTTTGCCAGTCAGTAATTTTTACCAAGTGCACTGGGCACAGCATGCCCACTGCTGCTTCGACATCAGGAGCGGAAGGTGTGGGGAGATGTACTAGTACAGCGATTTGTATTTGCATCATCTGCAGTCTCACTGGCTCTCAGCGCTGTGGGTTTTCTGTGCTCATCATACAGACTAGAAAGGATTTACCTGAACAGGCGGTTAAAGTGGTTGCTTTATCCCTTGGGTACTTGAGCTTCCATCATTGCGGTCAGCACTGGAATGACCTAGCTGAATTGCCCAGAAGATGAATCGGCTAGTAACTGGCTTCTGCCAAGGGGGAAATTACTCATTTATACAATTGAGCCTATTCAGCCATTTTGAGATTCAGTTAAAAAGTTAAAACCAAAATGTCCTTTCTTCTGTGTCTTTCACTATTCTAGAATAAGAGCTTGAGTCCCGTTGGATGGTATCTAACTGGGCAGTGGGTAGGCTGGTGGGGAGGAGCCTGACACAGATTCTCAGTATCTTATTTTCAGTCGTGTGATTTGCTAAGTGACTGAGAGTCTCTCACTTGTCCGTTTCCATGTTTCTAGTGCACGAGCATAGCCGTGTCTCGAAAATGGTTGGCTTTGGGCAGTTCAGGAGGAGGACTCAACCTCATTCAGAAAGAAGGCTGGAAGCACAGGCTTTTTCTTTCTCACAGGGTAAGATTAAGGGTTGCCCTGTCATGTACCATCTGGAGTATCTGTCATAAATGTGAGTTCTCCATTGTAAATATCATTTGAAATAAAAGAAGGTAAAACTTGAGATTGAGCAGTAAATTACCCAGTTTTGAGGAGCTGCCTAATACCCTTCCTTCTGTGGTCTAGGAAGGTGCAGTTTCTCAGATCGCCTGCTGTTTACATGACGACGACTATGTTGCCGTGGCTACCAGGTGAGAGACTGTTCTGAAGCTACCTGATCTTTCCCAGATGCATGTGAGATTGAAAAATGTGGTTGTGTGTTTATTAGGGTGACCAACCATCCTGGTGTGCCTGGGCCTCACCCTGTTTTAGCACTGAAAGTCCTGTGACCTGGGAAACCATTTAGACCCAAGCAAACCAAGATGGGCAGTTGGCAGTTGATAGGATTTGTGGAAAACACTAATATGAGGCAACATTTCTGAGACCTCAGAGTAGAAAGGTAACATAATTTAGAACCTCAAAGTTCTCCACTTGTATTGGATTGGTAGACTAAAGCAAGGAGATTAATATCTTGACTTTCTACTTCCTCTTTTCTGAAGAATAAGAATATGCTTATATATTTAATATAGGTGATACTGTGATGCAGTGAAATTGTACCTTTTTCACCACTGCCGAAAATTTGCTTCTGTGTCTCCATTCTTGCAGTCAAGGTCTTGTAGTTGTTTGGGAATTAAATCAAGAGCGTCGTGGGAAACCAGAACGAATTTATGTGTCTTCAGAACACAAAGGCCGAAAAGTTACAGCTCTCTGTTGGGATACAGCTATTCTTAGAGTATTTGTAGGTGATCATTTGGGAAAAGTTTCTGCCATCAAACTCAACACTTCTAAGCAAGCAAAGGTGAGAAACAGTTCAGTGCTTTGTGTAAGTGGGTGAATATATAAGGTATTGTCTCACAGAATTTCAATTAAAGAACACAGTTTGATCTGTATGTCTTTCAGGGTTATCTAGAGCCCAGACTATTAATTTTGAGAAAACTTGTTTGCATGTAGTATGTATGGTACCCTAGTTTATCTTGGTCGTGTTGCAGAATGGCTGTGAGCTAACTTTCATAATTTGCATGTTGTCTATCACATTACTCCATAATTCACCTGTATGGCCCACTTAAATAAACCGTTCTTTAATAGTTGGCTGTCAAGAAAGAACAGATGCCTGTTTATTAGTTATGTGAATAAAATGGCAGACATGGAGGAATGGTACCAGTTGCCCAGGCTCCTAGTCTCCTGGTCCCCATTTTGAAGAAATTCTTGAGTGCAGGTATACTTTCTTTCAGAATAGAGGTAACTTGTGAATGGAATCTTAAAGGCACTCCCGGATTGGGCTTAGCAGTGTGGGTCCTGAGGCTTCGTGGAATGCTCTAGTTTGTCATGAAGACAGCGGACCTGCTTTTCACTGTCCTCCTTTTCCAAAGCTGTTACATCAGAAGTGGGGAACTTGTCTCTCATTGGCTTATTTCCTTGGAGGATCATGGCAGATTAGAAGAGATCTAAATACCGTTGCCTAATTATTCTTTTAGTTAACACATCAGAGTATTGTTGATGTGTTAATGAAATATTCATGATGACCCATCACAGTTACCGCTTGATTCATAATGTATTTTTCATCCGAAATACATTTGGGATTCTTAGCCCTAGTTTGTCTCTTTTTCCAAGTGGAGAAGTACTGTCTACTGGTGAACAGTTCTCTCACATATTCGAAAACTTATTTTGTCTTTTTCATTCCAACTTCTAAGAATAGATAATCACAAACAGAGCCTTAAGAATTATCCTCTGCAGTTACGTAGATCCATTCATTGAATGGATGAAATGGATAGTCTAACAGGCAAATTAATTTTGGCCCTTTTAAAATTTTTGTTTTGCTCTCTAAGCTGTTTTCGTTTAAAAGGTAAAGAGAGGAGGATCATGTGTATACAGAAAGATAAATTTTATTTTCTCATCATATCCCCTTTAGGCAGCCGCTGCCTTTGTGATGTTTCCTGTTCAGACAATCACGACAGTTGATTCCTGTGTCGTCCAGTTAGATTATTTGGATGGAAGACTCCTTGTATCTTCGCTTACTCGATCCTTCTTGTGTGACACTGAGAGGTACATTTACTAACCGTGAGTCACTGGGAATACAGAATTTCAGAGCTGGAAGGGACTTAGAAGACATCTTGCCCAATTTCTTCATTTCAGTTATACAAATATTAATAAGGAACCAGCTCTGTGCAAGTTGATGTTAGACGGCAGAGAGGATATCGAGGAGAGTGACCGTAGTCCAGTGGGTGACTAAGGCACAAGCTCAATTCTACCAAGAAGCCTGGTCTGAGTGCCATGAAGGAAGGCTGAACAAAGGCCTGTTCCTATATGGGGAATCAGGGTGTCTTCTTTGAGTTTGTTGTTGTTGAAATTGGCTATGTAGTTTTTTTTCTGTTTTTTTTTCCTTTTGCTGGAAAAGCAAGAGACTTTTTGGGAAAGGTGCCCAGGTGGAGAGCAAGGATAACGGAACCCAGGAGAACTGCTCTCCCACATGGCTCAGAGTCTCAGATTTTATGGTGATGTGGAATTTTGCTGTGTATTTAATAGAATTTTACTAGAAGGTAAAACTGGGTGAAGACTAAGAACTTTGTGAAGCTGACAGATATTTACTGAAATCTCAAGGGTCAAGTCAGGTGGGCTTCCCTGGTGGCTCAGAGGTTAAAGCATCTGCCTGTGATGTGGGAGACCTGGGTTCGATCCCTGGGTCGGGACGATCCCCTGGAGAAGGAAATGGTAACCCATTCCAGTATTCTTGCCTGGAGAATCCCATGGACAGAGGAGCCTGGTGGGCTACAGTCCACGGGGTTGCAACGAGTCAGATACGACTGAGCGAATTCACTTTCACAAGGGTCAAGCCAAAGGGCCAGTGAATGGCAAAGGAGTGTATTGGTAGTGGCTGTGAAATACTAGAACAGGAATTGGCTTGAAATGAATAAATCTTATGTATCACTGTGTTTAAGTTCCTCAGCCATTCTTACTGCATAGAAATATTCACTGCCCCCCACCCCGCCTTTTCCCTTCTAGTAGCCTTGGCCAGCTACCATATTCCTCTGAACCCATCCCCTCTTCTAGAAATTTATTATGGAGAATTTTGAGCACACACAAAAGAAGAGAGAATTGCTTAATAAACCCCTGTGAGTCTGCTAGCCAGCTTCAGTAATTTGATGAGGAGGTTTAGTAGGTGAAGTTTGAAGGCAGAAAGGTAGGAGGGGAGAGGCTGTTCTAGAAGGAAGGTGCAGCCTCTTGGGGAGCAGCAAGAAAGAACTAAGCATATTCCACGATGTGTCCTTCTGGCGTGAGATGGAAGTTGCTGGGGATCCCGTTGGTAAGCTTGCACCATACTGAGAGTGACAGCTGTAAATGTCACTCTAACTAAGTACATGGGCTCTCAGATCATTTTAAGGAAGTGTGAAAGTGAAAGTGAAGTCACTCAGTCGTGTCCGGCTCTTAGCGACCCCATGGACTGTAGCCTACCAAGCTCATCCATCCATGGGATTTTCCAGGCAAGAGTACTGGAGTGGGGTGCCATTGCCTTCTCCTTAAGGAAGTGTACGTGTGGAAAACCAGGGTTTGGAAGTTGGTCCTCTTAGAACTATCCAGGATTGGAAGCTTTTTATGTCTTTCTAGGGGTTCTTCTATCTCGTGAGAAGGTGAGGAGAGGTTGCACTTTGTTTTCTTGGGATGAGAAAGACTTGTGGAAAGGAGACCAGTAATAGGAGGTTGCAGGTGTCTGGCATCAGAACCTAGGTATACAGCTGTGGAGCAAGGCTTTGAGATGCAAAGCATCCGTATACCTGGAATTAGTAGGAAGGGGAATGTACTTGGTTCTGACTTATTTCAGACTGTGGATCAGTGATGAAGTTAGACTTACAGAACTGGACATCATCCAATGTCACCCGTTCACTTTTAGCCTAGACCTAGTGAGTAATAGAGCTTGCCTGACATCATGCAGCTGGAGGAGGCAGACTAGAATCTTTCCGTCTTGATTTTGTGCCTTTTCTGTACCTCAGTCACTTCTAGTATCCTTTGACATTGGACCTTTTGGCCATTAAATCTACCCTTGAGATTTTGATAAAATATTAGTTAATCTCACAGATTTCTTAACTATTCTTCATTTGTGGTTTTTGCTGTTTACTACACAGTCCCAGTTCAGAAATCTGACTGACATTCTGAGAAGTGGTCAGACCACTGGACTGAATTAACATCTTACTGGGGTTGTTTTGAGAATCTTGTGAAATGGTATAAAGAACTAAATAAATAAATGAAGGTTTATTTTTATCTCTGTGCAAATGAGAAATGCTGGGTTGGATGAAGCACAAGCTGGAATCAAGATTGCCGGGAGAAATATCAGTAACCTCAGATATGCAGATGACACCACCCTTATGTCAGAAAGTGAAGAGGAACTAAAAAGCCTCTTGATGAAAGTGAAAGAGGAGAGTGAAAAAGTTGGCTTAAAGCTCAACATTCAGAAAACGAAGATCATGGCATCTGGCCCCATGACTTCATGGGAAACAGATGGGAAACAGTGGAAACAGTGTCAGACTTTATTTTTCTGGGCTCCAAAATCACTGCAGATGGTGACTGCAGCCATGAAATTAAAAGACGCTTACTCCTTGGAAGAAAAGTTATGACCAACCTAGATAGCATATTGAAAAGCAGAGACATTCCTTTGCCGACTAAGGTCCGTCTAGTCAAGGCTATGGTTTTTCCAGTAGTCATGTATGGTTGTGAGAGTTGGACTGTGAAGAAGGCTGAGCACCGAAGAATTGATGCTTTTGAACTGTGGTGTTGGAGAAGACTCTTGAGAGTCCCTTGGACTACAAGGAGACCAAAGCAGTCAATCCTCAAGGAAATCAGTCTTGGGTGTTCTTTGGAGGGAATGATGCTAAAGCTGAAACTCCAGTACTTTGGCCACCTTATGCGAAGAGTTGACTCATTGCAAAAGACTCTGATGCTGGGAAGGATGGGGGCCAGGAGGAGAAGGGGATGACAGAGGATGAGATGGCTGGATGGCATCACCAACTCAATGGACATGAGTTTGAGTGAACTCTGGGAGTTGGTGATGGACAGGGAGGCCTGGTGTGCTGCGATTCATGGGGTTGCAAAGAGTTGGACATGACTGAGCAACTGAACTGAATATAGCTGCTAATTCTCGTTTCACAGGATTGTGACTAGAGTTGGTTATAAGGATAGCCAACTGCAAAAATAACATGTTAAAGAAATGCCTTCTTCATTAGCTAGAATTCAGTTTGGGGGATCATGGATAGTACAGTAATTAACATTTTTTATGTTAAAGTTTTGTTTGTTTCAAGCTATATTCCTTTCCAAACAAACACTTTTTTTGTTCAAACCAAGGCTCCCGATAACTAACCCAAGTGAGATACGAGGTTGCTTTTCCTGCAGCTTTCTGTCAGTGTTGTTAATGAGCTTTACTAGAAGAATTATGTATGTGAAAGTGCTTTGAAGTGCATACAGAGCAATACAAGAAGTTACGGTTTCATTACTTATGTTCCTTATTTGGGAAATAAAATACATTTCTGGCTTATTTTAGTTAATCCTTAAAACTATTCTTCTAGTAAAGGTGATGTTTTGTTTTAGTGCAGGGTGCGTGCGCAGGTGCTAAGTCGCTTTAGTTGTGTCTGACTCTTTGCGACCCTATGGACTGTAGCCTGCCAGGCTCCTCCATCCATGGGGATTCTGTATACAAGAATACTGGTGAGGGTTGCCATGCCCTCCTCCAGGGATCTTCCCTGCCTAGGGATCAAAATCCCTACCCAGGGATGGAACCAGAGTCTCTTGTGTCTCCTACATTGGTAGGTGGGTTTTTTGCCGCTAGCACCTACCGTTCAAGCAGACACCACTGCCACATGTAATGCGGTGACTGCTTTGAAAACATGGCATGGGAAGCCTGAAATTCTGCTTGTAGGAGTCAGAGAGGACTGTCAGAGGAGGAAGGTTGGAGTTAGCTCATGAAAAATAAAGGAGTGTTGGGGAAGAGGCATACTCATTGTCACCCTCCATGTTCTCAGGCAGTTTTGTATGTGCAGTTCTTTTATATATCTAGTTCGTGTAATCCTAAGGGAATGGAATGTTCCAAGGTACAGACTTTCAGAAGGACTTAGCGTTTTGAGGAAAGAGTGAAGCGTTTGTTGGGTATTTGTGACAGATGAGTGGACTGGAGACAGAATTGGAGAGTAGATCAGTGGCCTCCACGGGACAGGTGAGAAACAAGATGAGCAATCAGTAGGATTTAACTGATTTAATGTAGGAAATGGTTTGGTAGCACTCATCTTTTAGTTTTGAAAAAGAGCCTTCACATTAACTCTGACTGTGGCTAATAAACTGAGTACTAACCTGAAGTGTTTTGCTTCCTATAACAGAAATAGTTAATGGCAAATGAGAGTTGTAGCCCCGTTGTGATCTTTCCATTCTGTTGTTCGTTCCAGTAAATAGCTAATATGAAGAAAGGGAGGACACTGTGGGTGGGGTTCTTATGGCCGTGTGGATTTGCATTGCCAGTGCTTTTGACGTTTCTGTAAGTAAACATGATTTTTCTTTTTTTGTGGGGGGTATTAGAGAAAAATTTTGGAAAATTGGAAACAAGGAAAGAGATGGAGAATATGGAGCTTGTTTCTTCCCGGGAAGGTGTTCTGCAGGCCAGCAGCCCCTAATATACTGTGCTCGCCCCGGCTCCAGGATGTGGGAGGTGAACTTTGATGGAGAAGTTTTAAGCACACATCAGTTTAAGAAACTCCTCTCCGCACCACCTCTTCCTGTGATTAATCTAAGGTAATGACTTATATGTTCAGCAGGAAGTATTTGAGGAACTTACATGGGGTGGGGGTTTGGTTGAAACCTCTGATGTTCTATATGCATCAAAGATTTTATCATACCTTTAAAGAGTGAAGTAGAATTTTTAATAAAAGATTCAGAGAAACCTAAAACTCTTTAATCAATTATTTTTTATATGGTTAAAGCAAACTGAACAAGAGCAAATGCAGTGAACTGGCTCTTGAATTTGTTTTGTAGGCAGAAATTTTCCTGTGTATCGAAAAAGGTGCTTTTATATTGTGATTAAATCATGAATCATGTTTACTTCCTAGATCAGAACCTCAGTATGATCATACGATTGGATCCTCCCAGTCTTTGTCTTTCCCCAAACTCTTACATGTTAGGTAAGTTTCTCTCTTTGATCCTTAAAAAAAAAAAAAACAAAAAACTTCATCTGTTTCTTGTTCAGAGGCAGTTAGCATCTTAACTTTGTTTTTGTACTAAATCATTTTTAGAAAATCAGGAAATGACTGTAAAGTGCTATATATAAGAGGAATGGTAAAAAAAATCATAGAAATACACTTCCCTTTCTGGTTTGAACTGCCCTAAACTACTTGAACACTTTATAGTTGTTGGGTACATCTGACAATTAGAGCTCAGAGCTATAGGTACACATTCTTTCATAGCCTCCCCTCCCCGGTGGGATACAACAATGAAAGCAAGCCTCAGATTGAAATCTGCTGCATATGTGTGTTTCTTAGCAAGCAGGTGCAAAAGTCATTGCAGAATTTGTTCTTGTAAATGTGAAATTTCAGCTCCCTGTTCTTGAGGTGCTTTGCATGAAATATCTGCTCAAGTTGGATCCAGCCAGCCATATTCTAACGTCGGAGTTTAGCTAGCTTTCTATTTGGGTTAGGTATAAAAAAGTCTACTATTAAGCGGTAGCACAGAGTGCCACTTAGAGCTGTTAGCTGCTGGGCTTGCCAGTTCCTACAGCTTGTTCTACAAGCATGGGAGTGAGTGCCCAGTGTATGGTTTCCAGTCAGTCTGTATGTCTTGAACTTCTCTTATTTCAGCAATAGGATATTATTTCTAATATCCCTTAGGCTAATTAACAAGATCGTTAATACAGATTCAGGAAACATTCTGTAGAGCTCTTATAGGGTAGTCTGGAGTTTGGCTTCTGATTGAGTTTTTTCAAAGACTAACTGACCTCTCTTTGAATGTAATTAAAAAAAAAAACAAAAAATAAAACACTTGAAATGTCAACTAACTGCCCCTAACTAAAGTATGTATATGTTGCACTACCTCCACTGAAATATTTGGAAGTCAGTTGTAAAGAGTGTAACTCTTTGATAAATCCATAATTCATCCTGAAAGTTACTGGAGAAAGCTATTTATTTGCCCATAGATGAAGCATATTAAAACCTCTTTCTTTATGGCACTTACCACAGTTTATAATTATACATTCAAACATGTATGCCTATCTTATTCCTAGACGGTAAGGTCCACGAGGGCTTGGTGTCTGTTTTATTCACTGTGTTTTTCTCAGTGTTTGGCATAATGCCTGGCCCATCATAGACACTTAAGCGTTTGTTGACTGTGTGTGATGTGTGGGGTGCAGGCAAGTCCCTTACCCCAGAGTATGTTTTCTAATGGTAAGGCCACAGTCTGCTTGGTTCTCCTGGTAGTGTTAGGTTTTTGAGTTAAGCTATTTAAAGCTCCCATTAGAGTTCCTGCCTAGCGAACAAAGCCCTGAGTGATCTGGCTCTGCCTACTCCTCAGCATAAGTAATAATTAGTGCCACTTTGAAGCCTTTCCTGGCTCCCCGGTGGCTTACGTCAGACGCTTGCCCGATTGCACTGCTGTCGCTTTTGTTCGGCCTCCATCACCATCCTGTCTCACTGTTCTGTGCAAATCCATCCCAGCACCACACCGTTAGCTCCTTTACTGCCGGCACAGTGCTCGGCACATAGAAAGTTCTCAAATAATGACTAAATAAAAAATCACTAAGAGGGCCTGTTGTTACTTTTCTTCCCCTATTTGTGTTATGATAACTTTCACTGTTATACCCACGAATCCCACGAGGTAATGCGACAAGGAAGCAAATTTGTATACTTAATTTCCTTTTCTGCACACTGATATCACATTCCTGTTTTTAACTTGAAAAAAAAATTGTATTTATTTACTTGGCCGTGCTGGGTCTCAGTTGTGGCATGCAGGATCTTTGATCTGCATTGCAGGCTCTTTTGTTGCATCATGTGAACCCTTAGTTGTGCACGTGCTGGGTCTCAGTTGTGGCACGCGGGATCTTTGATCTGCATTGCAGGCTCTTTTGCTGCATCATGTGAACCCTTAGTTGTGCACGTGCTGGGTCTCAGTTGTGGCACGCGGGATCTTTGATCTGCATTGCAGGCTCTTTTGCTGCATCATGTGAACCCTTAGTTGTGCACGTGCTGGGTCTCAGTTGTGGCACGCGGGATCTTTGATCTGCATTGCAGGCTCTTTCGTTGCACCATGTGAACCCTTAGTTGTGCACGTGCAATCTAGCTCCCTGACCAGAGATTGAGCCTGGGGCCCCTGCATTGGGAGCATGGAGTCTAAGCCACAGGACCACCAGGGAAATCCCTCCCTTCTTTAACTTTTTAAGCAATGTTGTTAGGCTTGTGTCGCTTTCTGTTTATTATAAGGGGATGAAGGCTGTATAAATGACAAAGTCTCAGCTCTTATGTAAGTCCCCCTCCCCTGCCCCAGCCCATACCTATTTTTACGGAATTTTTCCAACCTGAGTATGAAGTTCAGTATCAAAACCATGATCCTGTATCTCTGTATTCAGGGATCTTCTTTCTGGTCTGATTTTTTTCCCCTCTGGCTCCTAAAGGCAACCTTCCAATTTTAGTTTTAGCTGTGGTTCTGATGATTTTTTTCTTCTTTGTGACAAAGGTTACTTTTCTGTAGGGACAGTGATTTGATCTTATATTGGCAAAATGTTTAATATTTGTGTGATGACCCAGTTCCTGTTAAATATCACTCTTGGTTTTGTAACCACCTGGTACCTACCATTGTAGTACACTTGGAGGCATAAACTAAGTAGAAGTCCCTGTTCTCAAGATCATAATTTTTGGAGAGATATAGTTTATTTCTAGAAAATGTTTAACAGCAATCAAAAGTAAGAGTTGTGAGCAATGGCTGAGGGCTGTCACAGAGGATTTCAAAGGGGAGTAAAGCTGCTGCTAATCCTTGAGAGGTGGTTAGAATGAGAATGTTATATGTGGAGAACGCTCTGACCAGGAACAAGAAGTAGGGATTACCAGTGGTGTATAAAAAAGCAATAGCAGCCTGGAGAGAGTAAATGAGATACATGAGCAAAGGAGTATAGAAGGAAATGAGCCAAGATGGAGAGCGCCAGAGGACTGGAAAGGGAGGTGGATGAAGAAGCAGTGTCGAGAGTCTAGGAAGACTCTCAATTCAGGAAGGAAGGGACAATATGCAGGGTTGGCCCCTGCTGGGGGCTCAAGAAAGAAAATGAAGAAGGAGGTTATTGTGTTTGGCAGCTAGAAAATCTGTGACCTTTCAAGACTATAGGTAAGTGGAATGTTCAGAATTCCAGATAACAGTGGGTGGGTCATTGAGGATCAGTGAGGGTAGCAGTAGATTCTATGAGTTGTGGAGAAAAAAGTCCAGATTTTGGACCCAAACTCCTTGGGATAAATTTGGACTCTTGTATATTCATGCTGAATGGCCTTCGACATATTTTATCTCTCTGGGCTTCAGTTTTTCTTTTTTACAAAATAGGAATAATGCTTCTATCTTAATGAGTTGCTGCAGGGTTAGATAATACAGGTATAGCCTTTAATAAAAACAAACAAAACCTCCTAGAGTTGACTGGGAATTTTCAACCTTTTATTGCCCACATAAAACTAAGGACATCAAAGTATTTCCCTCCCTAAAAGTAGCTCACCAGAGCAGTGAGGAATGGTAAAATGTTATGTTTAGTCTTTGTTTTAAATGGGCCCTGTCATACCAGATATGGGAGGTTTAGCTATTTTAACAAACATCAGGTAAGACACCAGCGTTTTATTTTTGTAGAATGTATTTAGTGTATCTGAATTTTTCCCATTTTGGCATCATGTTATGATATCTTTCAGTGGGCTCTTGTCACAGACAAAAAAGAGGTGATAGGACATGATTGGCTGAATTTACTGCTGGATTTTCTCTGTATAGACAGATCTTGCTTTAATAGCTAATGGGAGGGTCTGAATTCAGGGAATTATATCATAAACCTCTGAGTCCAAGCAAACTAGAAATCTCTTGACTTCTTCCATGTTTTCTTGCAGTGAGCTTTGTGTGCTGACTTGGACAGAAAGAGGAATTTATATTTTCATTCCTCAGAATGTTCAAGTTCTTCTTTGGAGTGAAGTCAAAGGTAATTATGTTTTTTTTTTCCTTATATAATTTTTAATTGCATGCTTGTGAAAGATTTAATTATTGTAGGAGGATTCTCTTGCAGTGTAAGAAGTAGAAAGTAGAAAGAGGTGACATTTCTCTCTCATAGGTGTATTCCATTATAAGGTACTTCCCAAGTATATATTTGTGAATTTATAGTTAGTTATTTTAAATAAAATTTTCATTTATTCTTAAATATTAGCAACCACTGCCAAAGATTGAATGGATTAATTTTCCCCTTCTACTTACCCTTAATTTTTATCTCTGTTAGAAAACTTGCTTTAACTCTTGTTTTATGGCTTAATAATTTGGGGTTGACATATTGGGGAAGCCCTGAGTTAATAAACACTCTTCGTGTGCAAAAAACAGGGTGGAGGGCAAGGGAGGGGAGAATTTGAAAAGTCCTTGTGGGAACAATAGCTATTTTATGTGGCTGAGGCAAAGACTATCAGTCGCTGTATTCTTCTGGTTTAAACCAGAAATGGAGGAAATAAATCTAAGATTTTTAGTATGATTGCCCAGAGATTGTATCTTGACTTACGAGTCATTTTGTACTTTGTAAAAACATAAAAAAGATAAATGAACCATTATCTCATGATCTGATCAACATTGATTTCTTGTGAATTAAGTTTCCTGAGGGTCTCCTGTGGAAACTAGTGTTTTAGATTCTTTCATGATGTTCTGCCAAGACAGGTATTTTTTTAGGAACAGTTTGTTGATTAACATATGTGTTAAAGTCTGTTTATTGACATCAGATTTGTTACTCTCAGAAATGTGACAGTGTGGTCTCAAAAGTACCCTCTTTTAAAGTGCCTGCCCTTCTTTTCACACAAAAATAGCATTTTTAAATATAGTGTTTTAGATCAGACAGGTATTCCTCTTATTCTTGATCTTTTTAGAATAGTGTCTAAAATATGATTTTTCTCTTTGAAATGAAAATATAAAAATAGAGGTGAAATTCGATCAAACCAGACTATATAAAATGAATTTATTAAAGTAAGTTCGTCCAGTCACAAAAATGGAAAAGAAATATTTGGTTAGCGTCCTGCATGTTCACTCCTGTGGTTTTTGTAGATATTCAGGATGTGGCTGTTTGCAAGAATGAGCTGTTCTGTCTACACCTGAATGGGAAGGTCTCACATCTCTCCCTGTTGTCTGTGGAGCGCTGTGTGGAACGTCTGATAAGGAGAGGCCTGTGGAACCTGGCTGCTCGAACTTGCTGTCTTTTCCAAAATTCTGTCATTGCCAGCAGAGTGAGTCAATCAGCTTACATGTTCATCTGGGTTGTTAAGATCAATTTGGCTTGCAGGATTATGCTACACAGTTGCTTATATTTATTAGTCTGCAGGGGGCTTCACAGGTGGCTGAGGGGTAAAGAATCCGTCTGCCAATGCAGGAGACGTGAGTTTGACCCCTGGGTTGGGAAGAGCCCCTGGAGGAGGGCATGGCAACCCACCCCAGTATTCTTGCCTGGAAAATCCCATGGACAGAGGAGCCTGCTGGGCTACGGTCCATAGGGTTGCAAAGAGCCGGAGACAGCTGAGCAACTGTGAACAGCACGTTAGCTTGCAGATTAAGCAGTAATAAATCCCCAAAGGAAGCATGACCTGTAAGTCTGGAGTGGGGAGTGGGGGCAAGAAAAACCGTACGTGTGTGTTAGTCACTTAGTCATGTCCTACTCTTTGTGACCCTATGGACTGTAGCTCTCCAGGCTCCTCTGTCCATGTAATTCTCCAGGCAAGGATACTGGAGTGGGTAGTCATTCCCTTCTCTAGGGGGTCTTCCCGATCCAGGGATCAAAGCTGGGTCTTCTACATTACGGGCAGATTCTTCACTATCTGTGCCATCAGGGAAGCCCCAAAATAAAATTTACCCACAAATTTATTTTAGTTTCAGGCCTTGTTTTAAGTGAAATTATTATGTGTGCAGTAACTCTTAATTAAATGCTTAATTCCTAAGAAAATTCTCATTAAGTCTTTCACTAGCTTTTAAAGCCCTTTTAAAGCACCTTTGAGGTTTTATGTTCTATGTTAGACTTCTGTCAATGTATTAGCAATTTGAATATGGAATTAGTTACAAATGGAAAGCTCTCCTATTGGGTTTCTACTTGTTTTTATTAGGGAAGAAAAACTTTAACTGTAGATAAATTGGAACACTTGAAATCTCAGCTGGACTTAACAACCTGTGGTGATCTAGCTTCCCAACTGGAAGAGTTGATCTTAAAATTGGAACCTTTGGATTCAGCCTGTAGCAGTAGAAGAAGCTCCATTTCATCACATGTAGGTATTCGCACTTTTCAAAGGGTTTTGCTCTACAGTGAGATGTTCTCCATGAAGTTGTCCTCACCTACTTCCAGGATCCCAAAACTTCGCTTCTTTCCAGTGTTTATACTGGAGGGGAGGCGGCGGGTGGCAAGAGGGGGCTTTCTTTCAGCTCTTGGACAGCCCTCTGAAGCACTTCTTTGTGTGTGTCTTAGAACTGTGTTTTGTTTTGTCATTGTTTATTATATCTTGTTTGAAAATGTACATTATGTAGCCTCTGGTACAAGTTAAATTGCCCCTAGTATGTGGTTTCAGATGCTTCATGTTAGCTTGAGTCTCAGGGCAGCTCAGGATTGTCTCGTTTAATTCTCATTCTCACTGCCAGGCTTGGTGGAGACTGGCTGGAGAAATCTGGTCGCATGATGCTGCAGGCACGTCAGAGGGACCGGCTGCCAGGCAGCGAGACCTTGCTCACCGTTTTGTTCTAATAAACCATAATTGTCATTAATGACTTACTGCTTTTAGTGTTGATTTTTTCCTTAAAAGAGCTATATCGTGTTATAAACATTTTAATTGGTCTTTAATTCTTTTTCTTTTTAGGAAAGTTTCAGCATCTTGGACTCTGGTATTTATCGTATCATTAATAGTAGAAGAGGCAGTCAGTCAGATGAAGACTCTTGTTCCCTTCACAGCCAAACACTCTCAGAAGATGAGAGACTTAAAGAGTTCGCCTCACATCAAGAAGAGGACCAACCAGATCATTGCTGTGGCTCCCAGGGAAGTGAAGGTGAGGAAAGGAAAGTGTTTTTATTGATTGCTGATGTGAAGCAGTTATTTTCTGTGGCTTCTTTATTTTTCCTCTACGAAGTGTTAATAATTTTTATTAAGTTGATAGAGTTTCCATCCAGACTTATTGATCTCTTCACCATTAGAGGAATGGGTTTATGTTTAGTTGGAATTTTTCCCTCTCATGTTTAAGCTAAATTTGGTAAAGTTCCTAATATTGATCTTGTATTAAAGAGCGGGAAAGGTTAAGAGAGGAAGTCATTAACCAAAAGAGTGGAACAATTTTATCCTGACTAACTGAATTATTTTTCATTAGGAATGAAAAATTACTACAGTTTTGGGGGTCCTTGCCTTCACTTTTCGATGTTCAAGTATTCCTGTGGCCGAACTCTTGAGAAGAGATTAATAGAGACTCTAAACTTCCTTTATGACTATGGGGATTCAGGGTTAGTAGGAAAAACTAAGGTACCTGTCTGAGTGTTTTATATGTGGACCATCTTGAGCATCTTATAAACCTGTGTTCCACTCATTTGTATTTGGGTCAGTTGTGATTTTGGTATTGAATCTTTTATTTCCTTTGGTTTATTCATTTCAGAATTTCTTTAAAGATTAAAAAACTCTTCGTGTGATTAGATTTTGTTTCTTTTCCCTGATTCCATTCATCCAGATAACGTTTCTCACGCATCAGTGACGTTTGAGACGGATAAAAGTGAAACTTTTCTCCCCTTCGGCATTCCATTATCATTTCGTTCTCCATCTCCTCTTGTGTCTCTTCAGGCTGTCAAGGAGAGGTAAGCTCATTAGTCTTGTTATTTAATCCCATTTCTGGTTTTGCTTCTGTTGTCATATTAAGCATGTCTGTGCTGAGAATAGAAAGACATTTTAAATGACTTAAAAGGAAGCCAGTAGGTTATCCGTCATATAGCCTGTTATGTGAAGTTGTTAACTTCTCATTTCAATTTTGGGGAATGTAACTACCCTCAAGATTGTTTGAGTAGCTGGATATTTGAGTTGTTACAAATGTGCTTCCCACCTCCCCCTTCTCCCCCAGACTGGGCAAAAGTTTAAAAATCTTTTCTTCCCCTCATCCTTGATAGGAAAAGTTTCCACATAGCATTAGTCATTTCTTAATCATTTCTCAGTTTGGGCTCAGAGTTGGAGACTCCTCAGAAATCTTTCTAACTACTCTGTGGGCCTGGGATTGACCATGAAAGAGAAGACTTTGTGCCAGGGCTGCTTAACTGAGTTCTACTGGATACATATTTGCTTTCCAAGAAGGATAAATGTGACAAATGAGCAGTGTCCTGAAGAAATTCTACGGCTTAGGATGATCACATGCAGAAACATTGTGGGCACAGCTGGAATTAAAGACCTTTTCTTTAGGGCTGAATCAAAGTAGTTTAGCATTTGTCCATCCTTTTTATATTATAACATTTATGTGGGCCTTATGTGAAATATGTAGTTTGGTTAGGGAAGTTGGAATAAACAGAGTCTTGTTAGTAAGTCCCGGTTCTTTTCAGAGACTAACAGGAACATAGAGAACTCGTGTACTGAAATTCTCATCCTTGGCAGTAATGAGACCTTTCTCACGTTAGTTTATTGGTATTTGACCTCCAGTGTTTCCAGCTTTGTGCGTAAAACTACTGAGAAGATTGGCACCCTTCATACAAGCCCTGATCTGAAAGTGAGACAAGAACCTAGGGGTGATGAGCAGTCCTGTGAAGAGGATGTGAGTCCAGTCACTCGCCCAAAGGAGGAAGACACTGGGTAAGTTGTTGCTGAGAAGTCTGTGTAAATTCTAGAGGACATAGTTGTCAGTTTGAAGAGAGCCATAAACTACATTTTTTTTTTTTAAAGAAGAAGGCACACAGTAACTCTCTTCATTGTAGATTGTGTAGCTTATGAAAATTGTAAATACTGCCGAGTAAGTACTGGAAAATTACATCAACCAATAGCAAGTCTGTTGAGACAGATTTTTTTCTGTGGCCATGCTGTGCAGCCTGCAGGATCTTAAGTTCCTTGATCAGGTATCAAACCCATGTCCCCTGCAGTGGCAGCAGAGTCCTAACCCCTGGACCGCTAGGAAAGACTTCCTGAGACAGAATTTTAATCGAGCGCCTCTTCTGTCTTTCCCCTGAACAACTTCCTCCACCTCCAGATCTCTTCAAATGTCTAGGGTGTTAACAAAGGTATTAGAATAGGATGACCAGGGATCGAGGCCTTGTTCTGATTCTGCTTCTGACTAGCATAGTGATGTTGGTGAGTAATACTCTCTGGCCGTGAGACAAGAGCTTTGGCATTGATGATGCTGTGTATCTTCCAATGATATGCTGGAGGCATAGTCCTTGTGTTGTGGAGTTACAGCAGAGCTGTTGGACTGGCACAGTGTATCTTATCTTTTCTCCTCCTTTTCTCATGGTTCAGGTGATCTGGGCATTGGAAGTACACAAGCTCAGCATCACCAGGAACTGAGATAGACTAATGGCGTGAGTGTGTATTGGACAGACAGATGGGATAAAAGGGCGTTACCTTTAGAGTAGCTTAGTCATGAAACCATATATATAAATGTCAGAAAAAAGTACAGATAGTGCTGTGGCATTTATATTTAAGGCAGCCCTCAGTCTGACCTGAGCCGACCTTTCCAGCCTCATCTCTAGCCACATCCTTCTGCTGCTGCTAAGTCACTTCAGTCGTGTCCGACTCTGTGCGACCCCATAGATGGCAGCCCACCAGGCTCCCCCGACCCTGGGATTCTCCAGGCAAGAACACTGGAGTGGGTTGCCATTTCCTTCTCCAATGCATGAAAGTGAAAAGTGAAAAGGGAAGTTGCTTAGTCGTGTCCGACTCTTCACTACCCCATGGACTGCAGCCCACCAGGCTCCTCCGTCCATGGGATTCTCTAGGCAAGAGTACTGGAGTGGGGTGCCATTGCCTTCTCCCCACAACCTTCTAAGCACTTGGAATTCTAGTCCCGTCAGAGAGCTGGGTGTGGACACCTCACTGCTTTTCTTCACGCTGTTTCTCCCACCTGCAGTGTTTTCTCCCCTTGTTTCCTAAGGCAAATACTACCTCCTTGGGGATCTTGATTGCCTGTGTGTTGTGCTAAGTTGCTCAGTTGTGTTTGACTCTTTGTGACCGCATGGGCTGTACCCTGCCAGGATCCTCCGTCCATGGGATTCTCCAGGCAAGAATACTGGAGTGGCTTGCATGCCCTCCTCCAGGGGATCCTCCTGACCCAGGGATTGAACCCGTGTCTCTTATGTCTTCTGCAGGGGCAGGCGGGTTCTTTACCACTAGCCCCACCGGGAAAGCCCTCTTGATTGCCTAGTCAGAGTAATTATTCCTTTTTCTGTGCCCAGAGCACAGTGCTTATTCTGCTCTTTAGCATTTACGTTGTTCTCTTTGGTAATAGAGTTTATTTTTTTCGTGCCTTTCTTTCTGCCTTGAGCTTACTCATCTTGAAGCCATGGACCATTTTTTTTTATACTTGTCTGTTTGCTTCATATAACATTAAGTACAATAGGTACCATTTAGTGAGCACTTAGAAGTGTTTACCCAAGGAAGTTCTAATCCCCTGTAACTTTTTTCATACTTTTCTAGAGAAAAAGAAGAAATAACTAGTTGCCCTCCAGAAGAGGACAAGTTCCAAGAGCTCACAGTGGCAACAGCAGAAGCAATGTGAGTATTTGTGAATGAAGTTTTATAGTAAGTAAGAATGACTTTTTGAGATCATAAGTAATGGTCCTGGGACAGTATGGGGCAGAGATAGCTTCACTGGGCATTGGAATTCAAGAAGTAGTACTAAGTTAATGTTCTCTGTGTTGTGTTTATACTGACATCATTTTTATTTAAAGAGTTGAAAAAAAAATATTGAAAAGTAACATTTATTCAGATAAGTAATGTTGTCTGTGTTAGGCTTATTTAACATGAAACAATTTGTTTTTGAAAAACCACATAAAATGTAAGTTTCACACTTGTCTGTCTTGTATAGGACCAAGCTACAGGACCCACTGGTTTTATTTGAACCGAAATCCCTGAGAATGGTTTTACGGGAGTGGCTTTCACAGTTAGAAAAGAGTTTTGCCATGAAGGACTTTTCAGGCATTTCAGATACTGGCAGCTCATCCACGGAATCAAACCAGGATATGCTATTGCTTGATGAGTCAAAAAAGGGAATATTAGATGAAGAATATGAAAAAGAAGAAAGGGACTCTTTAGGCAATGAAGAAACTATTGATCAAATAGCATGTGAATCTGTAAATAGTCTGAGGGAGCCCTTGGATGATGACGTTTTCCAAATATGTTCTCCTTGGAGTATAGCAGACAGTCTTCAGAAGGATCTGGCTGAATTGACAACATTGTGTTTGGAACTGAGTGTATTCAGTTCTGAGATCAAAAGTACCAGTGGGCATGGCGACCACACTCTGCAGCAGTGCTCTCTTGAAATGCTGACTTGTCAGTTCCTAAAGAAGTACTTTTTTCTTCTGGATTTGAAAAGAGCAAAGGAGAGCATCAAGCTGAGTTACCCTGAAAGTCCTTGTGTTTGGGATACTTTTATTGAAGGATTGAAAGGTAATAATCAGATTGCCTTACTAAAGATAAAAATTTGTATAGAGGTCAATAGCATGTTGACATGCTTAAGTTTAAAGAAAATATATAAGTAGAAATCATCTCTGTTCTGGTCAACCATCCATTTAGTTTTCTACTCAGTTTAATTTTATTTTCTGTTGAGATTGTTCCCTTTTTTAAGAAATTGATCTACAACTCAATTTAGTTTTAAATAGTTCTTGCAGCTATTATAAGAAATTGATTTTATTTTTCTCACAGTCATTGAGAAAATGATATAGCAGTGTTGGAGAAGTTGGATTTAAGCGAAATTTCATAAATGCTGATATGTGAAAACCAGAAAATCCCTAACATAACTTACTGATGGAGAGATCGTATGTCCTGTTTATTAAGTACTTACATGTGCTGGTTATTAACGCTAAACCCTTTTCTGGCATCGTTTCATTTCTTCATTCCGACACTTGGAGTGGATGGTGGCATTCTCTTTAGTAGGTGAGGAAAGTCAGGCACAGAGAGATCATAATAGCTGCGTAGGCTCAAGTGCTGTGATACTTCATGGTAATGCAGACAGAATAGTTTATTTCTTGCTAATATATCCACCCAGGATAGACGTTCCAAAAGATGGATTAGGGATACCAGTTCTAGAAAAAAAAATAAGGAATTTGACATTAATGGTACATATGTACTAGGTATATATACTATATAGCTTATATATGTAATATGGATAACACATGTAAAAAGGCTTTTTCAATAGTAATAGTCACTTACATATTGGTTATTGAATATGCTTTGCCTCCCAGTTTGATTTTAAGGTTCTTAAAAGCAGCGATTGTCTCTCTTGTGTTTTTTGTCTTTCCTGTGATGCTTTACAAATGTTGGGACTTGCACACAGTAGGTAGAGGACTAGTGATTGTTGATTAATACGTTTGTGAATTAAGTTTTTTCAGCTGCTATGAGATGATGGGATGCTTTGTCTTTTAGAAATGGTGAGCTCCAGTCCTACACATATAAAGATGGAAGAAGGAGACCTTCCAACACGATTAAAGTTATTGGAGGACTCGGTTCCTTTTGACAGTCCTTTGTTGATTGCGTATGCTGCCCGGTGAGTGGTCCTATATGTTGTTCATATGCATTAAAGCCCAGGCATTTTCTTGGTCTTAGTCTCTAAAGTTTTCCTCTATCACATGTTGAGCAGCTTCTTGTTAGTATATTTATTTTCATTTCTAATAAATACGTAGATAATGTAACCAAGTTATATTATCTTACTGAAGTTGGAGACTAATGTGTTTTGTTTTTAAATGCAGATTGTATGAGAAATTTGGAGAATCAGCCCTTCGATCCTTAATCAGGTTTTACCCATCCATTTTGCCTTCAGATGTCATGCAACTTTGTCATCATAATCCTGTTCAGTTTTTGGCCTATTTAGACAGTCTGGTGAAATCAAGGCCTGAAGATCAACGGTGAGAAGGGATGAATATTTGCAGACTCTCTTTCTTTTTTTATAAAGACTTTCCTTTCCTTTGTGGCTCAGCTGGTAAAGAATCCACCTGCAATGTGGGGGACCTGGGTTCTATCCCTGGGTTGGGAAGATCCCCAGGAGAAGGGAACAGCTACCCACTCCAGCATTCTGGCCTGGAGAATTCCATGGACTGTATAGTCCATGGTTTCGCAAAGAGTCGGACAGGACTGAGTGACTCATTTTCTCTTGATAGAGCATTGTTTCTCTCATATAATCAGTTGAAACCTGTTTATTGTTAACTGCCACAGAGTTGAGGTACCTGTTGTAGAAGAGGAGGATTTTGGCAATCATGTACCCTCTTTCACAGATCATAGTACGCATCACACATGTGCCCCTAACACACTTCTCTGTCCTGTCCCTCTCCCTCTCAGAGAGTCTCAGATCAACAGTGTGAAGTTAAACTCCTGCTTCAGGGCCTAGGCCAAGACTGATAAGCTTCCTTGCTCTCCCTGCCAGTGAGTGGATTTTCTGCCACCTTTTTGTGATGATATCCCAGCTTTCTGTGGGTGGCTCTCAGTTCCAGCTCTCTCAGCCTCTTTGGGCTGAGGCCTCTTTTCCTGTCTCTCCGTGGCAGTAAACACACATGTCCCTAGATTATTGAGAATGGCAACTTCCCCCTCCCCTTTTCTGATTGGCTCACATTTGATATACTAGTATTTCTTTCTTTCTTTCTTTCTTTTTTGGCTCTTTGGTGTTTTCCTTTTTATCTTGAAGCTCAGCTGTTCACTTAAAAGGCTATTAGACTTTCACCAGCACTTCTGTCCGTTTTGTAGCAGAAGGTTTTTCAAGTTGTTTCGTCCACTATATTGATCCCTTAATAACATTCTCGTCACATCTGCACATTTTATCTTTCCTTTCTCCACATGAATATTGGTAATTTTCCTCTCCACGTTTTCTTAGGCCATCCTTCCTTGAGTCCCTTCTACAACCAGAGTCTTTAAGGTTGGATTGGCTGCTGTTGGCTGTGTCCCATGATGCTCCCCTAAGCACCAGCACTATGGATGATGACGGAAACCCCAGGTACAAAGGATCATTTCTAAGCTTGGTGCTCCTTTGGAATGGAACTAGTTTATTCACATAAAGCATTCTGGGCTTGCTTTAGGAACAGCTGTGGAAGAGAGTTACCCAAGTCATGTTAGTAATCAGACTGAGTGTACTGCCTAGTAGTTCGGAACATTTGTTTTGAATCACAGACCCTTTGAGAATCTGATGATTCCTGTCAGAAAAATATACATTCATGGAGAATTTTGCACATGATTTCAGAGAATTAAACTTGGCCTCTGAAACTCTTCCATGGACCAACATTAAGAACTTGGTGATTAAACTTGTGTTAGAGGGAAAAGTGTGTGTGTATTTGTGTTTTTCTTCCTAGAAATTTGCCAAGGGATTTCTAGACAATACATAACCTAGGAATTTTTTTTCTTTTTTCTTTTTTAAATTGTGAAAGTAAAATAACACTTTTATAGGAGACTTGGAAAATACAGAACAAAGTTACCTATAGTTCCACTGTATGTTACACTTATTTTTTAGTTGGAGTTTCAATATCAAACTCGGAATAATTAATAGAATGAATAGAAAAGTAGAAGGATTTAGTAGACCTGAAAAGCACTATGAACCAATTCAACATAGTTAAGATTTATACAATTTTCACACAACAGCAGCGTATAAATTCTGTTCAGATTCCAAAAGATTATAAACCAGGAGACAATGGAACATATCCAGGGACACAAAACAAGGTGCAAAAATTTCATGGTCTAAAGGTATTGAAATCATAGAGTCTGTTCTCTTATCACTGTGAAATTATGTTAGAAAGCAATATCAAAAGATATTTGAAAATAACCCATGTATTTTCAAGTGCAGTGCCACATTTATTGAGAGAGATTTTTCACTCAGCCATTGAAAGCCTTAATAAAGTTAAAAGAGAAAAGACATAGATGGTGGTTGCAGAGGAGAAGCACTTAATGAGAAATTAATATAAAAATGAGAAATTAATATCAAGGATACTTTAAAAGCCCCATGTATTTGGAAATTAAATGTCCACTTTGGAATGATGGGTGTATCTAAGAATCTGTAACAAGGAAAATTAAAAAACATTTGTAACAGAACAAAAATGAAAAGAATTTATCATAATTTGTTGCATGCAGCTGAAGCTGTTCAGTGCAACCAAATACAATAGAGAGTCTTGAATAAGGTATTTAGAAAACCCAGAATTCATAAAAAATACATATTGATGCTTGTAATATATCAGATACGTTCTTTATGTTTTCTTCCTAAAGAAACTTTTTAAAAGTTCCCAAAATGCCTGTCTTACTTGCCTAGAAAAAAGGTCTGAAAAGATATAAAATGGCTATCTGTGAATGACAGAATTTTGAATTTTCTTTTGATTTCTAAAATGTATAATTAAAAAAAATAAACAGATATTTGTCATAGGAAAGACAGCGATTTTAATGTTTTGAAAGCCAAGTAGAAATATTTGGAAAATACAGTGATGGAAAGAATATAATTAAACTTCTGTTCTTACCTGTTAGCTGATGAATAAGCATTTTTGTAGAGTTTATTTCCTATCTAATTTACTGATATTTTTTCAACTCTCAGGCCTCATTCCCACTTGTTTTCCTGGGGTTACAGTCAGCTCATCCTTCATCTGATTAAACTTCCTGCAGATTTTACAACGAAAGAGAAAATGACTGACATCTGTAGGTCTCATGGGTAAGTGAGAATTTTCCTAGAAGCTGAAGTTAAGGTTAGAGTCATTTTAGTTAATAACTTTGTAGTGAAGGGACTGAAGGTATATGCTTTGTCATTTATTTTTTGGCTAAAGTGCTTCTTTGTTTTAAGTGCTAATAAGCATCTTTTTTTTGTTTTAAATTTTGAGCATATTTTATTTTGTGTGCACATGAGACTGGTCCTTGCTTGTCCCTCTCTCCCCCTTCTGCTTAGTTGGTCGCTCCAGTTCTCAGGTGTATTTAGTTAAGTACCAGGCTGTG
This sequence comes from Budorcas taxicolor, assembly GCF_023091745.1. NCBI lineage: Eukaryota > Metazoa > Chordata > Mammalia > Artiodactyla > Bovidae > Budorcas > Budorcas taxicolor. The sequence goes on from NC_068934.1 coordinate 26,789,218, forward strand.
TGATACAAGTTGTAATTGATACAGTTTCTGGGAAGGGAGAGATCAGAGTGGGCTCAGTAGAACTTCTGATGAAGGACTCAGGGAGGAGGTGAGACATGGAGGTAAGCCCTAAGAATGGGGAGGGTTTGTATTTAAAAATGAGCCAGGTAGAGGGCAGGTCAACTGAGACAAACAGCAAGATCAAGGCCATGAAAACTGACATGGCTTTTTATCGGTGCATAGTTCATAAAGTAGTAGGCACTTGATGCATATTTGTTCATTGGTAATGAGGGATGAGACTGGCCAGGTGGTGGGTCATGAGATCATATAGGACCTTGAAAGGTGGTTAAAAGAATTTATGATCAGCGGAGACCCTTTTAAACTTTTTGGTACAAAAATGCATGACAAATGAAGGCTTCTGGTTCATACGTGAGAAAGATTGGAGACAAGAAATAAAGGCCAGCTAGGAACCTGGTGGAGTAATTCAGGTATGACTGAATTGATTCCAGGGCAACAGAAGGAGCACAGCCGGTGGGGCATGTTAAAGGAACACACAGTGGGAGCTGTAGGTACTGGTATAGGAAGTGAGGAAGCGGAGAGTCAAGGAGAGCTGCCAAAGTTTGCATGTTTGCGGAAGAAATATGCTCGTTTTGTATTAAACCTTAAAGTTTATAAAGTATATAAGCTTAAAAGTCTGATAGTTGGGGCTTGGCCTTGAGTGCATGCTTAGTCGCCCAGTTGTGTCTGACTGTGTGTGGCCCCATGGACCATAGCCTGCCAGGCTCCTCTGTCTATGGCATTTCCCAGGCAATAACACTGGAATGGGTTGCCGTTTTCTCCCCTGGGGGTTCTTCCCAACCCAGGGATTAAACACAAGTCTCTTGCATTGCAGGCAGATTCTTTACTGTCTGAGCCACCAGGGAATTAGTATTTATCACTAACTTTAATTTTTGTTTTTTCATAAGTGTTCTAGTTTCTGAGGGAATGAAAGTATTCTAAAAATATTTTATCACGCTGTCCAATATGGTAATCACTAGTCACATGTGGCCATTAAGTCCTTGAAATGCATATTGGTCAACTGAAGAACTGGCTTTTAAATTTACTGAGCGACTTCACTTTCACTTTTCACTTTCTTGCATTGGAGAAGGAAATGGCAACCCACTCCAGTGTTCTTGCCTGGAGAATCCCAGGAACAGGGGAGCCTCATGGGCTGCCGTCTATGGGGTTGCACAGAGTTGGACTGAAGCGACTTAGCAGCAGCAGTGGCAGGGACTTCCCTGGCAGTCCAGTGGATGAGACTCTGTGCTTCCAAGGTGCAGGGAGCATGGGAGCCATCACTAGTTGGGAAACTAAGATCCCACATGCCTCATGGCACAGCCAAAAATAAATAAATGTAAATAGCCACACGTGGCTAATATTACTGTGTTGGACAGCACAATGCCATATAAATTCACTGCCTTTTATTCTTCTCACCAACTTTGGTCTCTTTAAAGTTTCTGGCCTGGATATCTTATTCTCTGTTTGGAGCTGGAGAGAAGAAGAGAGGCCTTCACCAACATTGTGTATCTGAATGATATGAGCCTGATGGAAGGGGACAATGGTATGTAAATTCCAATTGGTTACTCTTGGTTATAGTATTTTAGAAATCACTACAGACTTTGCGGTAAAGAAATGTGGTAAACATTTCAGTGATCATATTCTTTATTCTAGCTACTTGTCAAATTCGTGGAGTTTTTTTGATCCTTACTACTTGGTATATCGTGAAATCCTAACTAGAAATAAACTGCAGGCAACTTTTCTATTTCATGAGTGCCTAATGTGTGAGGCATTCTACTAGATGCTTTTCCATCTAGTTTAAATGAAATAACAAATCTGTGGGATAGTTACTATTACTTCTATTTTACAGAAAGTATAATTGAGGCTCAGAAAAAGGACAGTTAGTTTCCCCACAGTCATACAACTGGTTACTGCTGGAACTGATGTTCAGGCCAGGTCCAACCATCTGTAAAGCTCGTGCTCAGGTTGTTTTCTCTGCATCATGTTGCCTTTTTACACAGCCCAAAGTTAGAGATCATTAAGATGAACTTAGAGTAGCAGTCAGATTTCCTAAGCCTCTACAAGTATTCAGGTACTTTTTTTTTTTTTTTAATTTTCATCAATTCAGTACAGATAAAATGACAGGACACCAGGATTTAGACACATTGAAGTCTGAGAGTTTATCCTACACTCAGAGAGGTGGTCTTGGTCTGATTTGTAGTGTTGCTTTATTAATCTCAATGCAGAGATACCCACAGCATGACATCAGGATCCTTCATGTAGCAACGTGACCTACTGGCTTTTTCATTTCAGCGCTGTTGGTATAGAAGAAGGAAAGTTAGAACCGAGCAAAGAAACCAGGTGACTGGCAAGGGTTAGCTTCAGATGTCCCACTATAGCAATAGTAACTGAAAATATCACCTAAAATTCTTCCTACCCAGATAAAAGTACTCTTAATGTTTTGGTAAAGTAATAATAATAATAGCTATTCTCACCCTTGGTATATTAAATGAGGGTCTTTTCTTGACATTTCTCTCTCCTAACTCATTTAATCACTTTAAAGCTAGTTGATCTTACTGCCCTATATATATCTCGTAAGTTTTTCCAATTAAAACTTTTTTTATTGAGATAACATTGGTTTATTACATTATATAAGTTTTATGTGTACAACGCTTTTCACTTTTTTGTAGTCTATAGAGTGGTCACTGGTAAAAATGTACTTTCCATCCGTCATCAAGTTTATTCCGTTTACCCACTTGACCCTGCCCTGGCTCCATCCCCTCTGGTAACCACTGCTCTCTCCTCTGCAGCTGCATGTTTGTTTTTGTTTGGTTTGTTCATTTATTTTATTTTTTGTTTTGTTTTGTTTTGTGTATTCCACCTGTGAGTGAAATCATGTGGTGTTTGTCTTTGTCTGACTTATTTCACTTAGCATAATACCCTCAAGGTCCATCTATGTTCCACCAATGGCAAGATTTCTTCTTTTTTTTAATGGCTGAGAAGTATTCCGTCGTCTGTGTGTGTGAATCACATCTTCTTTATCCATTCATCTATTGAGGGGCACTTCGGTTGATTCCACATCTTGGCTTACTTGTAAATAGTGCTGTGGTGAGCACAGGGGTGCATGTATCTTTTCCAATTAGTGTTTTCATCTTCTTTGGATAAATATTAGAAGTGGGATTGCTGGATCAGATGGTAGTTCTGTTTTCAGGTTTTTGAGAGACCTTCCTGTTTTTGACAGTGGCTGTGTCAGTTTACACTCCCAGCAGTGTACAGAGTTCCTTTTTCTCTGCATCCTTGCCAATATTTGCTATTCGTAGACTTTTTGATGATAGCTATTATGTGTGAAGTGGTATCGCATATGGTTTTGATTTGCATTTCTCTAATAGATGTGTAACATCTTTCCACGTGCTTTTCATGTGTATGTCATCTTTGGGGAAATGTCTATTTAGCACCTTTGGCCAGTTTTTCATCTGGTTGTGTATTTTTGGTTATTAATCCCTTACCGTTTTAAATATCTTCTCCCATTTTGTAGATCATCTTTTCATTTTATGTTTGGTTTCTTTTGTTGTGCAGAAGCTTTTTAGTTTGATGTAGTCCTATTTGCTTATTTTTGCTTGTTTCCCTTGCCCGAGGAGACCTATCTAGAAAGATATTGCTAAGATTGATGTCAAAGAGAGCTGTGTCTGTGTTTTCTTCTAGTTTAATGGTTTTGAGTCTATTTAAGTCTTTAATCCATTTGGAGTTGGTTCTTGTGTATGGTGTGAGGTAGTGGTCTACTTTTTTTTGCCTCATGCAAAAAAATGTCCCCGACAGTGTCCCCAACACCGTTTATTTAAGACACTATCCTTTCTCCATTGCATGTGCCTTGTTCCTTTGTTTTGTATTAATTGTCCATACGTGTATGGGTTTATTTCTGGACTCTAGTTTTATCCCATTGATCTATCTATCTGTTTTTCTGCCACTACCGTGCTGTTTTGATTACTATGGTTTTGTAATATAGTTTGAAATCAAGGCCTGTGATATCTCTAGCTTTGTTCTTTTCATTCAGGATTCTTTTGGCTATTTGGGGTCTTTCATGGTTACATATAAATCTTAGAAATTTTTGTCTTATTTCTGTGAAAAAATGTTTCTGGGATTTCAGTAAAGATTGCATTGAATCTATAGCATGCTTTGGAAGTATGGACATTTTAACAGTATTAATTCTTTCAGTCCCTGAGCAGGCAGGATCTTTCCGTTTATTTGTGCCTTGTTCAGTTTCTTTCAACTTCGTCTTATAGTTTTCAGTGTACAGGTTTTTCACCTCCTTGGTTAAACCTGTTCATAAATATTTTATTCTTTCTGTTTTCATTGTAAATTGAGTTGTTTTCGTACTTTCTTTTTCTGCTAGCTCATTGTTAACGTATAGAAATACAACAGACTTAAAAAAATTTTTATTTAGTTACTTTTAGCTGTGCTAGGTCTCCATTGCTGCATGGGTTTCTCTTTGTGCATTTCTCTTGTTGTGGAGCACAGGCTCTAGGTGCCCAGGCTTCAGTAGTCGGCAGCATGTGGGCTCAGTCGTTGCATCTCCTGGACTCTGGAGCACAGTACAGGCTCAGGAGCTGTGGTGCATAGACGTAGTTGCTCTGTGGCATGTGGGATCTTCCTGACCCAGGAATCGAGCCCTCAACTGCGTCATTGACAGATGGATTCTTTACCACTGAGCCACCAGGGAAGCCCCTGCAACAGATATTTTAATGTTGATTTGTACCCTGCAGCTTTATTCATTTTTTATTTCTAATAGTTCTTGTCTTCAGGGTTTTCTGTATATAAAATTACGTCATCCACAAATAGTGAGTTTCACTTCTTCCTTTGCAACTTGGATGCCTTTGATTTCTTTTTCTTGCCCGATTGCTCTACTGGAAGAGAATGGTAGGAGTGGGCATCCTTGTCTTGTTCCTGATTTTAGAGGACTAGCTTTCAGTTTTTCATCATTGAAAATGATATTCGTTGTGGATTTGTCATATATGGCTTTTTTATGTTATGTTATGTTCTTTCTATGCTCACTTTATTGAATTTTTTTAATCATAAATGGGCATTGAATCTTGTCACATGCTTTTTCTGCATCTATTGACATGATCGTATGGTTTTCATCCTTGATTTTGTTAATGTGGTGTTCATGTGCACTGATTAGTGGACACAACCCTCCTTGCATCCCATGACGTGTGGGATCTTAGTTCCCTGACTAGGGAACTAAGCCCGTGCCCCTTGCATTGGAAATGCAGAGTCTTAATCACTGGATCACTGAAGAAGTCCTTCTTTTTTAGAATTTTAAACTCTTTGTAAAGTATTCCTCTGTTCGTTCAGTTTTTCCACTCTGTTCACTTTTATTCCTGAGTTCATTGAACTGCCTCTCTGTTTTGCTCTTTTTTTGTAGCTCTTTGACTTTCTTCATGAAGGCTGTTTTGAATTCTCTTATCAGTTAGCTCACAATAATCTGTAACTTTAAGTTTGGTTACTGGAGAATTGTCGTTGTCCTTTTGTGATAAAGTGTTTCTATGGTTCTTCATGATGTTTGATGAAATTGTTCCTCTGCTGGCAAGTAACCTCTCTGCTTGATTCTGCTAACACAATAGGTTAGAAACTAGAGGCCTTTCCTTTGTCTTCCAGCAGATGGCGCCTTAGCACACGTTTTTGGGTCTCTCTCGCCTCAGCTCCTGTTTATGCTTGAAAGTCCGCACTTGGTGCCCTCCACGTCTGACTGCCCTGTGGCCTTTATTATCACTTCTTCTACCTGTGGGGCCATGGATGCCTTACTTCTGCCAGTGTTGCTGGCATAGCCGCCTGGCGCGCCTCCTGCTCAGGGTCCCTTGAGTGGCAGGCTCCACTGCTGTTGTGGAGGAGGCGGGGAGTAGAGCGGGGTAGCCGTGTCCAGTGTCCTAAGATTCCTGGGCTCTGCGGCTTCGGGGGTGACTGGAGCGTGTGCACCGCCTCCCCCGCTCCTCCAACCTCTCTGGGGCTGGAGGTCTGGGCGCTGCGGGCCCCGTCTCTATTGTTCCCTCGGTTCTGCCGCCTCTCTGTGTTCCCGTTCACCACCTTTAGCCGTGCATTTGTGTGGGAAATTCTCCAGTGTCTCGGTGTGCTGGACACAGGCACCTTTGTGGTGTGAATGTTTATGTAGGATGAATGGGGGAGACAAAGGTAGCTTTTCGCTCCACCATGTTACTGAGGTTCAGAATGGTTCTTTTAAAGAAAAATTGGGTTATGTGGCTCTCCTCCTTGAAACTCCTTACGCTTGACTCAGAGTCTAGATTCTTACGCTGGTCCCTTATGGCCTGGCCCTGTCATCTTATTCTCAATCCTCACCACCACCTTTGAGTTCCTTGAAATCACCTAGTTTCTTCCTGTGTCATCTTCCATGTTTCCTTGATCAGAAACGTAAGCTCTTTTGCTCCTCCTTCCCAACACCTTCCCTGCACGTATGTCACATGCATATGGGTCATATGCACACACGTGGTAAACTTGTCTCATTTTTCAGCTCTTTGCTTAAATGTCACTCTCATAGAGCCCTCCTCTGATCCTCAAAAAAAAAAAGAAAAAAAAAAACTGTCCAAAACTTGCTGGTCTCTCAGATGGCTCTTTGATCTTTTCCTTTATAGCAAGCACCGAGCACAATTTATAAGCGTAGATTTGTTTGCGTGTTTACTAAGTTCTTTCTCCTTCACTAGACCATGAGCTCCGCAGCAGTGCAGGGGTCCTCATGTCTGTTTCACAATCATATTCAGTGCCTAGCATGGAGTGTGCCCTGGGTTATTACCGCATGATCAAATGAAAGAATGTAGAGGCTAATTTCATGGCTTCTCCTTGTCTTGAGCTATTTATTCCACAAATATTCAGAAACCAGCTTTGTGTCGGGATGGTGAGATTATGTTCTTTTAATATTTTTATGTTTTGGTATGAGACATTTTTCCGAATGGTTTCTCCTGTATGCAGGCAGAGTGCTCAGAGCCCACATTGTATCTGTGTGTTTGAGTAGGTTGGATCCCAGAAACTGTGGAAGAGTGGAAGCTTCTCCTACATCTGGTGCAGAACGCAAGCACAAAGCCAGCCCCCCAGCAGTCACCAGATGGGAACTTCAGCGATGGGCCTTCCCCTATCACTGTGGAGAATGTGGCCCTCCTGCTGGCTAAGGCCATGGGCCCAGACCGGGCCTGGTCACTGCTCCAGGAATGTGGTTTGACCCTGGAGCTGTCAGAGAGGTTTACTAGAACCTGCGATATCCTGAGAATTGCCGAGAAGAGGCAGAGGTAATTAATGTCTGTCTGTCCTGCCCTTGTCCTGCCCTGTCCACAGGCACTTGGGGAGTGTAGAATCCCACAGATTTTCAGAGGGGACAGGACTGTATTAATCACATAGTCCCAACCCCTCACAGATGGGGGGACACAGACTTCTCTGTTGACTTAGGTGATTAAGAGAAGAGGCTAAAGTAATACTTCGTTCATAGTCGTGACAAAGACACTTGTAGGTCAATGTGAATACCCAAATATGATGTATAGTCAGTTCTTGAAGAATATTATTTGTACCGCATGCCTAATACCTGCTGTGCAGGAGACCAGGGTTTGAGCCCTGGGTCGGGAAGATCCCCTGGAGAAGGGAATGGCAATCCACTCCAGTATTCTTGCCTGGAGAATCCCATGCGTGGAGGAGCCTGGCGGGCTACAGTCCTTGGGGTCGCAAAGAGTCGGACATGACTGAGTCACACACACACACACCCACCTAATCATCTCAGTCAGTTTAAAAAAAAAAAATTTTTAGTTTTAAAAATTGTGGTAAAATACAGAGAACATGAAATGTACTGTCAACCATTTTTAAGTAGTTGGTTCAGTAGTGTTAATATATTCGTGTCATTGTGCAGTTAACTTCCAGAACTCTTTCATCTTACAGAACTGAAACTGTCCCCATGATTCCGCCCCCTCCCTCTGCCCGCTCCCTGGCAGGCACTGTTCTTTCTGTCTGGGACCATAGTGTGTGTCTATTTGTGGCTGGCTTATTTTGCTTAACATACTTTCCTTAACTGTGTTGCAGCATTTGTCAGAGTTTCCTTTTTTTCTGGGACTGAGTAATATTTCGTTGTGTATATAACCACATTTTGTTTATCCGATCATCTCTTGATAGACACTTGGGTTGCTTCTGCCTCTTGCTATTTTGAGTAATGCTGCTGTGAACATGAGGATACAAATCTCTCTTTGAGACCCTGCTTTCAGTTCTTTTGGGTGTATACCCAGGTGTGGAATTGCTGGATCAGATGGTACTTCTGTTTTTAATTTTTTGAGACACTCCTGGACTAATTTCCATGGATCCCGCACCATTCTGCATTTCCACCAGTGACGCACAGGGGTTCCTGTTACTCCACACCCCCAGCAACACTAGTTATTACTATTATTTTTTGATAGTTAGCTATCCTAATGGGCATGAGGTAATACCTCATTATGGTTTTTATTTGCATTTTCCTAGTGACTAGTGGTGTTGACTTTTTCATATGCTCGTTGGCCATTTGAATGTCATCTTTGGAAAAGTACCTGTTCAAGTTTTTTGTCCATTTTTAAATTGCATTATTTGTTTTTTGTCACATGAGTTCTTTACATATTGTGGATATTAACCTCTGAGATACATGATTTACAAATATTTTCCCGTATTGTATAGGACAAGGTGTCATATTCATAGGATGCCTTTTCACTCTGTTAGTTTTGTCTTTTGATGCACAGAGTGTCAGCTTTTTGAATCCTTTACTTCTGAAAAGAATGAACAATGACAACTAAATTTGCTTGTTTCTTTTCTTTGGGATTTCAGAGCCTTGATACAAAGCATGCTCGAGAAATGTGATCGGTTTCTCTGGTCTCAGCAGGCCTAGTGAAAAAGACGCAGCAGGGCGTCACGACATGTTGAGAAAGACTGAGCTGTGCTCCCGAGCCTCCTGAACACACTTGTTCTTGAAGGAAAGGCCCCACCGGGGATCCCAGCACCTTTTGGGGAGCACCTTCATCCCTGTCTGTTACCTCTGCATTTGTGGCTTGATTTGTGACCTCAGTGTTTTTCAACCAAAGTTGGATTTTGAAAGGAATCAGTCCTTGTTTGCTAAAACAAAATGCTCTGGAAGGAAGCAGAATGTGAATATCCCCAGCTGTGCAGCCCTTATGCTGGACAATAGAATTATTGGTTCCTTGTTGGTGGACTAGGGTGATTCTTTTCATGTCATGACTGCTGTGCAGGGAGCAAAAGTTTCTCAACCTGGTCATATGAAGACATACCATGTAGTTGATAGAAATTGAATTCCTTTCTTTTCTGCTCTGGGATACTTGAGAAATTACCAAAGTAAGACCTGGTAGAATGTAATTAACACGTAAAATAAGTGAAACACTGAAGATTCAAATTAAATGTAAAAATGAAAATTAATATTTTAATCGAGCTAATTTAGAATATATTTTTTTCTAGTACTTGATATTTTCTAGTTGAAGCTATATAAAACTAATTCATTTCTAGAGCTGTTTTACTCCAGTCTTTCCTAAATAAAGTAGCCCAAAGGAATCATGCACTTTTAAAATTTGTTTTTTAAGGACCATGATACAGGCAGGCTGAGCATTGATAAAGACTATAGCAAGTGCTTGTGTTATTTAAGCCAAGTACTAGATTACATTTTCAGGCTTCTGTGTACTTAACACAGCATGTTTTATTAATAATAAATGTAAAATCTGATTTAAAATGTTACTTGATTAGAATGTAGACATGAGGTTCATTGTGTGTAATTTTCAGGAGAGTGTGATATAAACTCAGCATGGAATAGGCAAAATGTTGTATACATCGAATGATTCACTTCTTTTTTTTTTTTTTTCATTTATAACACAGCCAGGGAACTAGAGACACAAATTGCCGACAGTTTAGAGAGTTAATTCCTTCCTAACTGTTAGGAAATCCTAACAGTTTTGGTCACCGGTGTGTGGCAGGGTGTGTGTGTTGTGTGTTTCCCCACACCAAGGGATTCTCCAGTACCAGCTGAGTGTCCTTTCCACTCATCAGAAAGTCAATCCAGAGATGGCATTGAATTCTGCAGGTTAAGGGCTCGTTTCCACAAAACTGCCAGCACCTAAGATGCCAGTCACAAGTCCAGGTTGTACACTGTACGAGCGTCCCTCTTTTTATTGCACTTTGTTTTGTTGTTCTTTGCAGATACTGTTCTTTTTTTTTTTTTTTTAAACAAATTGGAGATCTGTGGCAGCCTTCCATTGAGTAAGTCTATCAGTACAGTTTTCCAACAGCATTTCCTCACTTTGTGTCTCTGTCACATTTTTGTGATTCTTACAAAATACAGAGTTTTTCACTATTACTTGTCATGGTGATCTTTGTCAGTAATCTTCATCATTACTGCTGTAAATGTTTTGTGGCGTTACTGCACCCACGTAAGGCAGTGAACTTAATCGAGAAATGTGTGTTCTGACTGTTTCAACGGATTATTCCCCATCCCTTTCCCTTTCTTCAGGCCTTCCCATTGCCTGACACACAGTAATAGGCCAGTTAATAACCTTATAGCGGCCTCTTCAGTATTCAAGTGAAAGGAAGAACTAGTTACACATCTCTCACTTTAAACCAAAAGGTAGAAATGATTAAGCTAAGTGAGGCTAAGTTGAAAGCTGGAGTAGGCTGAAACCTAGGCCTGTTGCATCAAACAGCTAAATTATGAATGTGAAGGAAAAAGTATGTGATGGAAATTAAAAATGCTACTCTGATGACTAGAAGAATGAGAAAAAAGTGAAACAGCCTTGTTGCTGATACGGAGAAAGTTTTAATAGTCTACATAGAAGCTCAAACGAACCAGAGCATTCTCTTTAGCCAGAGTGTAATCCACAGCACGGCTGAGAGAGATGAGGAAGCTGCAGAAGAAAGCTGCAGAGGTTGGTCCATGAAGGTTAAGGAAAGAAGTTGTCTTCATAACTTTTGTGTAAGGTGAAGCAGCAAGTGTTGATGTAGAAGCTGCAGCAAGTTGTCCAGAAGATCTAAGATCATTAGTGAAGGTGGCTACACTAAATAACAGATTTTCAGTGTTGATGGAACAGCATTTGAAAAGAACGCCGCCCAGTACTTTTCATCTAGCTAGAGAGGCAAAGTCAATGCCTGGTTTCAAAGTTTCAAAGGACAGGCTTACTCTCCTGTTAGGGGCTAATGCAGATAGTGACTGAATTGAAGCCAATGCTTATTTACCATGGTGAATCATCCTGGGACCTTAAGAGTTAGGCTAAGTCTACTCTGCCTTTGCTCTGTAAGTGGAACCACAAAACCTGGATGAGAGCACACGTATTTACAACATGGTTTAATGAATATTTTAAGCTCACTGTTGAGACCTACTGCTCAGAAAAAAAGATTCTTTTCAAGGTGTTACTGCTCATTGACAATGTACTTCATTGCCCAAGATAGAGATACAAAAGACTAACGTTTCTATGCCCGCTAACACGTTCATTCTGCAGTCCATGGATGAAGGAATAATTTCAACTTTGGAATATTATTTCTTAAGAAATACATTTTATAAGATTATAGCTGCCATATATTATGATTCCTTTGATGGATCTGGGCAAAGTAAATTGAAAACCTTCTGGAAAGAATTCACCATTTTAGATGCCATTAAGAACATTCATGATTCATGGGAAGAGGTCAACATACTAACATTAATAGGAATTTGGAAGAACTTGGTTCCAACCCTCATAGGTGACTTTGAGGGGTTCAAGGCTTCAGTGGAGGAAGTGACTGCACATGTGGTGCAAAGAGCAAGAAAACTAGAATTAAAGGTGGAGCCTGAAGATACGACCGAATTGCTGTAATCACAGGATAAAACTTTTAATGGATGAAGAGAGTATCTTCTTTTGGATGAGCAAAAAAAGTGGTTTCTTGAGATGGAATCTACTCCTGGTTAAGATGCTGGGAAAATTGTTGAAATGACAACAAAAGATTTAAGATATTACATAAACTTTGTTGACAGAGCAGTAGCAGGGTTGAGAGAAAATTGACTAATTTTGAAAGAACTCTTACAATGGGTAAAATACTATAAAGTATTGCATGCTACAGAGAAGTCATTTGTGAAAGGAAGAGAAGGAAGAGTCAATGACGTGGCAAACTCCAGTGTTGTCTTATTTTAAGAAATCACCACAGTGACCCCCAGCTTTAGGAAACACCACCTTGATCAGTGAGCTACCATCATGGAGGCAAGACCCTCTCCCAGGAAAAAAATTAGAACTTGCTGAAGGCTCAGATAATGGTTAGCACTTTTTTTTAGCAATAAAGTATTCTTAAATTAAGGCTTATACACTGATTTTTAAGACAATGTTATTGCATGCTTAATAGACTATCGTAGAATATAAACATAACTTTTATATGCACTGGAAAACTAAAAATTCATGTGACTCGCTTTATTGCTGTGGTCTGGGGACTGAACCCGCTGTATTGCCTATGTGTGCCTGTGTTTCTGTTCAATTGGCTGTAAACCAGAGATTCCCACGATCCACTCCTTGGGTTCAATTTGCTAGAGCAGCTTGCAGATCTCGGAGACACATTTTACTTACTTAGATTTGTCAGTTTATTATAAAAGCCTATAACTCAGGAAGAGCTGGATGGAGGGGATGGTATGGGCAATGGGCAAGGAATTTCCATGCCCTCTCCGAGTGCCACTGCAGATGGATGGCTACATGTTCACCAAGCAGAGCAAAAGCAAAGTTGCTCAGTCATGTCCAACTCTTTGTGACCCTGTGGACTGTAGCCCACCAGGCTCCTCCGTCGATGGGATTCTCCAGGCAAGAATACTGGAGTGGGTTGCCATTTTCTTCTCCAGGAGATCACAACCCAGGGATTGAACCCAGGTCTCCCACATTACAGGCAGATGCTTTTAACCTCTGAGCCACCAGGGAACCCTAGATAAAGCAGCAGCCGTCTTGGGTTACAGGCTGGAGGTTGAGTTCAGTGGCCAGTGGCCAGTGTCAGGACTGGAAGTTCCAGCCCTCTAATCACGTGGTTGGCTGCACTGTCAGCCAGCCCCCATCCTTAGGTGTGGTCGAAAGTCACCTTAAGGTAAGGTGAAGTCGCTCAGTAGTGTCTGACTCCTTGTGACCCCACTGACTGTAGCCTACCAGGCTCTTCCATCCATGGGATTTTCCAGGCAAGGGTACTGGAGTGGGGTGCCATTTCCTTCTCCAGAGGATCTTCCTGACCCAGGGATCGAACCTAGGTTTCCTGCATTGTTGGCATATGGTTTACCGCCTGAGCCACTAGGGAAGTCACCTTATTAACATCAAAAAGACACCTATCACTTGGGAAATTCCAAGGGTTTTAGGAACTCTGCCCAGGAAAGGGGATGAAGACCAAATATAATAGATTTCTTATCAGTTCAGTTAAGTCACTCAGTCCTGTCTGACTCTTTGCGACCCCATGGACTGCAGCATGCCAGGCCTCCCTGTCCATTACCAACTGAATGGTATTTTTGCTTGTTTTCCTTGGAAAATAAATTCAGGTGAAATTTTTTCCCTTTAATGCTAGAAAATTCTCTGTACCCTTTTGATAAATGAGGATAGATGTAACGTGCCCTAGAAAGATGTGTCATAAAAGATTGCACAATTGTGCCAGTTCAGGCAGTTTCCTCCTGGGATTTCCTCTAGACCATCTTTTGCATGGTCACTGTATAATGACAAAATCTGACAGTACAGGAGGGCCTTCACCCTTAATGTTAGTACAGACTTACATGTCAAGTAACCCAATACAGCCACGATCAGTTCAGCTGGCAAAAATCCCATTCAGTTAAACATTTATATTTGAACAGTCTACTTGGATATTAGGCAGTGTTTACAAGTACAACTTGTAATCTTTCACTTGCCCTGTGCTTGCCTCACTTTTACTCCTGTACCCAGGCCTGACTGGTGTTTAACAGGGCTTCAGGGTAGCATAGTGGCTGCTAGCCTGGCTTTGTCGATTGTGGAGGGAAAGAAAAGCACAATGTGACAGCTGTGAGTTGTTTTATTTGAGGCAAAATGAGAACTATTGAGAGAATTCAAAGGGCCTGGACCCCATCTTAGGCCTGTTCATGCTGATCATGCTCGGCCACCTCTCCAAAGGACTCTGAATGTTATGCCCAAGTCGCAAAATCTCCCAGTGGCCACCAGGGAGCCGATATCCGATGCAAAAGCAAGAGAGTTTTTATTACCAAGCTCGAGCTGGGGCTCCCACCGTTACTGATGCAGCTGTTATAGGGAGGAGCCCTGGGTTTTGGATTACATTGCTTATGTAGGGAGTGTTCATGAAAAAAGAATTTCTAGGTAGAGGGACGTCTGATTGGTCACTTTCTTTCGAAGGGTTGTGTGTTGGTTTCTGATTGGTCCCTATTACCTAGGTAGACCACAAGTTCCTGAACGTTAAGTCAGGAGATTCTGGTCTGGGGTCCGATTGGCTCGTGGGTGGTGGGGTGAGGTCGGGATTTCCAAAGGCTCTTTTCCCAGAACCTTACAAAATGGAGTTTTTCTGTTAACAAAATGGAGTAGCTTAGGTTCTTCATGAACTCTGTGTTTAGTGCCTATGGAAACGACAACAGAAGGATAAGCGCCCCCCCCCCCCCCCCCCCCCGGACAGGCCATAAATTTTTCTTTACCTACCAATGAGCTGGAGGAGTGTAACCTCGGGCTTATTGATTATTGGCCAGTTGTTTAACTGTTTGAGCACATAACACGTGAATGATGGGGTTATTGGGACTGTATTTACCCTTTGTTTATGGAAGTCTCAAGGAATTTGGAGTGGTGGGTTCAGACACATGGGGTATAAAATTATAAAAGATTTTCACAAATGCTGGTGGGGGTCGTTGGCTAAGAGGAGACTCTGCCTTGGGCCCTCTGGTGTAATAAACTGCACTTTGCTGAGTGAGTTTGTTTCCCAGAACGCGTGGCTACAACACTATAGTCTGGGAGATGGCATTTCAGATAGCTCTAAGAAACTGTTCCAAAGAGGTAGGGGTGAGGAGTGTTACAAATGACTTTAGAGAAGGAGGGTGCTTGCAGCCAAGCACGCATTTTGGCAGAACCTTGCTACTGGTCAGGAGGAACAGATGTCACCGTTAATGATTTTAGTGCTCGTCTAGAGGAGAGGTAAGGACTGAGCTCTTAAAGGCTTCTGAAAATAGCTATCTGAAGACTTGTTCAGTTTTTCCCAGATCACTGGAGTGTTTCATTCTCGATCTCCACCCTGAATTCTTTTCGGGGCATGTTGAAGGTCAGCAGTTCATGATTTAATCCTTGTAGAAGCAATTGACAAGTGCCAATTTGTAGCTGTTTCTGAGGCAGACTGGCTTTGAGTGTCTGCTCTTTATTTGATTGGCCTCAGGTAAGTTGCTTTGTTTCTGCAGGTTTCAGTTCCCTCATCTGTGAAATGGGGTTAACAGTAGCCCTGCCTTAGGTAGTGGAGGATTAAATGAGATAATAAGTGTAAAGCAAAACTACCCACAAAATGCAGAATGTAGTGCCTGTGTCTCGGTAATACTAGCTCTTATTTGAAATATTTGGAATATCATTCTACCCAGTAATGATCAGACCTATGTAATTGGTTTTCATGAATGGACGAGAACAGGAAGCCCCAAATTGAAATAATTTCCTTGTCTGCATTTAATTTGTCACTGCCCTGATCAAGCCTCAAAATCTTGTTCTCTTGTGTCTTCCCCCTTCCTCAACCCTGACTTTCAGTTACTAGATAAATTTCCTCAATTCAACATTGGTGATTGTTTCCAACAGTTGCTTATTTTTCTATTCTCTATTGCCCACATTGTTGTTACTTCTTCAGTCAGTTCAGTTCAGTTCAGTTCAGTCACTCAGTTGTGTCCGACTCTTTGCGACCCCATGAATCGCAGCACGCCAGGCCTCCCTGTCCATCACCATCTCCCGGAGTTCACTCAGACTCACGTCCATCGAGTCCGTGATGCCATCCAGCCATCTCATCCTCGGTCGTCCCCTTCTCCTCCTGCCACCAATCCCTCCCAGCATCAGAGTCCTTTCCAATGAGTCAACTGTTTGCATGAGGTAGCCAAAGTACTGGAGTTTCAGCTTTAGCATCATTCCTTCCAAAGAAATCCCAGGGCTGATCTTCAGAATGGACTGGTTGGATCTCCTTTCAGTCCAAGGGACTCTCAAGAGTCTTCTCCAACTGAGACAATTACATCAGTCTTTAGGGAACTTCCTTCACTTCTGTTAAAAAACAAAATTGAACAGTGAATTTAAAGGTCTAATTGCTTTATTCAATGACATGATCAGGCAGCATCCCATCTAATAACTAGAAGAGTGCTCTGAATGGGTATATGAAGGGGAGGGCTTTTATAGAAAGACGGGTGAGACAAGGGAGTTATTAGCAAAAGAAAAGAAAGAATTATTTGTAGGTCAGGTTGTCTTTTTGTGGAAAAGGGACGATTAAGACTTACGCATATTACCTCTTGGGGGTAGAGGTGGTGAGATGGGATGAAAGGAGAAGGCCCACTCGCAGATTACCTCTGACCACAAAATTCCACTGGTTAAGATGACATTTCTGGGGAGGGTTGAAATTGCAAGTTGGTTGATTATTACAGTCTCGGTTCCCTGGGCTTTAGCACCAGTGGCACCATCTTGGTCCTGTGGTTTTCTCTAACGCTTCTAAACACTGCCTTGCCCCCTACCACCACGCGGTCCCAGCACATCACAATGGAACCAACCTTCAGTATCACTCAGGTGATTCACAGACTTGCCACGCATTAGAATCATCGCGGGTCTTGTTACAAATGTGGGAATCCTGCCCCAGGCCTGGACTTGTAGACCCAAGGACTTAACCTCCTTCAACTTGTCTCCTATCCCCACATTGTTCAGGTTATCCTAGTTGGTAGATAAACCTCGGCCCTTCAGAGTGACTGGTTCATTGGGTCTCATGGGAAGTTCATTGGAGACTCTGTCAGAATCCTTATCCTCTGAGGCATAGCCTTCAACCCTTTCCCAATTGGAAACTTTCGTAGCTCCCCTCTGCTTTCCAAATCCCAATCCCAAATCCTTGAGCTTGGTATTTAAAACTGATGAAAAAAATTATTTTAAGGCAGGACAAGAAAAAAATTTAACAAAATTTTCTCTGCCTTTTGAACTACTAACCTCTCCCCTTTAGTGTACACTGTGTGTGTTACATTATCTAGATTCCCTTAAAAGACAAAGGAATGCCTGCTTGCCAAAAAAGAAAAAAGTAATTTCCTCCTGGCACCAGCAAGGTAACTCCTTAGGAGTTAAGCTTTCCTTCCTTGATCCTGTAAGGAGTGACAATGACCCATTATTCACTTTGTTGGACTACGTCAACTGTCAGTGTGACACTCTGATGTATAACTCTTTGTTTTAAAAATGTATAAGTGCTTTGATCTCTGATGGGTGGAACAGTCTTCAGGGCTTTTTAAAAAATTATTTGTTTATTTTTGGCCACATCCCAAAGCTTACTGGACTTTAGTTCCTGACCAGGGTTCGAACCTGTGCCCTCAGTGGTGAAAGGGCAGAGTCCTAACCACTGGACCACCAGGGAATTACCCTCAGAACTTTCTGAAAGACTGTTTCCTGAGCTATAATTTTCATGTTGGCTCAAATAAAATTCTCTTTCTTTTTAAAAAAATTTTGTTTCATGTGGACCATTTTAAAAAACAATACTTTATTGAATTTCTTACAATATTGCTTCTGTTTCATGTTTTGTTTTTTTGACTGCAAGGCATGTGGAATCTTAGCTCCCTGACCAGGGATTGGGAACCCATACTTCTGCATTAGAAGGTGAAGTCTTAACCACTCGTCCACCAGGGGAGTTCCCCTCTCTCTTTCTTAGATTGAGTATTGATTAAAAGTTGTTGACCAGGCCCTCGATGACTTGTTCCCAGATTCTTGTTCTCTGTTTCAGAGCCCAAGTTTGTCTCTCATCCTGGGCGCTGTTCACGGACACACTCTGCACTTGCCCTCTGGTCGTGCCCCTGCTCATCCCTGACCTGCCCTTTGCCCCAGGGCCCATCTGCTGAAATTCCACCAGGGTTCTGTCCCTTCTGGTTCCATATGGCAAGTGTTTTTTTTTTTTTTTAATTGTAAAATGCAGATAATATAAAATTTATCATCTTAACTGTTTTGTGGCTCACCAAGGGACTGAAATTGCCCCTTTTGTCGGGAACAGTAACTTTAGGGTAAAATTTAGAGCAAACCTCAGTTTTTCTCACCCTTTCATTTAAAATAAATCTGGGTACCATGAAACTTCCTGAGGAACAGTACAGAATTACAACACAACGCTGCTGTGCAGAGATGACTAGCCTGGAGTTTCCAGTCAACCTTGGTCTAGTGGATCAAACACAAACCGCAGGAGAGGCTGGAAAATTCCTGCTTGGTATTTCTTCCCTGAGGACTCAGAAAATACTGCCACTGCTGTGTCCTAAATACAGAGAATATTTTCCTGGACTGGGGTTTTCCCAGCATGCCCAGGTAATAATACACTATTCCAGATGGACTACTCTGAATCCGTCTGAATATTCAAGATGACATATACTAGTGATTTAGGCATGATTTTATCTGATACTAATAGGCAAAGCCTGGGTTTCATGGCTTTATATCAGTGTTTTGAATTCCTCGGCTTTTCCTAGTTAAACCGCCTGTCTTCGTGGCATGAGGCTGTGCACCCATGCAGAGCCCCATGCCTAGCACAGCCCTGTGCCTGGTTTAATGCCCCGCTTTCATCATCTTGGAATTTTTAAGAATTTCTGAACATGTTTATTTGGGACTGGTACCACACATTATGTAACTGGTCCTGCCTGCTGTGGTAGATCTGAGGTACAGCTTGAGATTTTGCATTTCTGGCTAAATCCCAGGTGATGACCATTTTACAGCTTGTTCTGTTCTCAGTTTATTTAGGCTTAAATTAACTTTCTCTGGAGAAAGAACTTTCTGTGAGGGGTGCCTAGGGACTTGACTCCAAATGGATCAAACACAAGCTCAGGCTGTCTGGTTCTTCTCTTCCAGGGATACTGGGTGATGATTGGAATAGCTTTTATTATTGTTTTAGTTGAGATATCATTAGCATATAGCATGCCATTAGTTTCAGGTGTACAGTGCAATGATTTGATATTTGTATATATTGTGCAATGATCATCAAGATAAGTCTAGTTACCACCCATCACCATACACAATGACAATTTTTTTGTGTGTGATGACAACTTTGACGTACTTACATGTGGAATCTAAGAAATAAAATAAACCTGAGTATAACAAAAAAGACTCACAGTTAAAGAGGACAAATTAGTGATTACCAGTAGGGAGAGAGAAGGGAGGAAAGGGCATGATAGCGGTAGAGGATTGAGAGGTACAAACTACTCTGGAGGAAATAAGCTATAAGGATGCACAGGAAATATAGCCAGTATTTTATAATGACTATAAATGCCATATACTTTTTAAAAATTGTGAATCTCTGTGTTGGACATCTGAAACTTATGAAATATTGTACATCAATTATACCTCAATTTAAAAATATAAAAAGAAAATATCCATTCACCCCTGTGTTAACTGTAGCATATTTGCAACAGCCAAGATATGGACAGCATCTAAAGCACCTAAAAGTCCATCAGTGAGTGAATGGATAAAGATGATGTGGAATAATGGAAATACATTTTGTAATGTATTACCCTAAAAAATTCTCTTTTTACTAGTTAGTTAAAAAAATTAATTATTTCATTCATTCACTTTTTCAATAAGCACTGAAGTCCTGTTACATGCCAGATACCTTGCTTAGTGCTAGATGTTTAAAGTCAAATGAGACAGAAATTGTTACAATCTAGGGTTGAAGACAGACCAAGAAAACAATCAAAACACCCCCCCAAAACCAAATAACAGAAAAAGTAAACCGATAAATGAATTAAATCATCTCATATATTGATGTAAATGTGAAAGTGAAGTTGCTCAGTCATGTCCGACTCTTTGCGACCCCATGAACTGTAGCCCACCAGGCTCCTCCATCCATGGAATTTTCTAGGCAAGAGTACTGGAGTGGGGTGCCATTTAGCAAAGAAGTAATAGCCATGGTAGGCCACCCAGAGTAGTCAGAGAAGGCCATCCTGAAGAGGAATTTCAAGTGAGAGGCGCAGGAAAGACGGAAGCAGCATGGGTGGGAAGCATGTTCTGGGCAAAGGCAATACCACATACCTAAAGACTAGAGTTTGACTCATTGGTGGGACTGAGGGAAGACCAATGTGGCTGGAGAGCAGAGAGCTGGGAGGGTGTGGCATGAGATGAGACCAGAACATGACCAGGGACCAGGTCTGCTGAAGAGTTTTAAGTAGAAGGGACACATGATCGGATTATGGTTTGCGACCATCAGTCTGTGTGCTAGAGAAACAGGCCTCTTTTGCCTGTGACAGTCTCAGTTTATTCCTGTCATCCTGGCATAATTATTACTAATGTCCCTTTTCCTTCTGGAAAGTGACTTGGATTAGATGATAAGTTATTCAGCCAACTCAAGCAGAAGGGGAAACCATGAAGATGGGGAGACTAGTCAGGCAGCGGCTGCAGGAACCCAGGTGAGAAATGGTGCTGGAGGTGCACATGAGAGCAGACTGATGGATTACAGAGGAAATCTGGAAATAGAATCACAGGACTTGCTAGTGGATCGGATGTGGGGTAAAGGGAAGGGAAGCATCAGGCATATATCTCAACTTCTGGGCTGAGTAACAGAGGGAACAGTGATGTCATCTGCTGAAATGGAGGGGCCTGCAGGTGAAAAGTTCTGGAGGCAGATGAGAGTTCCCTTTGGGACATGCTGAGTGTGAGATCTCTGGAAGCCATCCAAGCAGAGGTGTCTAGAGGTCAGTCGGATATTCAAGCACGGAGCTGGGAAACCAGGTTTCTGAGTTGGGGAGGTGTAATTTTCAGAACCATCAGTGTATAGGTGCGATTTCCTGCACTTGGAGAAAATTTAGAGACATAAAAGGTGGGAGTCCTGGGGTGGGAAAGGGTAGGAGGTGGGAGGGAGATTAAAGAGGGAGGGGACACATGTATACCTGTGGCTGACTCATGTTGATGAATTGCGGAGGCCAACACAATATTGTGGAGCAATTTTCCTTCAATTAAATAAGTTTGGGGGAAAAAAAGAGAGAGAGAGAAAAAAACCTTAAAAAAAATGAGAACCCAGAACCAAGTCTGAGGGACCCTTAGAGTTTAGGGAGATGAAAAGACCCAGCTAAGGGGATAAAGGAAAATTAAAGGGAAAACAAAAGGAGGGTATGGTATTATGAAGCCAAGAGAGAACCTTCCAGAAAGGAGGAAGAGGACAACTGTGCTGAGT
Organism: Budorcas taxicolor; assembly: GCF_023091745.1. Classification (NCBI taxonomy): domain Eukaryota; kingdom Metazoa; phylum Chordata; class Mammalia; order Artiodactyla; family Bovidae; genus Budorcas; species Budorcas taxicolor. Next base: position 26,810,581 of record NC_068934.1, read on the forward strand.
GTGGCTCAGAGCCTTCCTGATATGAGACAGGAACTTGTCAACTGTCTTGGCACCACGGAGGTCAGTGGTGACCAGAGCTTTTTTGCTGAGTGGTGGGGACAGAGATCAGGCTGGTGTGGGTTCTAGTGTGAGTCAGAAGTGAGGAAGCAAGAAGTGCAGATGGACAGACTCAAGTTTGACAATAAAGAGGAAAAGGAAAAGGTGCCAGAGTGAAGAGTGACATGGACTGAAGTCTGGGTTTTCAATGTGGGAATTTATCAAGGAAGCAGATAGAGAGGGTCTGGACTCAGGTGTGGCATGTATCATGAGGAGCAAGCACGTTTTCCTCACTGAGCTGAATGTCCCCAGGTGTCCTGCGCAGGACAAGAGCGCCCAGGAGCTGGGCGGAAGGGACGCACTAACCAGGAAGTGCTTTCTCCAGCAAAGTTCCTCCAGCACCCCAAACTGCAGAGATTAGCACCGTAGCCAGCTGGCACCGGGGGTGTGTTCATAGGGTCCAGCTCCAGAATGACAAGCCAGGCAAAGAAGGGTAGGGTGGAGCTCAGAGTAAATGAACACACACTTCTACTCTGAACGTGGGACGGAGGAGTATTCCCGAGGGGAGAAGATTAATGAGAAAATGATCTCTAGAGAGGAAAGACATGTTGTATTTCCCTGTCAAGGAGGAAGAAAAAGTGTGGATATAAGGTAGTCACAAGAGCGCTCTCTCATACAGGTCCCATCAGAAGGCCTTGTCAGAGATGTAGGTAGGTGAAGTTTAAGGAGGATTATGGCTGTATCTCAGAAAAGTGAGTCTCTGACTAGACAAAGCAGGCAAAAGTTAACTGGGATTAAGGAGAATGTGGCTGCCCATCAGCTGCTGAGAACAGGCTCAAAGCTCTGCTGAGTTTAGGGTTTCGATGGTAGAGTCTGAATGGACCCCAGGTTGTAAGCAGCCTTTTATGAGATTGTTCACTGTTAGATTTCTATCCCAGGTGCTGAAGGTCTAAAATTTTGCAAAATGAGGGGAAAGAATGGAAACATTAGAGAAAGGATGATTGGCAAGGTTGGATAAACAAGCTTTCCAAATTTTTGTAAAAGGGAAAAAGACGTGTATTATTACTTGAGATGAAAGTTGGATACAGAAGTCTATTCACCATTCTTTAAGATTTTAGATCATTTTACTTCTTGGAATCTGAAGAATTCCTAAACATCAAATCTGAAAACAAAACAAACTGAACACCGAAACCAACGTTTTTATCTGAGAAAGAAGTTTCTTGGTTTTGTAGGAATATATGATTTACAGAATCACTCATAATTCCTGTACTCCAACAGACCCATGCAACCCACTCCAGGATTCTTGCCTAGAGAATCCCATGGACAGAGGAGCCTGGAGGGCTACAGTCCACGGGGTCACAAAGAGTCGGACATGACTTAGCGACTAAACAACAACCACAGACCCAAACCCCTCCCATTAGAGACACTGTTTTCCTCAGTAAGAGGTAACTGCTGCTGGCTTCCCCAGGTTGAAAAGAACCAGGAGGGGAAAAAGACTTCCTCTCAAGGACATGAATCATATCCAACGCAAAAGCCGCCTGGCTCTGAATTTTGATGTTGTCACTATTCCTCCACTTCTTGACACGTTTGTTGCTGGGAACGTGTAGAAGGCAAGGAAATAGAGGGAAGGGAGCAGCCCTGGAGGCGGTTCCGGAGGCACAGACAGAGAGTGGCTCGTGGTTGGACTTGTAGGTGCTGCTGAGAAATGAACAGGGATCAAGGTGGCAGTCTCTGGAGCAGGATTCCACCCTCCGTCCTCCTGGGCCGTGTCCACGCCCCACACAGAGAGCTCCGAGGACAAGCTAGGGGACTAGACCCCACGACAGCGAGGGGATAGGACACGACTGCAGGGAGTGAGAAGGCCTGACAGCGAAGGGCCTGGAAAGGGCCCCAGTGTCCCCAGAGGGGCCAGGAGAGGGAGCGGGTCTGATTAGGGGAGGCTGGAGAGGGGTCTGTCCTGAATGATGCTGAGATTGTGTCCAGAACCAAACACACAGGCACAGGCTCAGCCTTCACGTCGGTGTCCAGCCATCACTCCTGGAACTAACAGGCTGTCCTTATACCAAGAATGACACACAGTCTCAGGATTCCATCTCTTAAGCATTTATTAGATCTGCTGCTTTCTGAGGACACAGAACTCTAGGTCAGTGTCCCTGCCCCTGGGGACTCACAGCCCCGTCTTCTGAGCAGAGAGAGGCAGCTCAGTACTTGTCAGGCAGGCCAGCAGGTCTGAAGTGGTTGGGGTCTTTGCCGCTCCGGCCCCATTCGTTGGCAAACTGGTCGGCCTTCGAATCCTTCCGTACCTGGTCCCTGGTCATACCCTTGAGCAGAGGGTCTGTGATCCCCTGAATAGTCTCTCTGCCGTTACTGGAAAGGAAGGCAGGGAGGGGATTAATCCAGGACTATGAGCCACAGCCCCACCCTCCCCACCTTCCCTCTTTCCAAGGGATCAATGCCTCTGAGAGGAGCCAAGGAAAGGGGGGCTACAACCCTGAGGCTCCCTGGGCTCTGCCCACCTCAGCCCTGTGCTGGGTGAACAGCACCCATAGGGGGAGGGTGGAGAGTCGCCTGTCCCACCAAGTTGCTCTGCTCTTCAGCCACTCAGACCTCACACTGGGCACAGAGCAGGAGGGTGCGTAAGAGGAGGAGGGCCCACAGCCTACAGGAAAGTTTACCAGGGCTTGGCCCCTCCAGGTTGTCCTAGGCAGCCAAGCTCTGCTCACCCATCCCTGCATCCCCAGGGGCCCTGGTACCTGATCACTTTAGCAGCCCAGGCGCCCCCCGGTCCCCTCTGGGCAGCGTCATAGTTTCCGCGGGCGTGGAAGTATTTGTCTGCACCCTTGTAGTTGGCTTCTTTCATGTCTCTGTAGGCTCTCCACATGTCTTTAGCCCCTGGGAGGAAAAGAAAATGATGAGATGCATGTGATCATGTTTTGGTGAAAGAGAGAAATAAATCATTTCCTCCCACTGATTCTAGGTTTCAGCCTTCGACTAAGCCCTTGGAGATTATTATATTGGCTTGAAATGAATACTTCTTTACTTCTCACTTACTTTCCTGATCTGAAGTTGTGAGTATAACGCTTGGTACAAGGTTTATTCTGTTTGATTTCATTCTAAGTCTGTTGGAACTTTGTTTCTGGAGGTGTGTGATGTGTTTGAAGAAGAGGTCATTGCTCTTTATTTAAAGGATGTTTGCTTATACAATGAACCTCCACCTGGAAATAGCAGGAAAGGCTCTGACCACAGCTTGAGAAGGACGATACTGAGAAAGGCTGTGGATATAGAATACTCCCAGCCTGGAAGCAGACAGCCTCCCCTGGCCCATCCTTTGGTCCTTACCTTGACCAGCTTCCCTGAGGAATGTCCCCCATCCCTGGCTGCTGACGCCCAGGATCAGGAAGCAGAAAATGATGCCCGTGGAAAGGTTCATCCTGCAACAGAGAGATGAGTGGACTCAGCCAAGAATGACAGGGCTTGGGGCTGAGTTGTAATGTGGATACACTCTTACATTCCAAACATAAACCCCTCTGAATTTTATCTCGATAGATAGATAGAGGATAGGTTGTAACACGGAGGATCCAGCTCTCATTTCCACTGAATCCTGGGAATCCTAGTTATTTCCTGCATGAAGGATTGCAACGTGATTTTAGCATAAGCCACTTTCCAGTCCAGTCATCCTCTATCAGCCAGAAACCCAGCTGCACTGCAAGTTTCCCAAAGGCAAGAGGAGTCTGTTCATGCCGCCTTTCTGTGATACGAGACGAGGTGAACGAGGCACAGGTGTCTGTGGCCCGCGTGCCCACCCCATCACTGCCTGCGCAGGAGACGCAGACAAGGAGAGCCCTACTCCCTGAAGTGCTCACATCTGGTGGAGTCTAATGGTCAGAACAGTGGATTCAGGAAGGAAGCAGAGAGCTGGGCTGCAGCACAAGAATGCTGCTGAAGAGAAAGTCTCCAAAGAGGAAAAGTGTTGGGGAGTTCTAGCTCCTCACCTTTGGCTGTGACCTGCTGCTGAGGCTCCTGGTGAAGCTGAGCTGCCTGTGCTGCCTGCCTGGGAGACGGGGCCGGTGCTTTATATACTGACACTTGGCCAGTGGAGCAAATGAGAAATGGGGTGGAAGCAAAAAAAAGAGAGAAGGAAAGAAAATTTGGGAAATCCCTCCTGACCAGAACCCAGCATTCAAAACAGCAGTGTTATTCTCCACTCACATCTAATTTTCCTAGATTGTGCAATCTGGCAACTTTCAGAATGTAGCATGTTGGGCTTTTTCCTGCCTGTTTCTAGTCTCACTTCAGGAGACAAATGTGTTTTTCATCCCCCACCGTAATCTACTGACTTTTGCTGTGAAGCGTGTGTGGGCTTAGTTGCTCAGTTTTGTCCAACTCTTTTGGACCCCATGGACTGTAACCCACGAGGCTCCTCTCTCCATGGAATTCTCCAGGCAAGAATACTGGAGTGGCAGGCAAGAATACTCCATTGCCTTCTCCAGCGGAGCTTCCTGACCCAGGGGTTGAATCTGGGTCTCTTGCATGGCAAGTGGATTCTTTACCACCTGAGCCACCTGGGAATTCCAAAGATTAACATTAGAAAAAGAGTTGAGTAAAGAATGTGAGCAACAGGGCAAATGAAACAGCAGAACGGGTCCCTTATAAGGGACAGCTCAGGATGAAGCTGGGACCTCAGGCTATAGCAGCAGGAAAGGAAGGAGATAAAACTCAGGAAAATCAAACTTCCAGTGCACACACGGGGTGGATTCAGCCCTGGAAAAGGCAGTCTTCCAGCTTCAAGTGTATTCATGGTCAGATGCTGTTGATGGTCATAACAGTAGGTCATATTGAGAGGTCATTGCAGTCCCAGGAAGGTTGAACTACGGTGAGGAATTTGCTATGATATCGTGTAGAAATGACACCATAGAAATGAACAGGAAAAGTCCAGATGTCTGTTAAATTATCAGGATAAAGGTTCAGGAAGGATACAGAGAAAGCTGATTTATCACAAAAATGCTGGCGTGTATGATGTCAAAGAAAAGGTGTATCAATCAGAAAAGCAGGACTGGGCTTTATTCTGTGAGTTCAGGAAGATAATCTTGGGAGGAAATTTCATGTGGGTGCTCTCTTGGGGATGGCGTCTCTGATGAACTCCGTGCGCCATCTCTGCCTCTTCATCCTAAAGGGAAATTTCAAAGGTCACTGGATTTCCCAGAGGAGGAGGGAAGATGCATGTGTAATATGTCAGAGATGGTGGGGACCCAGAGGACATGGAACTGCTCTTCCTGACAGTGGGTCCCTGGGCTGGAAGCCTGAGGACAGCAGGAGGGCAAGTAAGGCCCAGCCCAGGAGCACCACCTCAGGATTCTTGCCTGGAGTGTTCACAGGAGAGAAGGAACGTGAGCCGTGCATTGGAGACACAGGGACGCCATCTCCAAGACAGATGCAAGCAAATCATGGAGACCTGTGAACTGAGACAAGGGGAGATGGCAAACTAGAGTCTGGAAGGATGTGGGACTTGTGCTCAAGTAGTAATCCCGAGAAGAAGGAGGGCGAAGCATTTCCAATTTGTTACAAGGCTCGGGGAAATGTGAGCAGGATGTTAGAAAGAAGAGCACTGTCCCAGGAGGAAGCACGCCGGCTGAGGATGACGCTGTGGCCCGGGAACCGCGGTCTTGGATTTGTTGTTGTTTAGTCACCAAGTTCACATCCAACTCTTCAGTGACTCCATGGGCTGTAGCCCCTCAGGCTCCTCTGTGGGACTCTCCAGGGAACAGTACTGGAGTGCGTGGACATTTCCTTCTCCAGGGGATCTTCCTGACCCAGGGATAGAACCCACGTCTCCTGCACTGCAGGCGGATTCTTTACCACGGAGCCACCTGAGAAGCCCTGTCTTAGAGTAGAACCTCTCAGAAATAGGATGATGCCTCTTTCTGGGTCTGGGACATATTTTATTTCCTGTAGGTGTAATGAGATGAACACGTAGGGCAGATAACTGTCTAAAGGATTGCTCTGTTTGCTTTTTATCCAAGGCAAAGCTAAGCAGTATTTAAATGTTCTCAACAGAACTTACACTCCTTGGGAAAGTTGGGGTTCCCTGAGGTCAGGGTAGTGTAGGTCCCTGAGGTGGCTTAGCTGACTTGGTCCCAGGAGTAGACATGGTGGGGAGAGGGGATGTTGTCACCATCTAGTCATCGGCCCTGAACATGCCTTGGGGCAGCTCCTCAGAGGGGGGCTGTGATGTACACATCTCTTCTTCTGCCTTCCTTGGGGCAGAAATCAGGGGTCAGTGATCACATTCTTTTGCAACTCTTTGACTCTTTTTGGAGCCATTTGATACTGGAATTCCACTTCCCACTTTCTTGCATCATTCCAGTCATTTCTTGTTTGATAGAATCATTAGAGACAAAGTAAGTACGATTTCTAGACACCAAGTCAAGCATTGCAAATTCTCTTCCTTGTTACTTACGGCACTCTGTCTTTGGAAGGAACACCCAGTTCCTTGCAGGGCCATGCTTGGAACAATAGAAGACAGTAGTGGTCAGCTCTTTTTACTTGTTTGTCCTGCAAAAGAAAACCATCCTGTCATGATGATTTCAGAGTCTTCAGGCCTTAAAGGGATTTCCCAGGAGTCTTCCATGAAAAGCTGTGTCCTGGTTTGCAGAGATGGTGTCTGTTGGTGCCTCTTGTTTCAGATTAATAGTTAATAGTGAGTGACAATTAGCAAATTGTTTTATTTTTGAAAGAGACCTGGTTAATATATTAGGAGGTACTGCTTCCTTAATAGCCATGTGTGATAAGACTACTGAGAGGTTTAAGAGACCTTCATTTTCTGTTATAATTAAGAGAAGAGAAGAACACCAAAGCTGTGCAACCAAAAAACAAAACCCACAGGATACACTCTGACTATTAATAACACTTGTGGCCTAGGTCCCAAAGTGTTTGATATAGAGAAATCTGTATTTTTTGCAGCTGCAGGAGAAGGGGGGATATTCTCTCCTCACACTGACAGCGCTTCTTTCACTAGCAGTTGGGAGGATGTGTAGTTTCTCTAAAGCCAAACCCTGTAATTCTACTACACGGCAGAGAGAGAGAGAGACAGACAGACAGGACTGTGAGGTTCACAGTTTACCCAAAGGAAAGGAAACACAGCTTTAGGACCAGAAAGGCTGGCTTCCCTCCTCTTCATCCTTCAGTTCACCAGGGAGATTGAAAGAAAATAGCACTGAAGAAATTATTAATGCCGTGTATATTGTTGATTATTTGGTTGCACTTTTTTTTTCTCAAGGGAAAAAAAAGACACATGAGGGCTGGAATTGACACATCAGAAAAGGAAATATACTGCACAGCTGCTCTGAGCTTCCTGAGGATCTCTGTTTATCTGGTAGAGGGCAGCAGCCCCCTGATTCTGAGGTGACCTGCTAGGAGGGGATCATCTCTGCTCGAGGGGGCTCCTCACTCTGCCCCTGGTCCAAGAGTGTAGGAAAACAGCCTCCACAGACTGCTGGTGTCATAAGGAAAGACCGACTTCCTAGCATTGCACACAAATCTGACGCCAGTCACTCCAAACCTAGAAACAACCATCTAAGAGACCAGATCCACCGCGTTTCTCCTCTCAGCAAACTGCTGGCAACTTACAGGTGAGACTACACCCACAGTCAGGTGTGTACACCCAGTGACTTCTGGTAGAAGCCACAACAGTCAACGCCAACAACAGCTACAACACAGCACAACATGAAACTCTTTGCAATGACTGTAGCGTCTCTCAGCATAAAAGGTCTTCAGCAGCACTATTCTGAGCTGGTTAGACCCAGTTCACAGAGGTAGACTCTCCACACAGACCCAAGTGAGTGAGATTAATCTGAATTCCTCTTTCCTGGTTCAAAGTTAAACTTAACATGGAGCCTCAGATCTCCATTTAATCAACTCACGGTGGCACATCATTTGCTAATTTAGATGAAGGAATAGCCTTTTTTTTTAGTGCAAAGAAACATAGATGTCTTTAGGAAGTTAGTTAAGTATTAAATAAGCAAAAGTGGCTATCACAGCTTTCTTCTTCCCAGTATCCCCTACTAAGGCCAGTGGTTTTCCAGGAGAGTCTGCTAAAATCTCAGGGGATAGTTAATAGTATGTTACACAGGTTGGTGTAGAAAATTAATCAAGAGTAGAGATGTATAGCTCGTTTTAAAGAAGTAGACTAATTGATTCCAAAGTAAGAGATGGGCAGTACAAGAAAAGAACAGTCTCATTTCACCTCTAAAGGTGCAAACAATTCAAACAGAGCATAGTGTTACCAAACCGAATATGAGCATTAAAAATCCCTCATAACCGAGTGAGGTTTCCTCTTGGAATGCAAGAATTGGTCAGTATTATGACTACAATTAATGTAATTCATCACATTATTAGCCTAAAGGAGAAAAATAATATTATCTTAATTGATCAGAAAAGAGTGTGATAAAGCTAAAGTTATGTTTCTTTTAAAAAATCCTTTAAGATAGATTCACAGATGTAGGGAAAAAACCTTGTAGTGTCCAGGGTATTACGCAGGGGGTGATGAGGAATAAATTGGGAGCCTGGGATTGACAAACACGTAATACTATATATAAAATAAATAATTAATAAGGACCTACCATATAGCAGCGGGAACTCTTCTTAATACTCTGCAGTGACCTATATGGGGAAAGAATGTAAAAAATAGTGGAATATATCTTGTCAATACACTTTGCTGTATAGCAGAAACTAACAAGCATTATAAATCAATGATAAGAAGAATTTTTCAAGAGAGAGAGAAAAAATGCTTTAGTAAATTACATTTCAAATGGAACATTCTTAATTTTATAAAATTAAGATGAAATAAAATTAATTTCATAAAATTAACATATTTTATAATGGAAAAACTTTTAGCCCATTGCTTGAAGGATCAGGAATGAGCGAAGAATGCTCACTGTCACCACTATTGTCTAACACGGTTCTGGGAGCCCTGACCAATGCCATAGTAAATAGAAAGAAGAGATATAAGGATTAGAAAAGCAGAGATAAAATTGTCATCACATGTATTCCTATGGCTGATTCATGTTGAGGTTTGATAGAAAGCAACAAAATTCTGTAAAGCAATCGTCTTTCAATTAAAAAATAAAATTTAAAAAAAAGTAAAAAATTTTTTCATTGGTATAATTATAAACTGCCCAAGCCACAAAATCAGCAGATTATTACAATTAATTAGGAAATTTAATAAGATGGCTCACATTTGATCCAAAAACCAACAGGTTTTTCCATAGTAGAAATACCCAAATAGAAAACATGACCAAAACAATAAACTATTCATAGTAACAGCAAAACTATAAAATTCCTCGCAATTACTTTCACCAGTAATTCATAGAAGTCCAATGGAGAAGGTGTGTCAGACCTCTAGCAAACACCTTAAAGTATGATTCAAACATGGAGAGAAGTTTCTAGCTCACTGATGGGATGACTTAACATTAAGGATGTTGATTCAACCCCAGATTAATTCAGACATTTAACCCTGAAAATCTCAGCTGAATTTTTCTGGAACATAAGATGATTACTTCAAAATTCATATAGATAAATAAAAGTCCATACACAGAAAAGTCAGCCTCAAAAAAGGAGAGTATTAACAAGAGGGACTTACTTTACCAGGTGTTAAGATAAACAGCAAAATGCAGTAATAAAAATAGTATTTGCTCAACTACAGACATATTGACCAATGGGACAGAATAGAGAGTGCAGAGCTAGGGTCCCATGTATAGGACGTTAGTATATGATCGAGAAGACATCACAAATCACTGAAGATAGGATGATTTAATAGTTTTGGAAAGAGAAAAATAAAGCTGGGCCCTCACCTAACAGGGCTTTCCTGATGGCTCAGATGGTAAAGATTCTGCTTGTAATGCAGGAGACACAGGTTCGATCCCTGGCTTGGGAAGATTCTCTGCAGAAGGGAATGGCAACCCACTCCAGAATTCTTGCCTGGAAAATTAGACCCTTACCTAATACACATACATAAGTCAACTCTAGAAGTATTAAATACATAAATGTGAGATAACTATAAAGTTAATAATAATATGAAAGAATATATTTATGATCTAGAGATGTTGTAGAATTTCTTAGATTTCAAAGGCACAAACCCCAAATCAGGAAGTGGTAAATTTGACTACATCAACAATAAGAATATAGTTGTAGATGAAGAAAGGGAAAAGATATCTAAAATATGGCAAGGGATTAATATTTCAAAAATACAAGGAACTTCTGTGAGTCAATAAAGACAAGAAGGCAGCCCCAATAGAAAAATGGGTGAAGTGTTAGGAAAAAAAACAGTTTACAGACAACATGCAATAATAAATAAACTCACAAAGAGATACACAAATCATTAATAATCAGAAAACTAAAACCGACAAGCAGTCATGTTTTAAGTGTCAGATCAATACAAACGATACCTGCACCATGACTTGTGTATCACAGGAGGGACAGAGCTGGTGTGCATACCCTCAGTTTCACAGTAAAGTGTCACTCTGAAGTCCAGAGGGGCAGCCCAGCTCACACACCCTACAGCAATGGGGAGGATTTCTATAGCTCTGTGCTCTTGCCTTGGAATGAACCCGCTATCCGCTTTTCCAGTCTAACAGCTTCTATCAGAAAAGAATTTTGCTTCAAAGACATAAATTAATATCTAAAGTATAAATAAAATATTAGAGGGTTGCTGTCATAGGACATAGTGACTATCTCTGATGTATCTTTTGTTGTCATTAAAAAAAACTCCTTTGTTAAAAATAACCTTTGTCGATACAGGTTTTATTCTTCTATTTGCTATTCTTGTAGCTGCAGGAGAGATGGAACATTTTCTATTTCTTACAAAAATTCTTTCTCCAGAGATTAGTAGGTTGTATAGTTTACCAGGCCAAGTGCTGGAACCACACTTTAACCCTGAAAGAGATTCAGTCCTGAGAGAAAAAGAAATTATATGGAGAAGAAAAGAACAGGATTAATAATAGAATATGGAATATGAAAATTACTGATGTCCTTTCCCTATTATTTTCCATTATGAATTTTTACTTGTGACTCTGACACATTTATCAATTTTTATCTTATCATAATCTTTATGAATTCATGTGCATTATTTATGTACATATATGTGTTTGCACATTTAGTGCTGTTGTGGGGTGTGCGTGTAGAGAGAAAGGAATATATAGGTCAACTACATTGTAAGTGGACACTTGCTGTTTTTCCTTATCTCATCCTCATGAGGACAGGAAGTAAGTTGATTTTCTCTACAACAATATTCAGTGCCTAGGAAAGCACTCGACACAGCCAGGCTTGATTAATCTCACTGAATGAACATCTTCAGCAAGGAAACTTGAGCAATATAAAATAAGTATAAAGACAAAAATAAGAGCAATACTAATTTCCTGAGCCTGGACAAGACAGAGAGGGGCAGGAAGAACCTCTGTAGAAACTTTGTTTCCAGTCTATTATCTAAGTGTATGTAGACATATGAACACATAAACAAAACAGGGTGGTATATGAGCTATTATTTTATATTCTGCTTTTTTGCTGCACAACTTACCGTGATAATGTTTGCATGTTACTACCCTTCCCTGTCACAGTGGCAAAGCTGAAATTCACATCTAGTCTGTGAGGATGGAGCCTTGGGATTCTTAGCCTCAGGTCATAGAGCTCACACTGCGTGTTGTGGCACATAAATAAATGTACGATATATTTTAATTCAGTTCTCTTAAATGCTGATTTGCTTAGTCATAACTCTCCAGTGGAATGTTCCTCACGTGGGAGCACTGGCCTGGTCTGTCTCAGGTCCCCCGGGCCTGGCCCAGCCCCTGCCGCGTGCCGGGGGAGCATGAAGAGGGAGTTGGAGAGTGAACAGAAGGATTAAGGAGCTCTGGAGGCGTCTTTACTAAAGGGTGACGTGAGGTTTTGCAGACGCCACGTGAGACTGTTCTGGATGGTCTAAGTCCACCCTGCAGAGAGTAAAGGGAGGTCTCAGTGCACTGGCTCCTCCCAGGTCGGATGGTTCAGGAGCGAGGCACCCTGGCCAGCCTGAGTTCTTGTCCATTTGCCCAATTCTTTCAGGAAACATACGAGTGAGTCACTCACAGGAGATTTTGTAAATATGTTTTACACAGTGTGGTTTGACAGGACTCCATAGGTAATAAATGTGTGTGTAAACCGAACACACCGTTCTTGGAGAGGACCTGGCTCTTCTTTCCCATAATTAGAGATTTCAAAAAGTGACCCTGGGAAATTAGAGGATTGTGCAAGAGCTCCCTTGGCAGCTGGGTGTGAAAACAGGCTGCTGAGTGCTGCTGCTTTTCCATCACCCACAGCTGAGGACAGGGCTCCGAGGACCCCACCCCTAGAGAGGGCATCCAGCAAGCAGCGCCAGACCTCGTGAGCTCCCAAAGCCGGGGAAGAGGCAGCAGCGCTGGCTCCACAGTCAACACCGCCCCCTCCCCCAGCCCACCCCTGGTCCGCGGAGGAGATGCCCGAGGAGGGGAGGGAAGACCGCAGGGCGGTCAGTCTCCCGGGGAGTGCAGCATTTGTGGAGGCAGGCGATTTCTGGCAATTGATTCAGGGTGCCAAGAAAAAAACAAAAATGTCTGTTCATCTCTCAGCTGGGTGCACGCTCACTGCGGACACTGCCAGCTCATTCTGATGCCCCTATCCAAATAGAGGGCAGTGTGGTGAGTTCTTGAGAGAGTTTACATGTGTAGGAGCTGTGAATGGAGCACCCATGCCAGTAAAGTTGAAAAGGCAGCGGTGGAGTGTGACTAGGAAGGAGATGGGGTGAGCCTTTTCCGATCTGCCATCTCTGCAGGAAGAGAAGAGGCTCCCGGTCATTCTGGGAGGTCCACTGGAACCTGCTGGCAAGACCAGTGAGGTTAGAGAAAAGGCAGTGCTGGGCCAGGTGAGGTGACACCTCAGCTAGGGAGGGGCCTTGGACTGTGCAGCGTCGTCAGAATCCATTGTGGATAACCTGCTCCTCTCTGGGAAGGTCCTCCATGGCTGAGGGGCGGTGTGAAGGTGGACTTCACCTCAGGAGCACCACCATTGCACTTGGTGATTAATAATAGCTCAATAATTAATATATTTATGTATGTATATGTTTACATATATGTGCATATAACTATGTGCGTGCTCACTTGTCTGGCTTTTTGTGACTCCATGGACTATAACCTGCCATGCTCCTCTGTCCATGGAATTCCCCAGGCAGGAATACTGGAATAGGTTGCTATTTCCTCCTTCAGGTGTCTTCTGCATTAGTAGGCAGATTCTTTACCAGTGCATCACCTGGAAACCCATATATATATATATATATACACATATATATATATATATATACACACACACATGTGCATGCACACACACACACACACACGCACACACACTTTATATATACAGGGCTTCCCTGATGGCTCAGAGGGTAAGGTATCTGCCTGCAATGCAAGAGATACAGGAGACATGAGTTTGATCCCTGGGTCAGGATGATCCCCTGTGTGTATATATATATGTATATATATATAGAGAGAGAGCAAGAGCGAGAATGAGTGCTCCCTTTTTCTATCTACCTACCTACTTATATATGTATATATTTATATAAAGAGAGGAGAGAGAGAACTTGTGTAGGTTTAAATTTAAACCTCATATTACATCACTTCTACGATGCACATCTCTTGGTTATATAATTCTGAAATTAGTACATGTCTTACATTCCCTAATAATTAGGAAGCACTCATGAAAAGGTTGTCATTGTACTAGGGTTAATTTTGTGTATACTTTTCTTTTTGTTCACACACAGGAGTGACATAAGATTAAAATCTATGTCTAAGTTTAAAAGAACTCTCCTAGTAAGTGTAAAATAAACATACAAAGTGATAAGGAAACGTGTGTCTGAACATTATGCCTGAATCTAAATGGTAACATCTTTTTTCTTGGTGGTGTATAAACAGTAATGCATCTTTCAATCTAGAGGTCCTAGACTCAGAGACATGCAGTGTGACCCTTTTCCCTTCCTCTGTTCTTACAGAGTAGGAGAAGGCAATGGCACCCCACTCCAGTACTCTTGCCTGGAAAATCCCATGGATGGAGGAACCTGGTGGGCTGCAGTCAGTGGGGTGGCTAAGAGTCAGATACGACTGAGTGACTTCACTTTCACTTTTCACTTTCATGCATTGGAGAAGGAAATGGCAACCCACTCCAGTGTTCTTGCCTGGAGAATCTCAGGGACAAGGGAGCCTGGTGGGCTGCCGTCTATGGGGTGGCTAAGAGTCGGATACGACTGAGTGACTTCACTTTCACTTTTCACTTTCATGTATTGGAGAAGGAAATGGCAACCCACTCCAGTGTTCTTGCCTGGAGAATCCCAGGGACGAAGGAGCCTGGTAGGCTGCCGTCTATGGGGTTGCACAGAGTCGGACACGACTAAAGTGACTTAGCACTAGCAGCAGCAGTCTCACAGAATATTCTCTGCTAACTTGCCCCTCTGATAGTCAACAAAATACTTTGGAAATTCAAAATATTCTTTCCTTTCTCTCAAGGCTTTTCTTCAGCTACTACAGTGACTAATAGTTTATTTGCATATGGGGTTTCTAATTTTTATTTCTATGAGTGTGAAAAACATTGCTAGAGAAAATTAAATATTTTCCATGATGAAGTAAAATTATATCATTTTGACTGGTCTCTTAGTATGATATTGGTACAGATTTAGCAGTCGCCTCAGTGTGAGCCATCACCACATTTTGCAGATCCAAACCACGGCTATACTTTGTGCAACTCCCAACCCTCCTCACAGTTCTGACCACTTCTGAACGGTACCTCTTTTCAGACTACAGTCATTCATTTCGCCAGATATTCAAAAAGCAACTGCTATCTGTGAGGCACTATGACAGGCACTGTGGACACGAGGATGACACACAGGAGGAGAGACATACCTTTGGGTTTCCTACCTGCTTGCTCTAAAGACAGACAAGAAAATGGGCAGACATCCTGGGGTGTAATGAGTCCCAGGGATAGTCGCCTACAATAACAGCAGCTACAAACGGCTTCTTATAAGTTCCATGTCCTCCTCTCCCATGTGCAGCTTCCCCAACCCCAGTATCTTCACCTTCCTTCCTTCCTCAGAGCCAGAGAGGTTTCTGCTCCCCTGCTGGCCCACCATCCCTTGTGGGCTTGATCCCCTGCCTCCTGCTTTTCCTGACTTTACTGTAACTTCTTTATCTTCAGTGTCTCCCTCTTCCTTAGCTCCTTTCTGTTTCTTAAGCTAGCCCGACCTTCTTTGAAAGGAAACTTTTTACTAATAAACAATACATGAATTCAATTATTCATTTTTTAATTTCCAATAAGCACTCGTTGAAATTCCATTATGTGCCAGGACTGGGTATTCAGATATAAGCAAGAAAGAAATGGTCACTTCTCTCACTGATTCTATAATAGAAGGGAGGAAGATGGATCAAAACCAAATCAAAAAAAAAATTCAGAGGAATAAACCAAAAATTTAGTACAAGAGTCACATATTAAAATTGGCAAAAAGTACAGAATAACCAGAGTAGATCAGCCGGGATGACCAGGAAGGCCTCTCTCAAGAAAGGGTGATCTCAGGAGAGCTCCACAGGTGAGAAACACACAGTCATATGGAGAACAAGCAGAAGAGCATTCTGAACAGAGAAAATGTCATATGCAAAGGTCCTGTGCCAAATAAAAGCCTGGCTTGTTGGTGAGATGAAGGGACAGGGAGCCTGGGAGAGTGTGGCCTGAGATGATGTGGGAGGGTGTGGCCTGAGATGATGCTGGAGGATTGCCAGGGACAGTGCACAACGGATTACATTCTAGGGAAATGGGAACCCATGGAAGAATTTAAGTGGGGAAGAGACATGACCTGAATATAATTTGTACGCTAGACTGAGAGGTGGGGTAAATACGTGCTCTCTTTTACCCAGGACAATTTCAGTTTATTCCTGCCATCCATGTATAATCATCAATAAGGTCCTTTTCCTCAGTGGAAAGTGACTTGGTTTAGATGAAAAATTATACAGTCACCTTAAGCAGAGGGGAAAGCCATGAAGATGGGGAGACTGGTTAGACAGCTGTTGCAAGAACCCAGGTGAGAAATGTTGTGGCCAGGAGCATGGAGATGCATATGAGAGCAGGCTGACGGACTAGAGATGAATTTTGGAAGTTGAATCACAGGACTTGTTAGTGGACTGGATGTGGGGTAAAGGGAAAGGAAGCCTCAAGGACATGCCCGAATTTCTGGGCTGAGCAACAGAGGGAATAATCGGATCATTTACTTAAATGGAGGGGCCTGAGTATGAATTCCCGTGGGGGAGATGGGAGCTCCCTTTGGGACACATTGAGTGTGAAATCTCTGGAAGTCATCAAATCAGAGATGTCTAGAGGGAAATCAGATATATAAGCATGGAGCTCGGAAATGAGATTCTCAGAAGGAGAGAGAATTTTCAGAGCCATCAACATATAGATACTGTTTTCTTCCAAAAAGGAGGGAGAGGACAACTGTGCTGAGTGTGGCTCAGAGTCCTCCTGATACAGGAAGAGAAACATGTCAATTGTCTTGGCACCTGGGAGGTCACTGGTGACCAGAGCTGTTTTGTTGAGTGGTGGGGACAGAGGTCAGGCTGGTGTGGGTTCTAGTGTGAGTCAGAAGTGAGGAAGCAGAACATGCAGGTGGGCAGACTCTCAGATTTGACGATAAAGAGGAAGAGGAAAAGGAGCCAGAGTGAAGAGTGACATGGACTGAAGTCTGGGTTTTCAATGTGGGAATTTATTAAGGAAGCAGATACCGAGGGCAAGGACCCTGCAAGGCACTGTTCACATGAGGAGAACAAGCTGTGGTGTGTCTGTAACCAGTCAGGCATCTCTTGGGCATAAGGGCGCTCACGCTGGAGATCCGTGGAGTAGAGAGTCCCCGCCTCTGAACCTCTCCGTCTTGACACCACATCCCTGCTCTCCTGGAGTCAGACACACCAGCCTGCAGTCCTGGCTGCTCACCTACTACAGGTGTGACCTGGAGCAAGGTCCAGATCCCTTACCTCCAAGCCTCATTTCTTCAACTGAGACCTGCAAAGCCTTTGTGGTAAATCAAATGATGCATGCAGAGTTAGAACATTTACAATGAAAGGAAATGATGGCCTCTATGATTACTATGCCTCAGCTTCCCACACCCCAGCAGAGTTTGGATAGCCATTGGTCTGTGCTTCTGAGGAGGCTTCTCTTAAAGTGCCCTGGAAGTGTGTATCCACATAGCTGACATTCACTCTAGAAGTGAAAATAGTATTTTGTTTGACCCAAAGATAGTGAGGATGAAGGTAAGGGAAACTCATCTGAGAATGATTTCTTAGGTTAAATGAGCTGAGACCAGTTAACAGTTGAGTCAGGGGTTGGCTCTGGTGTTGATGAGAAACAACTGGAGTCAAAGATGCAGTTTCCAGGACAGGTGTCGTGAGACTGGTCTTCCCAAAGCAAATGTGCCTTCTTGGTTTGGGAAGAGATCCCTGGGGATAAGGCCTGGAGTGAGGTGGGTCAGGATGCACCTGGCTGGGCAGTGGAGAGTCAGGACACAGAGAGGCTTGAAGTAGCAACACAGTGACTGGGGAGGAAGAAGTGGGGATGGGGCTGCCCGGGCTTGTGCCAGAGTCAGGCCCCCAGCCACTGAGGAGCCCAGCGTGATGGCCAGTGCTCTCCCAGCTCAGGCTTCCTTAGGAGGAGAAATGGGGTCCTGAGAGTCCTGGGGCTCAACGGGCTCATGTGGGCACAGGGCAGGGTCCAGGTCGCCAGGGATTCCTGGGGCCCTGCAGTCACAGGCTCGTCCTCCACAGAGCTTTAACCATCCATATGGTGCCAGCAGGCCTTTCTCCCCAGAGTCTGACTCGAAGACTCCAGCTTCCATCAACATGTTCAGTTCCACAAACATTTATTGGGCACCTCTGGGTACCTGTCTCAGTTCCTGGGAAGGCAGAGTTCTGTCACACTCTTTCCCTGTATGGAGGGAAGTGATGTGTGACTCATAGCTTAGTCCCAGGAGAATTCTACAGTTCTACCTTCTAGGACAGTGTCTCTTGACCCCACACAGAGAGCTCTGAGGACAGGCTAGGGGACTGGATCCCACAACAGCGGGGGGACAGGACACGACTGCAGGGAGTGAGAAGGCCTGACAGCAAAGGGCCTGGAAAGGGCCCTAGGGTCCCCAGAGGGGCCTGGAGAGGGAGCGGGTCTGATTAGGGGAGGCTGGAGAGGGGTCTGTCCTGAATGATGCTGAGATTGTGTCCAGAACCAAACACACAGGCACAGGCTCAGCCTTCACGTCGGGGTCCTGCCATCACTCCTGGGAAGTGACAGGCTGTCTTTAAACTAAAGAATGACACACAGTCTCAGGATTCCATCTCTTAAGCATTTATTAAATCTGCTGCCTTCTGAGGACAGAGAACTCTCTAGGTCATTGTCCCTCACTTGGGGACTCACAGCCCCGTCCCCTGAGCAGAGAGAGAGGCAGCTCAGTACTTGTCAGGCAGGCCAGGAGGTCTGAAGTGGTTGGGGTCTTTGCCACTCCGGCCCCATTCGTTAGCAAACTGGTCAGCCTTCGTGTCCTCTCGTACCTGGTCCCTGGTCATACCCTTGAACAGAGGGTCTGTGATTCCCTGAAGAGCCTCTCTGCCGTTACTGGAAAGGAGGAGGGCAGGGAGGGGATTAATTCAGGACTATGAGCCACAGCCCCACCCTCCCCATCTCTCGTCTTTCCAAGGGATCAATGACTCTGAGAGGAGCCAAGGAAAGGGAGGCTATAACCCTGAGGCTTCCTGGACTCAGCCCACCTCAGCCCTGTGCTGGGTGAATAGCACCCATAGAGGGAGGGTGGAGAGTCACCTGTCTCACCAGCCTTGCTCTGGTCTTCGGCCACTCAGACCTCACACTGGGCACAGAGCAGGAGGGTGCTTAATAGTAGGAGAACCCACGGCCCTACTGGAAAGTTCTCCAGGGCTTGGCCCCTCCACGTTGTCCTAGGCAGCCAAGTCTGCTCACGCATCCCTGCATCCCCAGGGGCCCTGGTACCTGATCACTTTAGCAGCCCAGACACCCCCCGGTCCCCTTTGGGCAGCGTCATAGTTTCCGCGGGCGTGGAAGTATTTGTCTGCATCTTTGTATTCAGCCTCTCTCATGTCAGAGTAGGCTCTCCACATGTCTTTAGCCCCTGGAAAGCAAAGCACATGGAGTAAGGATTATCAGGGGAGAGAAAACTGTGACACAGCTTACAGAAGAATCAAGGAATGAGAAATCTTCCACTGACTCGGTTTCAGCCTGTGGTCATAGCACCACAGATGCCGTAGGGTGAGAAGAGCACTCCTTATGCCCAGTTGCCTGCTCCTGGTACTGGAATGAGAGTCACTGGGGTGGGGCGGGGGAGGGGCCGCAGCTGTGGGAGCTGTTGGTCTGACCCCTGTGGTGCTGTCTCTGTGCTGCATCTCAGTGAGGGCTCTACCTGATATGTTTAAGGACAGAGGGAGTTATTATAGGACAGGATTGCTCAGCAGCATTCTATTGAAACTTGAGACCAGGTACATTGTTGCTGTTCAGGGCTGTCCTGGATATCATAACATGTCTAGCGGCATCCTAGACCTCTCAAACTGTTCCCCAGTATGACAACCGAAAATGCCCCCAAACATCACCAAACGTCCCCAGGACACAGTTGCCCTGGGTCCAGAACCGCTGTTGTAGAGGAAGCTGCACATGATAAGCTCCGGGGGAAGTGGGTGAGTGAGGAGGTGACACGCGGGACAGGTTCTGAGAAAGGGGCAGACATACAGCTGCTCTGCTCTGACGCCTAAGAAATGTATTCCTGCCTCATAAAACGATCACTTGGGACTTGATTCCCCTGCCTGTTAGGTGAGTGAACAGAATCCTGAGAACTCTCTAGTGGACGGTACCGATGATGTGGGCTGCTTGAGGCAGTGGGTCTTTTCCTCAGCCCTGGCTGCACTTTCCAATAATCTGGGGAGACACTGAAAGGCCCCTGAGCCCTCACAGCCCAAGCCAATCAGCTCCCCATCTCTGGGCTGGGCTCAGGCAGCAATAGTTTTCATGGCCCCCCAGGTGACTCCAAACTGCAGCCAAGATTGCTCAGCCCCTGGCTTGAGGAAGTGGTGCTGGGAGAAGTCTACTCGGTGAGAGCCTGGGCCTCAAGCTCAGCTGGGTTCCCACCTTGGTCCTGCCACCTGCTGACGGGCGCTCAGTCCCTGGGCGACGGACTCGCTGCTCTAAGCCTCGACTTTCTCCCCTTCAGGTGGAGGAGGATGCCCCCTCACGGAGGATTTCTGCAGGTAGATAGGTGACCAACTGTCCCAGCTTGACCAGAACTGCCCCTGTCTTTGTGGAACAGCCCCAGCTAGTGCTACTAGTGTCCTGGAAAACTCCCCAGCCCTGGGCAGAGCAAGACAGTGGGTCACTTGATTTGTGTGAAAGGGCTGAGTTCCTGGTGGAGGCTTTCATATGATATTAGGTTCCCCCCCAACGCCACACATACATACCTTTATTTTTTGTAAGTTTAACAGCTAGGAAAAGATAGGAAACAGACTAAAGCAGGGAGAGCATCACTGAGTACAGGAAGGGCAAACAAGGTGCTCTGAAGGTCTCTGAATTATCCAACCAGGAAATGGAAGGAAGGAAGAGAGGAAGGGAGGGAGGGAGGAGCAGGGCTGGAAAGACGGGAGAGGAGAACACATGGACCGCTTTCCCCCTACTTCATGCAATTGGTCTGAGGGAAAGTTCGTTCCATTTCAGACTTGTTTTGTGTCTTCCATTCAAACTGCTATTTCAGCTGGGAATGATGCTTGTTCTTTCTCTAGTACCTGATGGACATAAATCCTGTGCTTTCCAATCTGTCTGAAAATACTCCCCTAACACCTGTCATATTCTATCACTTACAGGAACACCTCCTAGGATGGCAGCTCCGACCCTCAGGGGTGTTTAGGGTGAAGCCTAGAGGCCCAAGGATGCTATTGCCCCTCCATCGGCCTTACCTTCATATGCCTCACCAAGGAAGGACAGCCACTGGCTGTGGACTCCCAGCACCAAGGAGCAGAGAATGAGGCCTGTGAAGAGCTTCATTGTGCTGAAAGGAAAGGAGAGAGTCAGGGAGACACGGACGAGCCCTGCACCCCTCTCCGCCTGGGGTTTGTATGTCGAGGAGAGCCTGGCTGTTCATCTCCACTAGACTCTCAGTGATCCTGCTAGGACACACTGCAGTCAGACCTTACTCGCAGCCTCAAGCCCTCAATTCTGAACCCACCAGCCCTGAACCCAAGACTGTCTAAGCGATCACCTAGATGGTTTTGATGGAAGAAGAGGACAGTTGGTTCCAAGCTGTGTCTTACTACAGCAGCCTGTCGTTAATCAAAGAGCATTTCCCATGCACCACACTGCCAGCACTGACCGCATATAGGAGAAAGAGAAATCAGAAGAGTTATGTTTTAAAGCAAATGTTCTCAAAGAAATGGCTCCTTGAAGTGGTTTCTCACCTGATCCCCAGTGGAGGAGAGCTGCTGGCCCCTGCCTGCTGTGGACAGATGGCTGTATTTATACTGAGCCATCCCTGGGAGGGTCAGGGGTGAGGAGAACAGCTGGACTGGTGCCCGGGGAGAGTCCCTGCAGGTGATTTCTCCTACATATCTGCAAATGGTGACTTACTGGACACCGATGGTTTCCTCATCCACAGGTCATTTCCCTGGTTGTGCAAGCTTGAGGAAATAGGCAGTTCTGATCTGCCTGGTGTCTGCTGTCAGGGGTAGAAGGGCTGAGGCAGGGTCATCAGGAGATGAAGAGTGTGGAGCTCCAGGATGGAGGCCCCCTGGTGGTTGGAAGGTGTCTGATTAGAGGATGCTCTTTCAGCCTCAGTTCAGTTCAGTTCAGTCGCTCAGTCATGTCCGACTCTTTGAGACCCCATGAATCACAGCATGCCAGGCCTCCCTGTTCATCACCATCTCCTGGAGTTCACTCAGACCCACGTCCATCGAGTCAGTGATGCCATCCAGCCATCTCATCCTCTGTCGACCCCTTCTCCTCCTGCCCCCAATCCCTCCCAGCATCAGAGTCATTTCCAGTGAGTCAACTCTTCTCATGAGGTGGCTAAAGTACTGGAGTTTCAGCTTTAGCACCATTCCTTCCAAAGAAATCCCAGGGCTGATCTCCTTCAGAATGGACTGGTTGGATCTCCTTGCAGTCCAAGCGACTCTCAAGAGTCTTCTCCAACACCACAGTTCAAAAGCATCAATTCTTTGCCCATCAGCCTTCTTCACAGTTCAACTCTCACATCCATACATGACCACAGGAAAAACCATAGCCTTGACTAGACGGACCTTAGTCGGCAAAGTAATGTCTCTGCTTTTGAATATACTATCTAGGTTGGTCATAACTTTTCTTCCAAGGAGTAAGCGTCTTTTAATTGCATGGCTGCAGTCACCATCTGCAGTGATTTTGGACCCCCCCCAAAAAAAGTCTGACACTGTTTCCACTGTTTCCCCATCTATTTCCCATGAAGTGATGGGACCAGATGCCATGATCTTCATTTTCTGAATGTTGAGCTTTAAGCCAACTTTTTCACTCTCCTCTTTCACTTTCATCAAGAGGCTTTTTAGTTCCTCTTCACTTTCTGCCATAACGGTGGTATCATCTGCATATCTGAGGTTCTTGATATTTCTCCCGGCAATCTTGATTCCAGCTTGTGTTTCTTCCAGTCCAGTGTTTCTCATGATGTACTCTGCATAGAAGTTAAATAAGCAGGGTGACAATATACAGCCTTGATGTACTCCTTTTCCTATTTGGAACTAATCTGTTTTTCCAAGTGCAGTTCTAACTGTTGCTTCCTGACCTGCATACAGATTTCTCAAGAGGCAGGTTAGGTGGTCTGGTATTCCCATCTCTTTCAGAATTTTCCACAGTTGATTGTGATCCACACAGTCAAAAGCTTTGGCATAGTCAATAAAGCAGAAATAGATGTTTTTCTGGAACTCTCTTGCTTTTTCCATGATCCAGTGGATGTTGTCAATTTGATCTCTGGTTCCTCTGCCTTTTCTAAAACCAGCTTGAACATCAGGGAGTTCATGGTTCACGTATTGCTGAAGCCTGGCTTGGAGAATTTTGAGCATTACTTTACTAGCATGTGAGATGAGTGCAACTGTGCGGTAGTTTGAGCATTCTTTGGCATTGGCTTTCTTTGGAATTGGAATGAAAACTGACCTTTTCCAGTCCTGTGGCCACTGCTGAGTTTTCCACATTTGCTGGCATATTGAGTGCAGCACTTTCACAGCATCATCTTTCAGGGTTTGAAACAGCTCAACTGGAATTCCATCACCTCCACTAGCTTTGTTCGTAGTGATGCTTTCCAAGGCCCACTTGACTTCACATTCCAAGATGTCTGGCTCTAGATTAGTGATCACATCATCATGATTATCTGGGTCGTGAAGATCTTTTTGTACAGTTCTTCTGTGTATTCTTGCCACCTCTTCTTAATATCTTCTGCTTCTGTTAGGTCCAGACCATTTCTGTCCTTTATCGAGCCCATCTTTGCATGAAATATTCCATTGGTATCTCTAATTTTCTTGAAGAGATCTCTAGTCTTTCCCATTCTGTTGTTTTCCTCTATTTCTTTGCATTGATCACTGAAGAAGGCTTTCTCATCTCTTCTTGCTATTCTTTGGAACTCTGCATTCAGATGCTTCTATCTTTCCTTTTCTCCTTTGCTTTTCATCTCTCTTATTTACACAGCTATTTGTAAGGCCTCCCCAGACAGCCATTTTCCTTTTTTGCATTTCTTTCCCATGGCGATTGTCTTGATCCCTGTCTCCTGTACAGTGTCACAAACCTCATTCCATAGTTCATCAGGCACTCTATCTATCAGATCTAGGCCCTTAAATCTATTTCTCACTTCCACTGTATAATCATAAGGGATTTGATTTAAGTCATACCTGAATGGTCTAGCAGTTTTCCCTACTTTCTTCAATTTAAGTCTGAATTTGGTAATAACCTATATGGGGAAAAAATTTTGTAATGACCTATATGGGGAAAGAATCTTTTAAACAGTTGATGTATGTATAACTGATTCACTTTACTGTACACCTGGAACTAACACAACATTGTAAATCAACTATCCTCCAATAAATTTTTTAAAAAAGAAACAGTCCACTCCCAAACTTCTTTCTATGGAGAAGCTTTAGAGACTATAAATGGCTCACTCAAGTACCAAAACCAAGGACGCACACAATGCCTTGGTCAGTGCTCTTTCTTCTCCAGGCTCTTGCCTCCATACCTGAGCAATGCTCTCTTCTGAGAAGTGGTGTACCTCTTAAAAATATGAAGGATAGGTTACAGTAATTCCAGGCTGGATGACTTGGTTTGGGAGAACACTACTGGACACAGCAACCTCAGCTTCAGAGAGCAGAAACCAGAACTTTGCCCCTTCCATTTCCCATGCTTATCACTGATAGAAAGTCTCATTACAAAACACCAGTATACCTTCCCAGTAGAGATTGTGACACCGAGTTCCCATCACAGACACTAAAACTCAGCCACCTGAGCTTGGAAGCAGCATCGAGAGCCAAGCCCTGGATTGGGGCACTCCTAGAATGACTTCTACTCTGTCAGATACTCATACTGTGGAAGAGTGTTTACTGACCCGGAGAAGCATAATTAACATCCAAGGGGAAAAAAGCGAAATAGAATATGATTCCATGTTTGTTAAAAGACATTCTCTCAGCGTGAAACAGAAGCTAGGAATTTGCACATCAAACAATATCTGTGCTTCTAGGTAGTGGTGTTTATCTTATTCTGGGTTTTTAGAATTTCTACAATGACATGTTCATTCTTTTATTCATTCATCCAACCTTCAATGCAACAGCCACTATCCTAGATGTTGGGCACATGTGGCAGGGAGAGGGGACAAGAAATAACCAGATCCAGGCTATGGCTTCATAAAAATGAGACTTGTAATTGGGGGAAATGATTATACATGTGTAGAGAGAAAGCTCTTATTTATTTGATGATAAAATCAGTTAGATGCCAATGAATAAAAGGGAAAGACTATGTACAAAAAGTATAGTGAAAGAAAAGGGAAGGCAAGGTGTCACTAATTCCCATAAGATTATCTCCTCCCAAGGAACAACAGATGCTAACTTCATTACTCATTCCCATCCTGTCTGCCTTAAAATTCATAAAATGAGAAATAACTCAGCTGTCAGAGGTTTCCTGCTCATTTATTTCCTCCAGCCAGTGGACTATCCATTACTGCAGTAGGGAAGATGGGGGAAATTATTTTCTTCCTGTTTCTTCTACTTAGCAAGCTTACCATTACACATGTAAAAAGATCACCGATTTAATTAAAGATATGAACTCCTAATTCTGTTTGGTGTGCGTCCCTTCTTGCCAAGCCCACAAACTCTCATGAAGACAGTACGCGTTCCTACTAGTATAGAATCTGCTTTTTCTAGGCACCAGGAACTTCCCATTCGGAACTGTCTGTACATAATTCTGAGTCTCTTCCCCCAAAGGCTGCTGCTGGCTGAGGCTATTGCTCTTCTGAAGCCTTCTGGACTCTAACTGATGGAATGGGTCAAGATAAAGGACAAGTATTGAGGAGCATGCTGGGATTATGTCACCAGCCCACCGTCAGCAACAGGCCACACTGAGAGTCTGCAACTGGTGCTGTCTCTCAACATACAACGTACAAAAAAGGCTCTGATTGTGTTTTAAGATGCTTTATTTTCTTTCCTTTTAAACACTTGCAAAAGGGAGTACTGAGTTACTGACAATTCAAAACCCCAAATCTCTCATGGAATTGTGCAGTATTGGTGAAATGAAGAACTCATGAGGAGGGGAAATTTTGTTGTTGTTGTTTTTATTGAAGTAGAGTTGATTTACAACATTGCATTAATTTCTGGTATACAGCAACGTGATTCAGTTATATACATATATATATTTGTGTGCATATATATATACATTCTTTTTTGTATTCTTTTCCATTATGGTTTATTATGGGATATTGAATATGGTTCCCTGTGCTATACAGTAGGACCTTGTTGTTTATTTTATATATAGTAGTTGTTATTGTTGTTTATTCACCAAGTTATGTCCAATTCTGCTACCTCGTGGACTATACACCGCCAGGTTCCTCTGTCCATGGGACTCCCCAAGCAATTATTCTGGAGTGGGTTGCCATTTCCTTCTTCAGGGGATCTTCTTGACCCAGGGATCGAACCCGCGTCTCCTGCATTGGCAGGCAAATTCCTTAACACTGAGCCAACAGGGAAACCCCAAATATAGTTGTGTGTATCTACTAATCCCAAACTCCTAATTTATCCCTTCCCCCCACCCCTCTTTCTCCTTTGGTAACCAGGTTTCTTTTCTATATCTGTGAATATATTTTGTAAATAAATATATCTGTGAATATATTTTTGTAAATAAATTCATTTGTGTCATATTTTAGATTTCACACATAAGTGATGAGAGGGGAAATTTTTAAAGTCCCAATAATTCATCTTATTTTTAGTTTAAATTTCAAGTGTTTAACACTAAGTACATCTTATGAATCATATTAAACCTTCTGTACTTGCTAGTCTCTTCAAATATCTAGATTATTAAGCATATTTTTCAATTTTATAAAATAGAAAAGGTTTTAATTCTAGATGAACAATAAATGTTATTTCAAAAAGAGACTCCTTTCCCTTCTATAGTCATTGGCAGGAAAATCTAACGAGACATATACTGCTTATGATTGAACAAAGTCGAACTTTTACATTTACTGGAAGAATCTGCCTCAATCTGATTAATTAGCAAAACCCTTGTTTAGCTCCCTGTGTCCTAAACATCCTGGAACTCGCTGCTTTCCCTTAGTCTTTCTTCTGAGAAGCGTGACTTACGACACAGTGGTTCAATAAACAAAAAAGTACATCCAGTTCCAAGTGATTGGCCATCCAATTTACTTTGAACCAAGTTGATTCTCAGCCTAAACAGAGACTCACATCTCTCTTGCACAAAGTGTCTTCTTTCCATACCCCCAGTAGTGCATGCTTGGTAGACTTGCTAGATGGGCACACTGCCCAAAGTAGAGCCCCCATTTTTCTGAAGCCCCCAGCCTGATTCAGGAGCTCCAGGCTCCTATGCCAAGAATCAGCCTCTATGCCAAGAGTCAGGTGAAAGTGTTCAAACTAGCCAACAGTTACTCCCAGGAATGGGGAGCTTGCAGCAAGGAGACTCCAGGTCAGAAGAGAAGCTGGGACAGGTGTCACTCAGAGAAAGACTAGGGGTAACGATGACGTGAGCTTCTGCCTCTGTGCGACCCCATGGATGGCAGCAACCCCATAGACGGCAGCCCACCAGGCTCCTCCGTCCCTGGGATTCTCCAGGCAAGAACACTGGAGTGGGTTGCCATGTCCTTCTCCAATGCATGAAAGTGAAGAGTGAAAGTGAAGTTGCTCAGTCGTGTCCGACTCTTAGCAACCCCATGGACTGCAGCCCACCAGGCTCCTCTACGCATGGGATTTTCCAGGCAAGAGTACTGGAGTGGGGTGCCATTGCCTTCTCTGCAGTTAAGTACAAGTGCCTCCTTTTTTCTCAACTTTTGCACATTTTTGCCCCCAGCCTGCTACTCCACAATCACAACCCAGACAGTACACTCTCCAACTCCTCCACCACCTGCTTGTATCCATCCCAGGGAAACTTTCACTCCCCAGTGTGTTCCATTCCCTATTCACACTCCTCTTTCCCTGGCCTGCTCCCCACCTCAAGTAACAAACCTGTTCCTGGACACCACAGAGCGCTGGCCACACTGCTCCCACTGGTGCAGGGAGCATGAAAGAGGATGCCTGCTGGATCCTCACCTTCTCCATCCCATCTCTTGTGAATCATCCTCGGGTGGCCCAACACCATTTTAACATTCCCCATAGGATGGTGAGGCAGGGGATGGTACACACACTTCTCCGTGGGCATCCATTACTTGATGTGAAATTATTTCATCCAGACCCGGAGTGAGAAGGATCTTTAAAGCTGTGCGGATCCCCTTCCCTGATGCCTGTTTTGAATATAACTGGTACTGCAAACAGCTCTCAGTTCTCACGGCCCCAGGGATGCCCTCTGACCTAAAGACACAGACACACCATTCAGAATTGTCTCCCCACTTGGGGTAAATCTCAAGCTCATGCAACTCAGAGACTAGGGCATGTTCCCTCTTGGCTCTTATTTTTTAATTGATATCATTATTCATGGCCCTTCATTCATCCATAAAGAATAAATCTGTTGGGTTCCTAAAAAAATTCCACTGGGAATTTTTGATTAGCACTGAACTGAATTTATAAATTAATCCAAGGAGAACTGACATCTTTACTGACATCTTCTCCATGAACATGGCATTCCCACATCCCCACTTTTTATCCCTTAACAAACTAAAATTGTTCTGTAAATATTCGTGTATTTTTAAAGCTTTTTCCCTAGGTAGTTAATGCTTTGATGCTATTTTGTGTTGTATTTTTTAGCTGTTAAAAAATAGTGTAGACAGATGTATAGAACAGTCTTTTGGACTCTGTGGGAGTCCAAAAGGGAGAGGGTGGGATGATTTGGGAGAATGACATTGAAACATGTATAATATCATATAAGAAACAAATCACCTGTCTAGGTTTGATGCAGGATACAGGATGCTTGGGGCTGGTGCACTGAGATGACCCAGAGAGATGGTATGGGGAGGGAGGTGGGAAGGGGGTTCAGGGTTGGGAACACATGTACACCTGTGGCGGATTCATGTTGATGTATGGCAAAACCAGTACAGTATTGTAAAGTAAAGTAAAATAAAAAAAAATTAGTGTAGAGAAATACAGTTGATTTTTTTAATGTGAAACATGGCAATCTCACTGAATTCTCTGAAAGGCTTTGTTGTGCACACGTGTTCAGTCATGTTCGAGTCTTGGCAACCCTGTGGACTGTAGCCCACCAGCCTCCTCTGTCCACTTTATGCTGATGGATTTTTTATGTAAAAGGTTGTATCATCTTGAAATAATGATGGTTTCATTTCTTCTCTTCCATTTCTTACCTTCCTCCTGTTTCTTGTCTTAGCACTGGGTAGGTCCTCCAGGAGAATGTGAAACTAGTTGATTTGAACAGGAATCCATGTCTTATCCTTGGCCTTCTTGAGAATGTACCTGAAGTTTTTTTTTTACACATAATATTTGCTGTAGAGCAATGATTCTCAAACTGTTTGGCCTCAGGGTCCCATCATACTCTTAAAAATTATTGAAGACCTCAGAGAACTTTTATTTATGGAGACTCTATCAGGATTTATCACACTAGAATGAAAAAATGTTAAAGAATATTGAAACACAATAATATATCATTCATGATATTATTAAGTTTTATGATGACTGAGTTAATTTATGAAAAACTATTTGCAGAGTGTCTAATAAATGGTCGAATAAATAAAGATAATAATAAATTCATTATGTTAACGTAAATAATATATTTTAAAGAAAATAATCTCTTTCCAAAACAAAAAAATAATAATAACAAATATAGTAAGTTTACATTCAAAATTTTAAAAAAATATCTGACATAATCAAAGATAGCTGGGTTCTCACATCTGACCCTGCGCTCGATCTGTCATAATACATTATTTGGGTTGAAGAATGAACCCAAGTAAGGT
The DNA here is from genome assembly GCF_023091745.1 of Budorcas taxicolor. Taxonomy (NCBI): domain Eukaryota; kingdom Metazoa; phylum Chordata; class Mammalia; order Artiodactyla; family Bovidae; genus Budorcas; species Budorcas taxicolor. The sequence goes on from NC_068934.1 coordinate 26,840,318, forward strand.
GAAAAAAATTCAGCCTTACACAGAAACATAGATGGAAAAGGGCAGAGCATTTTAACCGAGTTTTAAGATAATTCAGACTATTCTTTGATATGATACCAAAACTTGACAAATGGTAGTTTCTTAAAGGTCAGTTGAATGCAGAAATCTAAAAGTGTATCAATAAACCTTTCACACCCAGTACATTCATGAAAGATGAGAATGAAAAAGGAAAAGAATATTACTGTTGAATATTATTGTGAAAATAGTTCTGATATCATAGACTCCTCCTGAAAGGGTCATAAGAGATCCTCAGGTTTGCAGAGAATACACTGTGACAACTACTGCTATAGATTATTGACTTAACCTCTATCAAGTCGAAAAGGTTCTCTTATTTTATTATACTTAAAAAAAAAATAATTAGTAAGTGTTGACCGTTCATGGCTAAGAGACTGAGAGGGCTTTCTGTGCCCTGGAACTGACAGCTCAGCACTGGCTCAGGGAGCAGTGGAAGGAGCTCAGGGCACCCATGAGGTTCCCTGGGGCTGGTCTGTCGGTTTTGAAGCTCAAGGGCTTTGGACATGAACTCTAAGGATTTAGTTTCTAGCAGGGACCATCCTGTGGAAATGACCAGGAAAGCAAGGTCCAGGCTGGAGGCATCATCCCTAACTACACACCTTCCAGCAGCCTGGAGGCTGCCATCTTGGAGCGCCACAGCCCAGGGACCCGCCCCAGTCCCTCCACTGCTGACAGGACAGCCGTCTTCCCGATAGTGGCCACCAGGCAGATCAGGCCTCCCTCATCTCCTCAGGCTTGCACAACCAGCGAAATGACCTGTGGATGAGGACAGCCATTGCTGTCCGGTAAGTCACCCTTTGCAGATATGTAGGAGAAATGACCTGCAGGGACTCTCCCCGGGCACCAGACCAGCTGTTCTCCTCACCCCTGACCCTCCCAGGGATGGCTCAGTATAAATACAGCCACCTGTCCGCAGCAGGCAGGGGCCAGCAGCTCTCCTCCACTGGGGATCAGGTGAGGAACCACTTCAAGGAGCCATTTCTTTGAAAACATTTGCTTTAAAACATTTTTTTTCTGATTTCTCTTTCTCCTATATGTGGTTAGTGCTGACAGAGTGGTGCATGGGAAATGCTCTTTGATTAACGACAGGCTGCTGTAGTAAGACACAGCTTGGAACCAACTGCCCTCTTCTTCCATCAAAGACATCTGGGTGATCGCTTAGACAGTCTTGGGTTCAGGGCTGGTGGGTTCAGAATTGAGGGCTTGAGGCTGCGAGTAAGGTCTGACTGCAGTGTGTCCTAGCAGGATCACTGAGAGTCTAGTGGAGATGAACAGCCAGGCTCTCCTCGACATACAAACCCCAGGCGGAGAGGGGTGCAAGGCTCGTCCGTGTCTCCCTGACCCTCTCCTTTCCTTTCAGCACAATGAAGCTCTTCACAGGCCTCATTCTCTGCTCCTTGGTGCTGGGAGTCCACAGCCAGTGGCTGTCCTTCCTTGGTGAGGCATATGAAGGTAAGGCCGATGGAGGGGCGATGGCATCCTTGGGCCTCTAGGCTTCACCCTAAACACCCCTGAGGGTTGGAGCTGCCATCCTAGGAGGTGTTCCCCTATGTGGTAGAATATGACAGGTGTTGGGGGAGCTTTTTCCAGACAGTTTGAAAAGCACAGGATTTATGTCCATCAGGTACTAGAGAAAGAACAAGCATCATTCCCAGCTGAAATAGCAGTTTGAATGGAAGACAGAAAACAAGTCTGAAACGGAACGAACTTTCCATCAGACCAATTGCATGAAGTAGGGGGAAAGCGGTCCATCTGTTCTCCTCTCCCATCTTTCCAGCCCTGTTCCTCCCTCCCTCCCTTCCTCTCTTCCTACCTTCCATTTCCTGGTTGGATAATTCAGAGACCTTCAGAGCACCTTGTTGGTCCTTCCTGTACTCAGTGATGCTCTCCCTGCTTTAGTCTGTTTCCTATCTTTTTCTAGCCTTTTTGGTTTGGTTCGGTTCGGTCAGTCACTTAGTCGTGTCCGACTCTTTGCGACCCCATGAATCGCAGCACGCCAGGCCTCCCTGTCCATTATGAACTGGAGTTCACCCAGACTCGCGTCCATTGAGTCAGTGATGCCATCCAGCCATCTCATCCTCTGTCATCCCCTTTTCATCCTGCCCCCAATCACTCCCAGCATCAAAGTCTTTTCCAATGAGTCAACTCTTAGCATGAGGTGGCCAAAGTACTGGAGTTTCAGCTTTAGCATCATTCCTTCCAAAGAAATCCCAGGGCTGATCTCCTTCAGAATGGACTGGTTGGATCTCCTTGCAGTCCAAGCGACTCTCAAGAGTCTTCTCCAACACCACAGTTCAAAAGCATCAATTCTTTGGCACTCAGCTTTCTTCACAGTCCAACTCTCACATCCATACATGACCACAGGAAAAACCATACCCTTGACTAGATGGACCTTAGTCAGCAAAGTAATGTCTCTGCTTTTGAATATACTATCTAGGTTGGTCATAACTTCTCTTCAAAGGAGTAGGTGTCTTTTAATTTCATGGCTGCAATCACCATCTGCAGTGATTATGGAGCCCCCAAAAATAAAGTCTGACACTGTTTCCACTGTTTCTCCATCTATTTCCCATGGAGTGATGGGACCGGATGCCATGATCTTCGTTTTTCTGAATGTTGAGCTTTAAGCCAACTTTTCCACTCTCCTCTTTTACTTTCATCAAGAGGCTTTTTAGTTCCTCTTCACTTTCTGCCATAAGGGTGGTGTCATCTGCATATCTGAGGTTCTTGATATTTCTCCCGGCAATCTTGATTCCAGCTTGTGTTTCTTCCAGTCCAGCGTTTCTCATGATGTACTCTGCATATAAGTTAAATAAGCAGAGTGACAATATACAGCCTTGACGTACTTTTCCTATTTGGAATCGGTCTGTTGTTCCATGTCCAGTTCTAACTGTTGCTTACTGACCTGTATACAGATTTCTCAAGAGGCAGGTTAGGTGGTCTGGTATTCCCATCTCTTTCAGAATTTTCCACAGTTGATTGTGATCCACACAGTCAAAGGCTTTGGCATAGTCAATAAAGCAGAAATAGATGTTTTTCTGGAACTCTCTTGCTTTTTCCATGATCCAGCGGATGTTGTCAATTTGATCTCTGGTTCCTCTGCCTTTTCTAAAAGCAGCTTGAACATCAGGAAGTTCATGATTCACGTATTGCTGAAGCCTGGCTTGGAGAATTTTGAGCATTACTTTACTAGCATGTGAGATGAGTGCAATTGTGCGGTAGTTTGAGCATTCTTTGGCATTGGCTTTCTTTGGGATTGGAATGAAAACTGACCTTTTCCAGTCCTGTGGCCACTGCTGAGTTTTCCAAATTTTTTGGCATATTGAGTGCAGCACTTTCACAGCATCATCTTTCAGGATTTGAAACAGCTCAACTGGAATTCTATCACGTCCACTAGCTTTGTTCGTAGTGATGCTTTCCAAGGCCCACTTGACTTCACATTCCAAGATGTCTGGCTCTAGATGAGTGATCACACCATCGTGATTATCCGGGTCGTGAAGATCCTTTTTGTACTAATGAAAAAAAAAAGGTGTGTGTGTGTGTAAACCTAATAACAAATTTCAAGCCTCCGCAATGAACTCGGCTCTTACTTGCAATTTAGAGGGACCCACTGTCTTGCTCTGCCCAGGGCTGGGGAGTTTTCCAGGATACTAGTAGCACTAGCTGGGGCAGTTCCATGAAGACAGGGGCAGTCTGGTCAAGCTGGGACAGTTGGTCACCTATCTACCTGCAGAAAACCTCTGTGAGGGGGCATGAAGGGGAGAAAGCCGAGGCTTAGAGCAGCGAGTTCATCGCCCAGGGACTGAGCGCCCGTCAGCAGGTGGCAGGACAGAGGTAGGAACCCAGCTGAGCTTGAGGCCAAGGCTCTCACCGAGTAGACTTCTCCCAGCACCACTTCCTCAAGCCGGGGGCTGAGGAACCTTGGCTGCAGTTTGGAGTCACCTGGGGGGCCATGAAAACTATTGCTGCCTGAGCCCAGCCCAGAGATGGGGAGCTGATTGGCTTGGGCTGTGAGGGCTCAGGGGCCTTTCAGTGTCTCCCCAGATTATTGGAAAGTGCAGCCAGGGCTGAGGAAAAGACCCACTGCCTCAAGCAGCCCACATCATCGGTACCGTCCACTAGAGAGTTCTCAGGATTCTGTTCACTCACCTAACAGGCAGGGGAATCAAGTCCCAAGTGATCGTTTTATGAGGCAGGAATACATTTCTTAGGCGTCAGAGCAGAGCAGCTGTATGTCTGCCCCTTTCTCAGAACCTGTCCCGCGTGTCACCTCCTCACTCACCCACTTCCCCCGGAGCTTATCATGTGCAGCTTCCTCTACAACAGCGGTTCTGGACCCAGGGCAACTGTGTCCTGGGGACGTTTGGTGATGTTTGGGGGCATTTTCGGTTGTCATACTGGGGAACAGTTTGAGAGGTCTAGGATGCCGCTAGACATGTTATGATATCCAGGACAGCCCTGAACAGCAACAATGTACCTGGTCTCAAGTTTCAATAGAATGCTGCTGAGCAATCCTGTCCTATAATAACTCCCTCTGTCCTTAAACATATCAGGTAGAGCCCTCACTGAGATGCAGCACAGAGACAGCACCACAGGGGTCAGACCAACAGCTCCCACAGCTGCGGCCCCTCCCCCGCCCCACCCCAGTGACTCTCATTCCAGTACCAGGAGCAGGCAACTGGGCATAAGGAGTGCTCTTCTCACCCTTCGGCATCTGCGGTGCTATGACCACAGGCTGAAACCGAGTCAGTGGAAGATTTCTCATTCCTTGATTCTTCTGTAAGCTGTGTCAGTTTTCTCTCCCCTGATAATCCTTACTCCATGTGCTTTGCTTTCCAGGGGCTAAAGACATGTGGAGAGCCTACTCTGACATGAGAGAAGCCAACTACAAGGGTGCAGACAAATACTTCCACGCCCGCGGAAACTATGATGCTGCCCAAAGGGGACCAGGGGGTGTCTGGGCTGCTAAAGTGATCAGGTACCAGGGCCCCTGGGGATGCAGGGATGGGTGAGCAGAGCTTGGCTGCCTAGGACAACCTGGAGGGGCCAAGCCCTGGAGTACTTTCCAGTAGGGCTGTGGGCCGTCCTACTATTAAGCACCCTCCTGCTCTGTGCCCAGTGTGAGGTCTGAGTGGCTGAAGACCAGAGCAAGGCTGGTGAGACAGGTGACTCTCCACCCTCCCCCTATGGGTGCTGTTCACCCAGCACAGGGCTGAGGTGGGCTGAGCCCAGGGAGCCTCAGGGTTGTAGCCCCTCTTTCCTTGGCTCCTCTCAGAGGCATTGATCCCTTGGAGAGAGGAGAGATGGGGAGGGTGGGGCTGTGGCTCATAGTTCTGTATTAATCCCCTCCCTGCCCTCCTCCTTTCCAGTGATGCCAGAGAAAATATTCAGAGACTCACAGACCCTCTGTTTAAGGGTACGACCAGTGGCCAGGGTCGGGAGGACTCAAGGGCCGATCAGTTTGCCAACGAATGGGGCCGGAGTGGCAAAGACCCCAACCACTTCAGACCTGCTGGCCTGCCTGGCAAGTACTGAGCTGCCTCTCTCTCTGCTCAGGAGACGGGGCTGTGAGTCCCCAAGTGAGGGACAATGACCTAGAGAGTTCTGTGTCCTCAGAAAGCAGCAGATCGAATAAATGCTTAAGAGATGGAATCCTGAGACTGTGTGTCATTCTTTGGTATAAGGACAGCCTGTTAGTTCCAGGACTGATGGCTGGACACCGACGTGAAGGCTGAGCCTGTGCCTGTGTGTTTGGTTCTGGACACAATCTCAGCATCATTCAGGACAGACCCCTCTCCAGCCTCCCCTAATCAGACCCGCTCCCTCTCCAGGCCCCTCTGGGGACACTGGGGCCCTTTCTAGGCCCTTTGCTGTCAGGCTTTCTCACTCCCTGCAGTCGTGTCCTGTTCCCCCACTGTCGCGGGGTCTAGTCCCCTAGCCTGTCCTTGGAGCTCTCTTTGTGGGGCATGGACACGGCCCAGGAGGACTGGAGGGTGGAATCCTGCTCCAGAGACTGCCACCTTGATCCCTGTTCATTTCTCAGCAGCTCTTAGAAATCCATCTATGAACCAGTTTCTTTCTGTGCCATCCAGAATTGCCTCCACCACTATTTCCTGATGGTCTATCTTTTTTGGTCTTATTTGAAGCCTAAATGTAGACATAGAGCCTCCTTGCTTATGAATGTTTCTTCATAGCCTCTTATTTTAACCAGCTCACTTGCAGAAATATTAGTGGGCAGAGAGCAGGACAGAGAGTCTACTTGCGTATGTGAGTGTTAAGAAAGCAGTTAGTGATTTATAAAGGGAAATTTTCATACGAGGTGTTATTAACTGGTATTGGATTAACTACTAAGAGATAAAGAAATATAGAAAGCTGAGGTTTTGATCTTTTTGGGAAGCCTGTAGCCCATGGGAAGGCTGATAAAGATTGCTGGGTGTCCCAATCCAAAGCTGACAAGCAAGACGTCCCCCCTGTACCCATGACGCTTGGTATGGAACCGCTCAGGGGTGCAGTTGAACTGACTGGGCATGCAGCTGGGGTTTCCTGCGAACTCACCTGAAGGCAGCGCACATGGGGCAGGGGTAGAAGGCCTCTGAGTTCCCTGGAAGCCAGCCGTGGAAAGGCCAGTGCTACGGACTGAATGTGTCCCCCCTCCCCAATTTCTATGCTGAAGCCAACTCCTAATGGAGCTGTTCAGATGAAAGAAGTAAATAAGGTTAAATGAGGTCATAAGTGTGGAAGCCTGGGCTGGAAGGATTAGAGTCCTTATAATGTTAGAGACATCAGAGAGCTAGCTTTCTCTTTCTCCTGTAAAGACACAACAAGATGGTGTCCATCCACTGGCCAAGAAGAGAGCTCCCACCAGGGACCAAGTTGGTTTGCAATTTGGTCCCGGACTTTCCAGCCTGCAGACGTGTGAGGAATGAAGTTCTCTGGTTGAAGCCAGCTAGTCTGTAGTATTCATGTATTGTTAGGGAGACAGAATGTTGCTGAACACCTTGGGAATCCAGCTGTGAGGCCACAGCAATTGCCAGGAAACTTCAGCGGCTGGGAATAACATAAAAACTCCAGAGTGCCAGTGGGTGTCGTGTGCGTGAGAAGAGCACCCTGGGAGCTGGATGGAAGGAAGGACACGGGAGCTGGAAGAGATGGCGGTACATCCTGCTTGTCCCTCCAGAGCCCTCCACTGACAGCTTAACATCAGGCCCAGTTGGCATGAGAGAAATGCTGCCTCACACTGGAAACAACCCAAATGCCCATCAGGTGAAGAGTGGGTAAACAAACTGGGACATATCTGGACAACGGACTTCTATTCAGCAATAAAGGGGACGGAATAAACACGACTGTTTCTCAAATTATTATATTGAGAAGAAGACTTAACACAAGAGTGTATACTTTATACGAAGTTCATGAACAGGTAAAAAATCCTGATATTTAATGATAAAGAACAGTAGTTGCCTCTGGAGGCAGAGGGAATGGCCTGGGAGGGGCTGAGAGGGAATTTCCGAAATGATGGAAACCTTCAAAATCTCTTGAGGATGTGGGTTACACAGGTGTATTGATTTGCTAAACTCATTGACAGGTAAATTAAGATGTGTGAAATTCATTGTATGGAAGTTATACTTTTCTCTTAGTCCATTCAATCTGAAATATCATTAATTGAGTGCCTTATAATCAACAGAAATTTATTCCTCACAGTTCATGAGGATGTGAAGTCTAAGATCAAGGTGCTAGAAGATTGTGTCTGGTGAGATTCTACTTCCTTGTTCATAGATGGTTGTCTTATTCCTGTCTTCTCACATGGCAGGAAGGCAAGGGAGCTCTCTAGGGTCTGTATTATGAGGGCACTAATCCCACTCATTAGGGCTCCATTCTCATGACCTAATTACCGCCTAAAGACTCCACCTTCAAATACCATCACATTCGGAATTAGGGTTAAACCTGTGGGTTTTAGGGGGACAGAAACATTCAGTCTATAACAACAACTTAAACATAACAATTATTAAATAGAAAATGCATCCCCAATAAATAAGTATATCATATATTTTAATAATTAAAAGTATGGATGTATAACTAAATTAGTAAAATATATATTTTGAAGCATTTAGGAATATAAATCTTATATGGCCTTGCCCTAAAGGGACATGTTGTCTATCTATAATCAGTGGAAAATTGCAATGAGGGAGGAGAGGGAGCATCCCGTCAAATCAGGTTAAAGGCACAGAGCAGGCAGAAGTCTTGTACTTGTGGCTTTAAGAGGGCAAGGAGAGGAAACTGCAAGGAGAACTCTTTCATGAAGCATACATTTTGTAGTTGATTTTTCTGATGAAATTGGTAAAGTAATAAACTTAAAGTTAAGTGGTCTAAATCTGTTAGAGATTTATCACAGGCTTGAACTAAAAATTCACTGACTTATTTATTTACTAAATCCTTTATTCAATAATTATCTAACAAATATTTGCTGTGCTTACTCTATGACAGGCCCTGGGTGAAGCTAGAATATTTCTTGTCAAAATTAGGGATGACTCCCTTTTTGGAGGGGTAGACTGAATTTTAATTCTTTTAGTTGCTTTGAGATGGAAATTGTAGAACATTTAGGGAAAGAGTTATCAGAAACATTTAATTTGTCTTCTTGGTTGAATGCAGTGACCAAACATATTTACGCTTTCCCTGTACTGCTTTCAACCTTCTGCTCGAAGTGGATTTCTTCAAAAGTGGAAGCAGTCCTGGACCCCAGGATTGGCAAAGTTCCCCTGGGGATGGGGTGAAGTCCCCTGAATCAGGTAATCCTTCAGACACTGCACTTTGTTTAACAGGCATTGTCTCACTTAATCATTATCAGGATGATTGCTGTCTTAAGAAAATTGACCATACCGATAGGGCCAAAACACGTATATACACGTAGGTATACAAAACCACATCTCTATGACCTCAAAGCAGACGCTATCCTCTGCCCTGAGATTATATCGCCAAAAGGCCGTGTGAGCAAAAGTCATGGAAGGGGACAACACCCATGTAAGAAGACTGTGATGACCCAAACCATTCCGAAATACAGATTGCAGTTACCCCTGTAGGCAAAGGTGAGGTGCAAAGGTGAATGGAATAGTTGGTAGGAGAAGGTATATGTTCACAGCAACAGCAGCCATGTGACCAACTGGAAAGGATTGTCTATTGTGAGTATTTCTGTAATGTGAATGTTTGTATATATATATATATCACAAATATTTTTCTTCTTCTATTCCTTTATCATCATACAGAATATGTACTAACAGCAGTTAACTGTATCGCTCAGTGTTTAAGTTATAAGATTTAAAAAAGGGAGTATAACTCACTAGAAAAAGAATAAGCTTAATATATTAGAAAAGCAAAAAGAGATTTTATCCTCTTTGTGGAAAAAGGTTGGTATGTTTCAGGTGTATATGGAATAAGTACATCATGCGTGGGAAGCTTGACTTTGCTATTGTCTTTATTCAGAATTAGCTATGGGTGGTTACTGGTGCTAAGCAGAGAAGGCAATGGCACCCCACTCCAGCACTCTTGCCTGGAAAATCCCATGGACGGAGGAGCCTGGTGGGCCGCAGTCCATGGGGTCGCTAAGAGTCGGACATGACTGAGCAACTTCACTTTCACTTTTCACTTTCATGTATTGGAGAAAGAAATGGCAACCCACTCCAGTGTTCTTGCCTGGAGAATCCCAGGGACAGGGGAGCCTCATGGGCTGCCGTCTATGGGGTCGCACAGAGTTGGATACAACTGAAGTGACTTAGCAGCAGCAGCAGCAACTGGTGCTAAGTTGACAGGGAGTGGCCTGTGATGAGTCTGAAGCTGACGTGTCAGTTTGGTTAGGCTGAACAATGTTTCCCACAACTCCTTTCTCTTAATGCTTCTACTTAAAGTGGGCATCAAGAGCCAGTTGGCACAAGATGCGGTGGTTGGAAAGGAAGCCGCAGTCCTACTGTGTCTATGTGTGGAAGGTTGGTGCTGGGGGACCAGGACGTTCATGTGTGTGTGGCTTCTCTCTTGGTTCATCTCTTTGGCACAAGGCAGCTGCTGGGCCTACAGCTGCTCCACCTTCCCCTGACACTCCTGCGGCTTCTCTGACTCCTGGACCAGGTATGTGGTTAGCTCCATAGGAAGGGAGCCAAGCTCTGCAGACTTCAGCAAAACTGCAGGTGCTGAGAGAGACTGACATAAATTTTGGTTGGTTCTCATGGGCTTTATCTCATGCTCCTGAGTCCCAGCTTGTCCTGTGGGCTTCAAGCTCTAGCATCAGACAAGCAGGCAACAGCCTTGCAGAGACAGTCTAACCAGAACCTATAACTGTGCCCGATCAAATATATGAACATATTTACACAGTGATATAGAGAATCTTCTGTAAGCGCTACTTCTCTGACTGAACCCTGGTTAATACAGGATCACTGCATGAAACTACTGACACCTCCCTGGTTTCCCGAGGAAGGCTTCCTCCACTTTTTTTCACCTCAGCTGTGTCGTCCAAAGCTCTCAGAAGAGCCAACTTGAGGGCCAGCCGCCCTTGCCTCTGATGCTTAAAGGAGCCAACAAAAAAGCAAATGATGGGGTTGGCATTGCTGTTAACAGGACCACCCCTGTCTTAAAATAATGTAAGGACATGTTGAAATCCTCCTGAAACTGGTACAGCAGAAAATTTTGGATGCCCAAAATGCAGGCTGCCGAGGAGGAAGACCAGCACCGTGAGCAGGATGACCACGCAGAGCCTGGTCAGCTGCACCTGCTGGGACTCACAGAGGATCGTGACCAGCAGGGCCAGGTTGGAACTAGCAAGAACCACCAATAAGAACATCAGTCACCCAGCAATGATGAAATAAAATACTGGACACCAATCACAGTCAAAATCCCTGAAAGGAAGCCATAATATTTCTCTTCCAGAAGATTCAGCAGCAGACACAGGGACCAGGGCTGGCACATTTGAGAGCTGATGTATGTCTTGGGCACCAGCAGTGGTACCAGATGGGGCCCAGGATGGACAGGCAGCACTTGGGGCTAACGGTGCTGAGCAAGGTCAGGCCCTCGAGGTAGGCAAAGGTCAGCACAGCGGTGAAGCAGTTGGTGATGGAGCTGGAGACAGAGTGGAAGGAAGTGAGGAGTGCCTCCAGGAAATGTGTAGTCTGGAAGGTGAGGGAGAGGAAACCAGCCCCGCCTGGTTGAGGATGTAGAGGAGAAGGCTTTCCTGTGCACAGAGAAGCCCAGGAGCCAGGGCAAATGGTGTTTCATGCCAGGACCAGGGCAGATATGAGGGCAGCAAGGTCAGGGTTGGGATCTGCATGTCTAGGGTTTGATGAAGGGCCTGGTCACTTCCATTCTTTGGTGTGGTTTTGGTCCCCTAGGCTGGGATGACTAGATCTAAGCTCAGAAACCCTCCACTGTGCCCCTGGGAATACAAACAAGATGTGAGCACCTGCTGTGTGATCATTTGCTCTCAAGGCCACCCTGCTAGGTGGGAGTGACCACCCCTGTGTCACAGAGGAGAGAACCAGAGGTTTGCAGAGATTAAGGTACTTACTGAAATCTGGATAGCCATGGAAACCTGGAACCTGGATTCAAACCCAGTTCTCTCTGAGTCAAATGCGGGGGCTCTCTCTATTATAACACAAATCCTCTACTGACATGGGGGTGTTATGGAGGCCCACCCCCACCAGAACTCACTGCCCAGAGGTTATGCCAAGACCCCAGAATTTCCTAAAGGGGAAAAATAAATGTCTGGGATAGAATCTGAGAGCCCAGGAGAGGCATTGGGCCAGATCATTACTTCTGAACTGGGCCAGAAATTTCCTCCCAGGTGCATGAAGTCAGGAGGACATAGAAATGACTGCAGGCCACCATCATGACTAAGAGCAGCCCATCCACTGGGAAGAAAGAAGACTGTGCTTTAGGGATATGAGACGCATGTGATCTCTTGCTAGGAGAGGTGCGAGGGCGGCCAGGGAGCTGGGTTAGCAGTGGCTCAGTGTGTCAGCTCCATGAAGACAGGAGAGCTTTTTATATCCCCACAGTGTGTTCTCAATAAGTGTTCATTCTGTGTGTGAATGAATGAATGGAGCCCAGTGAAGTTGAGGATTTGGAATATAAGTTAGTATAGATGTACAATTAAAGGCCTTAGGACACATATTTGTAACACGATGAAGATCTCATTCTTGTGGAGAGCTGTGTGTGTTTAGAATGACATTCTGCCCAAATAACCTACATGGATCACTGAGGTGCCTTTGAAGTGAGGACTCCACAAGGCTTTGCTGAGCACCTAGAATCATTCAGTGCATAATTTAGGGGTAGGATTTAGGGCTGAGCTGCATACAGTGGAGGAAGAGTAGACGAGGTGAGGTCAGAGGGCCACTGAAAAGAGGAATGTGAAGTGTGGGGATGTCTGGGGGCACTGTGAAGTGGGGTGCAGGGTGTGAGCAGCAGAAACCCACTTCATTTTCTCTCCTGCGGGATCACTGAGAGAGTTTGGTTTGCTGAGTGAGCTTTTGTGCAGGATGAGTCTGTGAGTCTATGAGGGGAAGTAAAAAAGCTGCAGGGCTTGGAATATAGAGACGCTGCTGCAGAATTCACCCCGAGAAAGAGCACTAGCTCACCTCTGGGGGTGGGAGAGCTGATTGAGAGTTTATCAGGTATGGTGTCCTTTACTCCTCTGAAGAGCCTTATTGAGGTAAGAACTAGTATCGCTCCCATTTTACAGAGGCTGGAATGGAGCACAATAAAGACGAGTGTTTTGCTCCTGGTCTCACACAGGGTGAATCTGAACCCAATAGATCTCCTTAGGTCTACACTTTTGATCAGCCCTCCAGACCCACCACTGCTGTGGTGCTGGTTACATGTGGATATGGGGAAAAGCAGAGAAGTGACTCCCAAAGTAAATCCAAGATGGCACTCAGTATTGTGGCCTAAAAAAACCAAAGCCAAACTAAAAATGACTCATATAAGCAAACTCCAAAACATAGAGGTAGAGAAGCCAGTCAAACAGAAAACACAGACGTGAGTGGAACTCATTTAGGAACAGACAGCAGAATGCAGAAGCCCTTTCTCACTTCACAAAGGCTCTGGAATCCAGAGGACTCACGGGGGCAGGAGACCTCCAAGCAGGAAGAGGACATGTCCTCTGCTATGGCCCAGAGAGAAATCAAGGGCAGAATCATCCGTGTTTCCCTCTCTTAGAGAAGCAAGATCCCACAGCCCTGATTGACAATGGAAGGATGTTGGGGGGAAGCCAGAACCTCTGCCATCCCTGCGTAGGGCACTTAACGGTTTGTGAATCTATTTTCTTTGGTGTGAGATATATATGTGTATATAGTCCAGACCGGAAGCTCCATAAGGACTAAGTCTTGCCCGTTGTTGTTCAGTATTTTATCCCTGGCATCTAGCATATTCCTTAAAGATCGTCTGTTGTGATAGCCTCATTTCATAGAGGAAGAAGCTGAGACCTAAGGGATCAAAGGATGTTCCTGGGATGTCACTGTGAAGAGCAGGCCCACACCACCCCATCTCCTGCTGCCCTGTCCTGGGCTTTCCTACTGTTCCCCGCTCCGTCATTCATTACTTGTGAGGAATGCCCGAGAAAAATCTTCACGTAAGGATTTTCTTCAAATATGCCCCCAATACCTGTTCTCCTCCTTTGTCACACACTCTCTGGCCAACTGCTCCTTCCTTGGTCCCTTTAAACCTCGAGGTGGAAATGTTTCACGACTGCTTGCCTTAGGGGGCTTCTCCATGCATTGTCACTTTCCCTAACCCCTGCCTCTCTCTGCAATTAGCCCCCTCATGCAACACTCCTCAATTATTCCAGTTTGGGCTGTTTCCTTCTGGGACTCTGCCAGATCCACAACAGAAGAAAACTTTGAAAAGCCAGGAAACAATGGAATCTGGGTACCAGCAGTCTGGCTCCAGGAAGCAATGCCTGGTTGTGACCTTGTTCCCTAAATTAACATAAGAGGAAGCATTCTCTCCAAGACAGCAGATCTGATGGTTGGAATGAAGGGGAGAGTGGGGAGATGGATCAGAAGGGAGAAAGGTCCCTGGTTGACCCCATTTGGGTCTCCCACCGTGGGAGCTGCCAGAACACAGAGATGCTAGTAGAGAGCTCCATGTCTCCTGTGTTTAGACGAAGGAAACACCGTGACCCTCAGCATGTAGCATTGCAATGTGAAACAGACATGGAAACTTAGAGCAAAACCCATGACTGGCTTTGGAAATGAGACAGTTCTTGGGATACATCCTTATCTTTCTTCTATTCTTCTGGCCCGAGGGGGAGAGCTGACTTCCACCTGTGCTGAAGGGGGAGAGCCTCTCAGGGATTGAGCGATGCCAGAGGACGCATCTTTGTCCTCTAAACTGGAAGATGTGTTCAGGAGGTTGAGTGGAGACCAAGCAAGATTTATCAAGATGCTGGACAGACTTGTGATTTCCTGTAGAGGGCTTGTGAGCCATTCAGAGACCAGAGCTGTTTGAGATGTGAGCCCTCATTGAGACATTTCTCTGCATTTGCCCCGCTTCCACTCACCTCATCTTGCCCTACCTGGTCCACTTTCCAGTGAGTCATTGCTGTTCTGGAACTTGTCATTGACAACTATGAGCCTGGGTAGCAATGTCAGTCAGTGTGAACATGCACGGTGAGGATTTATCACTAGAGGATACAGTCTATTGTAGGATGATTGAAAGTTCACCATGGCCTGACTCCATTTTTTTGTTTGTTTTCTTTATCATAGCAGTAATGCATTGTTTCAGAATGATTGAGAAATGTATGCAAAGGGGAGTTTTCCCAAACCCCACTCTCTAGAGGCCACCATTTGTTATACTTTCCATTCTTACTTCTTTCAAATATTATTAACTTTGAATAGTAGAATTATATTGCTATTTTTTAATTTACCAATATTAACAACTGGACAATGAGGCTCCCTTTATGAAATGTGAAGAATGCAGCATACATAACACGTCTCTTTTCTTCCTCCAATTCACAATATCTTGGAGAAGGCAATGGCAACCCACTCCAGTGTTCTTGCCTGGAGAATCCCGGGGATGGTGGAGCCTGGTAGGCTGCCGTCTATGGGGTTGCACAGAGTCGGACACAACTGAAGTGACTTAGCAGCAATTCACAATATTTGCTATTTTTTAGACAAGATAGTCTGTGTATCCAATCTTTTCAGTCTTATGTCCCATGACTTCAGTTCATCCTATAGCCATATTGAACTACTTATCATTTTTAAACATGTGATTTGAATTAGGAACTATTTCAAACATTCAAAAAAGTTTTTCCATGTATTCATTCAGCAAATATTTAATAAGTACTTGTTGTGGCCCAGGCATTGTTTGGAGCAGTGGATTTTTGGTGTGAAGAGCAATCACAGATAAGATCCTGGCCTTTGGGAGCGTACACTCAAAGGCCTGGCTGAGCTCCCTCAGAATGCGAATAAAGGCTGAAGAGAGAAGAGGTGAAGGTGCAGCAGAGGGTTTTCATCTGTTAGAAGCCTGCAGGAGGAGGAGCCAACAGAGACACTGAGGAGAAGCAGCTTTTGTGAACGGAAGGAAACCAGGAGAGTGTGGCATTCCCGAATCCCAGTGGACACAGTTATTGATCAGCCGTGTCAGATGCTGCCAAGTAGTGGAGAGAATGACCTTTGGATTAGCAGAATGGAATCCTTGCCCATCTCACCAAGGTGGCTGCAGTGAAGAGTGGCCCGAAGGACTAAGTGGAGTGGGTTTAAGAGAGAATATAGCTGTGGAATGGGACTCCTGGATATCCCAGACACTGGTTGAAACATCGCCACAGTCAGGGAGAGTATTGGGACAGGAGCATGAGCCACAAACATTGTTTAATCAATCAGCTGTGCTTCTGGATACAAAAATAAGTTAAAAAAATTATAGAAAGTAAATCCCAACTACTTCCTCTGAAAAGGAAGAATGATACAGGCATTTAGTGCATTGAATAAAGCCTCAATAAACAGAACGAGATAGTACTGACCTAAACATAGAAAAATTGATTCTTGCAACTCAGAATTAGACACAAGTGTATATGGTAATTTAGCTTTAAAGGTTGCCTGTCAAACTAATGGGTAAAACAGGGACAAGTCAATGGATGGGATTAAGAAACTGGGTGGCCATCTTAAAATAAAACTGAAAATATACTTTCCAAATGATGTTATGTCAAGTTTCAAATGTACTAAATATTTTTAAATAAATAATAAAATATATAATACATAGAGAACACATGGGGAAATTAATTTATAAATCAAAGCAAGGAAAGCCTCTCCAGCTACAGGACAAAATTCAGAAGAGACTAAAAAAAGGACAAGAACATAAAGAACATTTTGGTAAACATGAGCAACCATGATCAAAGGGTAAATAATAAGCTGGGAAAGTGTTTATAACTCATAAGTTCTATTTTTGTCTATATAATAAAGTTCTTACAAATTGATAAAAAATCCAACAAACCAATACAAATATTAAAATACAAGAAATGAATTCACATTTGCTAAAAAATACAAATGGTTCTTATACAGAGGAAAAACTGTGAAAGCAAACTCATAACAGTAGAAATGCAAATTAAATTACACGGAATTATGTTTTATTTACCAAAATTTCAAAGACCAAAAAGTTTGATAGAGGGTTGTTTGGGAGATGCTGTGGGACATTTCTGGTGGGAGTGAAGATTTATAGAGCTTCTGACAGAAGGCAATTTGCAACATATATAAATAAATGTAAAGAGCCACACTTTCCCCCTATAAATCCTTTCCTAGAAATTTATCATATATACATGTATATATGTATATATATATATATACACACACACACAGAGTTAAAAATTCTTGGTTATTTGCATTAACAGAAGACTAGAAACATCTGAAATGGCCATCAGTATTGTATAAATTGTGGTCCATCCATACAATGGAATGCTATGTAGCTATTTTTTAAAATAAGCAAAAAACCCAGGGAGGACCTCCAATATATATTTAGTTAAAAGAGTACAAAACAATGTATATTTGTCTGAAAGGGATATATATATATATATATATATATACACACACACATACAGATTTTTTTGTTTTTTTTGTTTTTGTTTTAATCTGTATCAAGGGTACTGCCTAGAAACCCTACTTCATGCCGTTCCTTCTGTTCTCCCAGAATCATTAATCATTACCTCATATCATTGCTGGTGGGGTTGACAAATCTTGCTTGTCCTGTGTCCTCACGTACCTTAGACAGAAACCCCAAGAGAGAAGTAAACATTTCCTTTGCTAATCATATTGATCACCTCTTAACAGCATGATACCTATGTGCAATCTGGTATTACATAATATCTATGCGTAACCTGGGGAGGAGGGAGATCCCTTTTCCAAACAGGGATGAGAAGGGAGTAGAGTGGAGAAG
This sequence comes from Budorcas taxicolor, assembly GCF_023091745.1. Taxonomy (NCBI): domain Eukaryota; kingdom Metazoa; phylum Chordata; class Mammalia; order Artiodactyla; family Bovidae; genus Budorcas; species Budorcas taxicolor. The sequence continues at coordinate 26,857,766 of NC_068934.1, forward strand.
GACCCGTGTCCTCCCACACTTGATTCTTCAAATACAACTCTCTTCTGTTCAAATATGACTAAGAAGAGAAGAAGTCAATTAGGAAAAACTGTTGGAACACAAATATCTTGAATGACTCATTCAAAACAAGCTGCTTGAGAATAAGGAAAATACTATTATTCAATATGCTAATTTGTTTACACAGAAGAATTGAGCAAGATGGACATCACCGATGCCCATTGGATTTAAGACCTCTCTTCCCACTATAACACCAAAGCCAGGAGAGATACCAACTACTGAATTTCAGCTGGAGAAAAAGCACAGGTGAGACTCTCTTCTGGGGAGTAATTCTGTTGTTTTTCTCTTTGGAGAGCCTTTTCTCCCATAATTGATAAATTTCAGTTGGGGAGAAGTGTTTTCTACTCATTATTGGGTCTGCTGGGCAGAGCAGGACCTCAGGAAAGGCTATGAATCTACTTTATTCTTCTTTACTGGAAGACAGATTGGTCACGAACAAATAAAACACTCGTAGAACCCTCTTAGTCTTTCTAGAGATCTGGACTGAGAATTAAGGGTTTATGCTTCTTCCTAAAATCCATTTCAAGTTGTCCTATACTAATAATTCTAAAGAAGAGTAAATGGGAATTGGGAACTAAGCTATCTTTGAAATTCAAAATCGCAAAACATCTATCTTATATATCATAGTTGTGCATCTCTGACCTTCTCTTTCTTTCATGTCAGCACAATGAAGCTTTTCATAGGCATTCTTTTCTGTTCCTTGATCATGGGAGTCACTGGCGAAGGCTGGTATTCATTCTTCAAGGAGGCTGTGCAAGGTAAGAGCCCCAGAGGATGAAGGGCACACCCAGCTGACCCTAGGATTTACTCTGAGCAGAGGCCACACACCACACACCTGTCAGATGTGGATACTCCTTTGAAAAACAAATGGGTGAGAGCTGGAGGGTTTCTGCTTCCATGCTGGTCTGACTCAGCACCCACCATGGGCTTCTCCAGACCCCAGGTCAAAGATGCTTTGAACCTAGCCTATCCTTGCTGGTAGCGGGCAGCGAGTAGGACTTCCAAGGCAGCCAGGACTTCCAAGGGGTGAGCTCCTTGTTGTTGCTGTTTAGTTGCTAAGTCATGTCCAACTCTTTTGCAACCCCATGGACTGCAGCCTACCAGGTTCTTCTGTCCATGGGATTTCCTGGGCACGGATACTTGTGAGGACTCATAACTCAAATTTTTCAGTCTTGAAGTTTACCTGTGAACTTGGTACATCCCCAAGGGTGGAATGTCCAGGGAAAGGGTGAGCTGAATAAACGTCATGCCCTACTCCGGGGAGAGAGGGTGCCTGGGAAAGAGAAGACCTGTGCTTGGAAGGAAGATCTCATCCTGTACCCAAGCAAACGGCCAATGGTTGCAAGGCAGAGCTCATGGAAATCAAGCCCTAATCCACACAATAAAAAGAGAAAATTCCCACTGATCTGCCACACTAGGACTGAGAGAGAGCCAGGAAACAAACCTAATCTGCCATTCTTTTTTAACTATTATCAAAGATTCATTGATTTACTTATTGTGGTTGTGATGGGTCTTTGTTGCTGTACGGGCTTTCTCTAGCTGTGGTGAGGGGCGGGGGTGCCTCTCTGCTGCAGTGTGCAGGATATTTCATTGCGGTGGCTTCTTTTGCTGCAGAGTGCAGGCTGTGGGTGCACATGCTTTGGTAATTGTGGCACAGGGGCTTAGTTGCTCTGAGGTATGTGGGATCTTCCCGGATCAGGGACACTTGTGGGGACAGTGTGTCCTCTGCATTGGCAGGCAGATTCCTCACCACTGGACCACCAGGGAAGCCCCGAACCTGCCATTCTTGATGGGAAATGAAGCTTATTGGCTACTTGTTAAAACAGGAAATTTATGTAGTTAATTGTTGCAATACTTTGATCTGCATGTATTGTTCTTAATTTTATTTTCAGTATTTCTTCTTCAATGCTCTTCCTTTTTTTATGTACATCTGAGTTTCTGACTTGTACTATTTTCCTTCTCTCTAAAGAACTTCTTTTAGCATTTCTTGCAAGGGTCTATTGCCAACAAATTTCCTTAATTTTTTTGAGAGTCTTTCTCCTTCACTTTTAAAGTGTAACTTCACAGGGTACAGAATTTTAGGTTGGTGGTTTTTTTCTCAGCACTAAATATTTCACTCTATTCTCTTTTGTTTGCATGAGTTCTAAGGATAAGTCATGTAATTCTTGTCTTTGTTCTTCTATAGGTAACTTTTGTTTTAACTTCTTTCAGAATTAAAAAAAATCATTGATTTTCTGTATATGCCCAAGTGTAGATTTTTTGCAGGGGAGGTTTAGAGGGTTTCTTTTTTTATTCTGCTTGGTAAGTTTTCTGAGCTTCCTGGGTCTGTGGTTCATGTCTGACATTAATTTGGGGACTTCTTGGTCATTATCATTTCAAATATTTAAATGATATTAAGGCTTCCTTTCTCTGTTTCTTTCCTTCTGGTTATCCCACGCACGCATTTTATACCTTTTGTAGTTGTCGCATGGTGCTTGTGTATTCTGTCCTAGTTTTGGCAATCTTCATTTTCTGCCCTTTGATTTTTGAGGATTCTATTGAGATATCTTCTGTCATGGAGATTCTTTTCTCAACTGTGTCTATTCTGCCAATAAGCCAACAGAATGCATTCCTTATTTCTGTTATGGTGTTGTTTTCATCTCTAGCATTAGTTTTTTCTTTCTTAGCAATTCTGTCTCTCTGCTTACATTAACCATCCATTCTTGCAGGTTGACCACTTTGTCTTTTGATCATATTAATATTAATATTAATCATAGGTGTTTTAAATTCCCAGTCTGGTAATTCCAACATCCCTACCAGGCCTGGTTCCGATGCCTTCCATGTCCTTTTAACTGTGTTGTTTGCCTTTTGGCATGCTTTGTAATTTTTTCTTAAGAGCCAGACTTCATGTACATGATAGAAGGAACTGCTCTAAATAGGCCACCTTTAGTCAACTGGAGATTGGGGAAGCATTACTGTGTGCTGTGTGCTAAGTTGCTTCAGTCGTGTCTGATTTTTTGCGACCCCATAGACTGTAGCCCGCAGGCTCCTCTGTCTGTGGGATTATAATAGGCAAGAAAACTGGAGTGGGTTGCCATGCCCTCCTCCAGGGGATCTTCCCGACCCAGGGATGGAACCCCTGTCTCTTATGTCCCCTGCATGGTCAGATGGGTTCTTTACCACCAGCATTACCTGGGAAGCCCAGTC